>NC_083238.1:60193779-60509442 GCF_032191835.1 Heteronotia binoei
TTGCCTCCCTCTTGGAATAAGGTTTAAAGGGCCTGGGCAGTAGGTTCCCAAGACTGGCCTCCTGGCAGGGAGCTGGGCCAGAGGGACTACAGGGCACCACAATATCCTTCTTAAATTGTGTTGCCCCAAACTGAACACAAGACTCCAGGTGAGTTCTAACCGGAGCAGAGTAAAGCGATACCATCACTTCACGTGATCTGGACTCTATTCTTCTGTTGATACAGTCCAAAATTGCATTTGCCTTTCTAGCCACCGCATCACACTGCTGACTCATGTTCAGCGTATGATCCACTAAGACCCCTAGATTCTTCTGCACATGCTACTGCCAAGACAAGTCTCCCTCATCCTGTAATTATGCACTGGATTTTTCCTAACTAAATGCAGAACTTTAGATTTATCCTGTTAAAATTCATTTTATTTGTTTTAGCCCAATTTTCTAGCCCGTCATCCTGTATACTGACTCTGTTGTCTTCTACTGTATTTGTGACAAATCCCAATTTAGTATCATCTGCAAATTTAATAAGCATTCCCTTTATTCCTTCATCCAAATCATTCATGAAGATGTTGAACATAACATGTCCCAGGACAGATCCTTGAGGTACTCCACTTGTCACTCCTCTCCAAGAGGATGAGGAACCATTCACAAGCACTCTTTGGGTGTGATCTGTCAACCAGTTACAGATCCACCTAACAGTAACAAGATCCAAACCACATTTTACCAACTTGTTAAGAAAAGTATGTGGAACCTTATCAAAAGCCTTAAGAAAAGAATTAGAAATGCTATTAAAGAAAGCAGATGTTCTTTCTTTGCAACGGTGAGGCATTTTAAAATTCTATTTAAACTGTGAATGGCAGTATTAATAGAAAGTACAAATATTCAGTAGAAAGTTTTAGAGGTTTCTCTTGAATGAAGATCATATCATAGTGTTAATGTAACTATTAATATGTAATTCACAGCTGGTGGTTGTTGCTGAGAACTATATGGATTGTACATACAAAGTCAAAAATAGCATTTCCTGTGTAAGTATTCTATACCAATTATATTTACAAAAAGTTGACTTTTTAAACCAGGGGTGTCGAACTCATGTTATGAGGGCCAGATCTGACATAAGAGAGAGCTTGTTGGGCCGGGCCATGTCAGGTTGGGCCAAATCATGTCAGGCCAGGCCATGTGGGTACCTATTTAAGACTAGGTAGCAGAGATATACATTTTATAAAGAACACAGACAAACACAAATATATATTTTTTAAAAACATAAAACATGCTTAAAACGTTAGCACTTGTTGGTCTTAAAGGTGCTTTCTTTGTGTTTCTCCCGCGGGATCCAGGGAACTGGGCAAAGGAAGCTCTGGCTCTTTCCTTCCTTCCCCAGGGACTGGGTGGGGGAGAAGACTCGGTCAATAGAAGGAAGACAGGCTTAGTTCAGTAGCTCTGCTGTGCAACTGAGAGAGCCTGGCAATGCAAGCTATTCCTCAACAAGGGAGGAGCCTCAGCCAATGGAGAAAATAGAGGTTTTGCTCTGTAGCTCCCGTCTAATTGAGCAAGCCTGGCAACGCAAGCTGTTATGCAAAAGGAAGCAAGAGAGGGAGAAGGAAGCAGATGACAGCCAGTTGCTCAGGGGCCTGATAGGAGCCCCCCGAGGGCCTGATTCGGCCCCCAACTGCATGTTTGACACCCCTGTTTTAAATTAGAGGTAATAAAAGTCACAAGTAATAATGTGATATGAAAAGTCACAAGTAATAATGTGATACGAAACTATTCTTATTCTGAATTGTAGGATTTCTCTACTGACCCCTTTGATACTCCTGCTCTGTCGTTTACTATTTTTACTTCTTTAACACAGCCATACTGGGAAAAAAACTTCCTTAGGTCATTCTCATTAGTCTGGCAAAAACAAACAAACAAAAGGTTAATGATTACCTTACTAAGTATTGCAATGGAGGCACAGTTACATCATTAAGCTTTGCTTAGAAAATCATTATCAGAACATCATTAAGCTTTGCTTAGAAAATCACAAGAGTATCTCTTGCAATTACACCACCTTCCAGCAATATCGGCTGCTTCCGTTACTCCAGTATCTTATGCTTTGTGACCAGACTGTACATGCATTATAATTTTTCATGCCTTTGTTCCTGCCACTCGAGCATTGATACTTACATTAAAAACATTACTTTTATTGTTTCTAATTAACTAATTTATATCGCGACCCTCTACTCCAAGGCATACAATAAAATGTAAGTTCATCAGAGCTAAAATCAATCATAATGAAAACAAAACAAAGTCTGAGCCCAGTGACACCTTTAAGACCAACGAAGTTTAATTCTGGGACGAAGCTTTCGTGTGTGCATGCACACGTCTTCAGATCTGTGCTTCAGACCAACGTGGCGACTCCTCTGATTCCAATAAAAACAAATAACAACAAAAGCAGCAGATCGATAACACAGCAGGTGCAATACACCTGTCAGGATGATTTAAAAGCAACAAACGTCCTCAAAAATACGAATGTATTAATATCGAAGAGCAACACCGGCAATAGCATTTAATTAAAACAGGAAAAAATACGGGTTTGTAACATTATTCTGCAAAGCCATAAGATATGGAGACAACCATACTTCCAAAGATAAAGTGTCCCACCCTGTGAGGTAGATGGGGATGAGAGAGCTCTTACAGCAGCTGCCTTTTCAAGGTTCTTTAAATGGAGGGGTAGGCTGGCCCCGCTGCTTCTGCCAGCACTGCCCATGATCAAAGAGAAGGCGCCAACCTCTCAGGTGATTTAAGGATCCCATCAATCAGCTGATCAGTAGGACCTTTCCCACCATGGGAAGGGCAGCAGCTGCAACTCCCGTGCAATTTAAATTGCCTGGGACAGAGGGGGCAGCCCTGAGGCTCCTAGCCTAGGGCTCCAGCAAGCCCTTTTTGTAGCACATTAAGGGTCTGATTCAAAGCCAACACTAGACACACTTTATCTTCAGGCACATCCACATTTCCAGACGCATCTGAAAATTCTCCCAAACACAGTACTTGATTGCTTCGCTGCTCAGCTACCAAGATTAGAGACCTACCTTAAAATCAATTCCTCCGACGAAGATGCGATTAGGAATCACTGTCCCAAACCTCGGGGCACTGGTGGGGTTACTTAAAGGCACTGGCGACACAGTGTTAGGAGAGGGAGTCAAAGAATCTGTTTGCATCTGATTTGTGGTTTGCTGTTTAAGAGAACATAATTCTGCTTAACAATATTTTCAGCACTGACAGAACCTTGTTATAGTAAAAACAAAAATATGGAACATTAAAAGCCCAGTCCTCCTTTCCCTTCCTCCCCCACAACAGACACCTTGTGAGGTGGGAGGGGCTGAAAGGGCTCTCCCAGAAGCTGCCCTTTCAAGAACAGAGTCTCAGAGCAGCCTCCAATCTCTTTTCCCTTCCTCCCCCACAACAGACACCCTGTGAGGTGGGTGGGGCTGAGAGGACTTTCACAGTAGCTGCCCTTTCAAGGACAGAGTCTCAGAGCGGCCTACAATATCCTTTACTCTGAATCTCAGTCTCCACCCTATACTCTGAATCTCAAGAGTCTCAGAGTGGTCACAATCTCCTATATCTTCTTCCCCACAACAGACACCCTGTGAGGTGGGTGGGGCTGAGAGGGCTCTGACAGCAGCTGCCCTTTCAAGGACAACCTCTGCCAGAGCTATGGCTGACCCAAGGCCATGCCAACAGGTGCAAGTGGAGGAGTGGGGAATCAAACCCGGTTCTCCCAGATAAGAGTTCGCACACTTAACCACTACACCAAACTGAGTGAATAAAGGATAATATTTGATATTATTTTAAATGATGACTTACTATAAGACAACACCAAAGAAAATGACAAGAGAACACCACTAGTGGTCACAGACAGCTCACAACTCAAGCCAGTTCAACGTATTATTAATGACCTACAACCCTTGCTGGATAGTGACCCTTCCCTCATCCAGGCAAAGGGGGGGGCTGACCTTTTCTTGCTTTGACAACTTGCTGCCTAAAACAACTTCTCACCCATAAAAATTACTTAACAGTAACATGGATTCTTGTACCAAGCCCTGCAACAAACCATATAGATCTTAGCAACACCATCAGTGGCAAAATCAGCCATCCTCATTATTGGGTCTAGCTATGTTGGAAACATTAGCATTGTTTCAGGTTCCTGCTCCTCCTCTAATGTGATTTATGGTATCGCATGTCAGCAATGCCCTTCCACCCTCTGCATTGGACAAACAGGCCAGTCCCTTCAACAAGGAGTTAATGGATATAAGCCTGACATCAGAAACCACAACATTCAGAAACCAGCGGGGAACCTTTTTAACCTTCCACGACATTCAGTTGCTAACTTTAAGAGCAGCGATTCTCTTACAAAGGAATTTCAAAGGGAGATTAGAAAGAGAGACTGCTGAATGGCATCTGAAAAGAAAGCTCAAGAAAGCATCCTCCTGGACTGAATCAAGACCTAGGTTTCCTGTCTAATTATCAATGCTGATTTCTCCACACCTGTCTCTGCAGGTCTCTCCTGTGGATATAGCACCCTGATTCTCCCACACACATGACCCTGGACAAGATAGCTATTTATGATAGTGAACATACTCTATAGATTAGGCTGCTTTCTCTCCTTTTGACTGCAACTGGAATACAAACTGGATTTACTTGAATAAATGCAAGTTTACCTTTTTGCAATATATACTACTTGGGAGATTTATTTACTGCACTCAGTATCATGCTTCTACGACTGGGCAAACTCTGCTAATTAACCAAATATCGTAATAGGGGTGTACAAACTTGCTGGATAGCCTTTCCCAGTGGAAGCACTGCTCCAGTTTCAACACGGGCTGCTTACAGTCCGAGTGCTATTGTGGTGTGTTAAGGATGGTCTCATCTCTAACTTGGACTTTTAAAAATGGCAGCCTCAGCCCTTTGGAATTAGCTACCCAGAGACAATTACACTCTTCAGAACAAAAATACATAAGGCTGAGTTTTTCAAACTATTGCAGACTAACCTGCTGCTGTACCGTTTAAAAGTGTGGCTGTTGGTGATACTGTTTATGGTTTTATCTGAATATATGGAAATCGCTTGGAGTGCTTGTCTGAAAAGAGGGACACAGATATTTCAAATACATAACTCTATTTCACTTGATCATGCTCCATTACTGGATGGCGTTGAATATATGAAGCTGCCTTATGCTGAATCAGACCCTCAGTCCATCAAAGTCAGTATTGTCTACTCAGACTGGCAGCAGCTCTCCAGGGTCTCAAGCTGAGGTTTTTCACGCCTACTTGCCTGGACCCTTTTTAGTTGGAGATGCTGGGGTTGAACCTGGGACCTCCTGCTTACCAAGCAGATGCTCTACCACTGAGCCACCATCCCTCCCCCCAACATATGAAGCTGCTTTATACTGAATCAGACCCTCAATCCATCAAAGTCAGTATTGTCTACTCAGACTGGCAGCGGCTCTCCAGGGTCTCAAGCTGAGGTTTTTCACACCTATTTGCCTGGATCCTTTTAGTTGGAGATGCTGGGGTTGAACCTGGGACCTCCTGCTTACCAAGCAGATGCTCTACCACTGAGCCACCATCCCTCCCCCCAACATATGAAGCTGCTTTATACTGAATCAGACCCTCAATCCATCAAAGTCAGTATTGTCTACTCAGACTGGCAGCGGCTCTCCAGGGTCTCAAGCTGAGGTTTTTCACGCCTAGCCTGGACTTTTTTCAGTTGGAGATGTTTTCTGTGGCCCCAGAAGGTAGGACCAGAACCAATGGGTTGAAATTAAATCAAGAGTTTCCATCTCAACATTAGGAAGAACTTCCTGACCATTAGAGCGGTTCCTCAGTGGAACAGGCTTCCTCCTTGGGAGGTGGTGGGCTCTCCTTCCTTGGAGGTTTTTAAACAGAGGCTAGATGCCCATCTGACAGCAATGAAGATCCTGTGAATTTAGGGGGAGGTATTTGTGGGTTTCCTGCATTGTGCAGGGGGTTGGACTAGATGCCCCTGGAGGTCCCTTCCAACTCTATGATTCTATGCCAGGGATTGAACCTTGGATCTTCTACTTACCAAGCAGATGCTCTATCACTGAGCCACCATCCCTCTCCTCAGTCAGATAATACACTGCTCCAGTTTCCTGCATTGTGCAGGGGGTTGGACCAGATGATCCTGGAGGTCCCTTCCAACTCTATGATTCTATGGGTGATACCAGACAGGTGTTTAAAGGCCGCCTGGGGATGGGAGGCAGGTGGATCAAAAAAGCGCATCCGCATGTGCACATCTGCTTGTCATCCTCGTCCTGTCCCAGGCTTTCCGGGAGCCAGCTTGAAAAGGCACCACTTTCAAAGTGGTACCTTTTAGCTGGGGTGCTTCTGAGGCGCCTCCCCAGTCATCTGGAAAGCCGGGAGGTGCCCAGAGAGCGCTTGGGGAGCTGTGGACGGGACGCGAGAGCATTCCAGATGTTCCCTGAAGCTCTGGAGTGCTCAATTTCCAGCCAGCTCTCTTTGGGACGGTTTGAAGCCAACCCAAACTGGCCATCTGGTTATCAGCCTAAGAGTCCAGTAGTACCTTAAAGACTAACAAAATTTATGGCAAGATATGATCTTTCAGTAGTCACTTCTCGCTTCTTCAGACACAGCTAGAATGTGAATCCATCTGTCCTATATATTGCAAAGTGGAGTGATTTCAGATGCCAAACAACATTAGCAGGCAAATGGCAATACCAGGTTTGCTATGCAGAGGTGTGGAGAACTCAGCACTGGTAATAAGACAGGAAACTTAGGTCTCAATTCAGTCCAGGAGGGTGCATATCTTGAGCTTAATTATCAAGTTGTAATTCAGCAGTCTCTCTAACCTCCCCTTGAAATTCCTTTGGAAGATAAAACACTAGGTTAAAATGGTCCTCCCCCTCCTTTTCGAATGTTGTGGGTTTCTAACGTCAGACTAATGTCCATTAATTTTTTGTCATAGGGACGCACTTGTTTAGCCAATACTGATGGTAGAAGGGCTAGGGTTGCCAGCTCTGGGTCGGGAAATACGTGGAGAATTTAGGTGTTTGTGTGCGTGGTGCATGAAGATGCCGGGGCATGGGAAGGGACCTCAGCGTGGTACAATGCCATGAAGTACACCCTCCAAAGCAGCCCTTTTCCCCAGGAGAACTGACAGATCATTAGTAAAAGTGGAAGATCTCCAGGTCCCATATGGAGGTTGGCAACCATATGACGGGCACTGCTGACATGTGATGACATAAATCACATTGGAGCAAGGGTGGCCAAACTGTGGCTCAGGAGCCACATGTGGCTCTTTCACACATATTGCGTGGCTCTCGGAAGCCCCCACCACTCCGCTGGCTAGCTTGGAGAAGGCATTTGTCTCTTTAAATCACTTCTCCAAGACAACCCAGCTGGCAGCTTGGAGAACGCATTTAAAGATGCTTTCTTTCCACATCCACCTCCCTCCCAAAGCCCTCCTCCATTTGCCTTCCTTCCTTCTCCAAACATCTGATGTTGATTATATGTGGCTCTTAACGTTAAGGAAGTTTGGTCACCCCTGCATTAGAGGATGAGCAAAAAGACTATGACCTTCAGCTGGTGTGGCTGATGCTGTTGGGTCCAGTGATGGATGGGGTGTGCGTGTGTCTGACTTCACCTACTCCAGAGTTTTTGATACACACAACCAGTGCATTTTCTGGAGCCCACCATCTTTTTCACAAACAAGTAAAACGCACTTTTGCAAAGACAAATAAACCCAAGGGCAGGGATGGCCAAACTTGCTTAATGTAAGAGTCACAAAGAATAAATATAAGATGTCTGAGAGCCTCAAGATAGGAACATCAGATGTCTGAGGGGATCAAGATATGAACGTCAGATGTCTTGAGAGTCTCAAGATAGGAACGCCAGACGTCTTGAGAGCCTCAAGCTAGGAATGTCGGATGTCTGAGAGCCTCAAGATAGGAACAATGGACGTTTGAGAGCCTCAAGATAGGAACATCAGATGTCTGAGAGCTGCAAGACAGGAAGGAAGGAAGATGTGGAGAGAGACAGATTGAAAGAAAGCAACTTTAACTTTAAATGCATTCTGTAATCCAGCTGCTGGAGCAGCGGGGGCTTCAAGAGCCACACGTGGCTCCTGAACCACAGTTTGGCCACCCCTGACCAAGAGCAATGCCAAAATCCCAATTCACAGGGCCCCCAAACAACCCTCACGAGTGCAAACCCAGCCCCCCCTACAAAACGAAGAAAAACCCACAAAGCTCCAAAGCCTCCATTTTGGCCCCAGAACGGGCGCTGGGCGGAGCCTCCATTCCCCCCCCCCGCCAGAGGGCGCGCGCCAGGCGCAGGCGGCGTCACTAAGGCGCGCTCCAATCGCGGCTCCGCCTCCCCTCCGCGTGGGCGGCTCCAAGAGGCGCCGCTCGTTCTTCGAGAGGGGCGGGGCCGAGAAAAGCTCGCGCCGCGGGAGGGGCGGGGCTTAGCGCCCGGAGAGCGTTACCGGCCTCAGCGGTTTTGGCGGGAAAGCGTCGGCTGAGGAGATTTTTGTTTTCCCGCCCAAAAGCGCACAAGGAGCCTCCCCATAACGGCCGGGGTGGGCGCGGTTCTCGCTCTCCTGCCTCCCACGCCCGCCCTCCGCCGCCGCCCCCCTCCCCGTCTCCTCGGACCCCACCGCGGCCCCCTCAGGCCCGGCACTGACCGAGGAGTCGGCCTCCATCGCGCTCCTCACACCGCGGCCTTCGCGCTCTCGCCAGCACGTTCCCCGCACGCAGCGGCCACGCCCAGGGCGGGAGGCGGAGTCGCCCCGAGACAAGGGCGGGCGGGCGCGCAAACCTCACCCTCGCCGCCACGTGCTGCGCCCGTTGCGCCTTCTTCGGCGCGCGCCAGGCTGCGGTTCGGGGCCGCGGCTCGGGCGGCAAAGCGAGGCGGGCGGGCGGGTTTTCCCGCCTGCCTTTCTGCGCCTGCGCCGAAAATGGGCGCCGGGAATCCGGGGTCGCCTCGCTCGTTGTTAATCCGGATTAAAGAGGAGCGGCGCTGTTGCTGCCGCCTCCCTCACGCGTGGCCTTAAGAGATCTTTTAAATTATATTATTATATTATATAGAATGCTTTTAAATATAATGTAATACTATATAATACGATGTTACATGTCATATTTAAAAGTATTCACATAATTTTGATGTTGAGTATGGCTGCGTTTATTATTTCATCGTTTTTATTGAGAGAAGACCCACGTGGCAAATTTATTCCCATCTGGGAAAATCACCCAGATTTCACTGGCCAACTTTAGGGTTGCCAACTTCCACCTGGCACCTGGAGATTGCCCACTGTTAAGAGTGGATCTCCCAAACGAGGGATGTACTAAAACGAATGACAAGATTGTCTATAGGAAACAATGGGAGAGGCCGGATTGTCCATTGGATATAATGGGAGCAGTGTTCCCTCTAAACTGAGTTAGTGTGAGCTAGCTCACAGGTTTTTAGCCTCCAGCTCACACGTTTTTGCCTTTGCCTGGGAAAGATGACTGCAGAATGCACTAATTTATGCAGTAGCTCACAATTTTAATGCCAGTAGTTCACGAAGTAGAATTTTTGCTTGCTAGTCTCTGCAGCCTAGAGGGAACATTGAGTGGGAGAGAAGATTGTCAATTGAGTTGCATGGGCTACATTGAAATACACTGAAGCACAAAAACAGCTGCAATAAAAATCTGGAATGGATCTTCCAGGAAAGTCAACACATTCCCAGAGGCTGGCATTGTGCCTGTCTGGTTGCAATCCAGTCCCAGAGGGGGGCAACCCACCCTTCCCCCTGGCAATTCAAACCTCGAACACTGGTGCCAGTCCCTGGAGCTGGAAATCTGCCCTTTCCTTGGCGATCCGATTCCAGGGCACTTGTAGGCAGTGTTCCCTCTAAGCTGAGTTAGCATGAGCTAGCTCACAGATTTTTAGCCTCCAGCTCACACATATTTATCTTAGCTCAGGAAGGATGGCCCCAGAGCACAACAATTTATGCAGCAGCTAACAACTTTAATTCCAGGAGCTCACAAAGAATTTTTGTGCACAAGACTCTGCAGCTTAAGAGGGTACATTGCTTGTAGGTTGTGTTGACTTCCCTGGAAAATCCATTCCGGATTTTTATTGCAGCCGTTTTTGTGCTTCAGTGTGTTGCAATGGAATCCATGAAAGTCAATTGACAATTCTCTCCCATTGTTTCCTATGGACAATCTTGTCATTCCTTTTAGTACTTCCCCCTGAACGAGGTTTTGCGTCCAGTGACACCTTGAAGACCACATTTAAATCTGGGAAAAAGATTTTGTGTGCCTTCACAGAGGAAAGCTTATCCTCAGAATTAAATCCAAGTGGGCAGCCGTGTTGCTCTGAAGCAGTACAACAAAGTAGGAGTCCAGTAGCACCTTTAAGAGCAACAAAGTTTTATTCAGAACGTCAGACGAAGGGAGAGGGTCAAAATAAGGGCATCTCTATCCCCTGTCTGAAGAAGTGTGCCTGCATACGAAAGCGTACATTCTGAATAAAACTTCGTTGGCCTTAAAGGTGCTACTTGACTCTTCCTTTGTTCCCCAGAATTAAACTTTGTTGGTCTTCAAGGTAGGGTTGCCAATCCCCAGGTGGGGGCAGGGGATCCCCCCGTTTGGAGGCCCTCCCCCCGCTTCAGGGTCGTCAGAAAGCAGGGGGAGGGGAGGGAAATGTCTGCTGGGAACTCTTCCCTATGGAGATTTATTCCCATAGGAAAATAATGGAGAATTGACCTGCGGGTATCTGGGGCTCTGGGGGGGGCTATTTTTTGAGGTAGAGGCACCAAATTTTCAGTACAGCATCTAGTCCCTCTCCCCAAAATACCCCCCAAGTTTCAAAAAGTTTGGACCAGGGGGTCCAGTTCTATGAGCCCCCAAATAAGGTGCCCCTATGCTTCATTATTTCCTATGGAAGGAAGGCATTGAAAAGGTGTGCCGTCCCTTTAAATGTGATGGCCAGAACTCCCTTTGTAGCTTAATCATGCTTGTCACAGCCTTGATCTTGGCTCTGCCCCTAATGTCTCCTGGCTCCACCCCCAAAGTCTCCTGGCTCCATTCCCAAAGTCCCCAGATATTTCTTGAATTGGACTTGGCAACCCTACTTCAAGGTGCCACTGGACTCAGACTTCGTTCTGCTGTTTCGGACCGACACGGCTGCCCACCTGAACCTTCCAGAAGAAGTGTGCATGCACACAAGAGTTTATACGCAGAATAAAACCTTGCTGGTCTTGATAGTGCTTGACTGTACTCAGACTTTTGTTCTGTCGCTTCAGATCAGCGGTGGCCAAACTTGCTTGACATAAGAGACGCATAGAATAAATGTCAGATGTTTGAGTGCCACAAGGAAGGGAGGGAGGGAAATAGATGAAGGAAGGAAGAGAACTAGATCCTGCCCTGTATGCCTGCACAGGGCTTTTTTTTTGTAACAGGAACTAATTTGCATATTAGGCCACCCCCCCTGGATGTAGCCAATCCTCCTGGAGCTTACAGTAGGCTCTGTACTAAGAGCCCTGCAAGCTCTTGAAGGATTGGCTACCTCAGGGGGTGTGTGGCCTAATATGCAAAGGAGTTCCTGCTACAAAAAGAAAAGTTCTGCCTGAGCTCCTATGCGCCCCACTGTATTTGCAAGACAAATTCATATTGCCTTCCTCCTAACCTCTGCAGCTCAGTTGCATTGCTAGTGGTGCACATTCTGTGTCCACCCTGCCAGCCCCGTGCAAAAGAGATGGATGTTTATCTGCAATGTGTGGAAAGAGGATTCCCTTCACCTTCTGCTCCCCCTTTCTCCCTGTTGTTGCTGTCACTCATCGAGAAACTGTCTGGCTTAGGACAGGCACAGGGCGCTCTTGGGAGCTGCAGAGACTCCCCCCTTTGCCCCACTTGTGCTTCCCTAACTGCAGGTGGAAGGAAAGGGACTCACTCACCTCTATGGAGTGAGAATTGCTAGATCTTGGTCTGCCAGGAACGAGAAGAGTGTCTGATGTCCAAGCCCAGAGAGAGCAGCCGGCATCAGCAACTGGCTCTTGGTGGCAGTTTTCACCCCCCCCCCCCCTCAGCTATCTGCTTTCCACTGATACACATTTCTCCTCCCCCTTCCTAGGTATCATTTTGCCAGCAATCCCCCGACATAGGACGGATGCGCACACACACACACTCATGCCCCTGATTATACCCTACAGGAATAGAAGCGAGAAGGTGTGGAAATATCTGGGGGCTTTGGGGGTGGAGCCAGGAGACTTTGGGGGTGGAGCCAGGAGCAAGGGTGTTTCAAGCATAATTGAACTCCAAAGGGAGTTCCGGCCATCACATTTAAAGGGGACCGCACACCTTTTAAATGCCTTTCCTCCATTGGAAATAATGAAGGATCGGGGCACCTTCTTTTGGGTTTCAGAGAACTGGACCCCCTCGTCCAGTCTTTTTGAAACTTGGAGGATGTTTTGAGGAGAGGCATCGGATGCTATGCTGAACATTCAGCGCCTCTACCTCAAAAAACAGGCCCCCTAGATACCCGCGGATCAATTCTCCATTATTTTCTATGGGAATAAATCTCCATAGGGAATAACGGAGTGCCCAGCAGACATTTCCCTACCCCCCCGGGTATAAATCTACACTTCTTCTCCTCCTTCAACTCCTTCTCCTCCTCCTTCTCCTCCAACTCCTTCTTCTCCTCCTCCTCCTCCTTCAGCTTCTCCTCCTCCTCCTTCAACTCCTTCTCCTCCTCCTTCTCCTTTTCCTCCTCCTTCTCCTCCCTCTCCTCCTCCTTCTTCCTCTTCCTCCTCCTTTCTTCTAGTGGATGTTGCCATTTCACACAGTAAAACCCAGGGGCGAAGTGGATTGAAAGTGTGCTATTTTGTGTGCCTAAAAGCACTTGTCAAGCTTTTCTTGTTGGTTGCCAATCCCTAGGTAGGGGCAGGGGATTCCCTGGTTTGGAGGCCCTCCCCCCACTTCAGGGTCATCAGAAAGTGGGGAGGGGGGGGGAGGGAAATGTCTGTTGGGTGCTCCATTATTCCCTGTGGAGACCGATTCCCATAAGAAATAACAAAGAATTGATTGGCAGGTATCTGGAGGCCCCCCTGTTTTTTGAGGTAGAGACACCATATTTGCAGCATAGTATCCAGTACCTCTCCGCAAAATACCCTCCCAGTCTCAAAAGGATTGGACCAAGGGGTGCAATTCTATGAGCTCAAAAAGAAGGTGCCCTTCTCCTTCATCATTTCCAACGGAGGGAAGGCATTTAAAAGGTGTGCGGTCCCTTTCAATGTGATGGCCAGAATGCCCTTTGGAGTTCAATCGTGCTTGTCCCAACCTTGCTCCTGGCTCCACCCCCAAAGTCTCCTGGCTCCACCCCTAAAGTCTCCTGGCTCCACCCCCGAAGTCCCCAGATATTTCTTGAATTGGGCTTGGCAACTGTGCCTGACCCAGGATTGCTTGCTTAGACAAGCCCTATTGAGATAGTTTCAGAGGGCCGCCTGCCCTGTTGGTCCACAATAGAATTGCCGGATTCCAGTCTCGAATCTGGCTAAACAGAAGGCTCCTTCCAATTAAAAGCTTGGGTAAAAAGCAACGCTTTGTTCTGGTGCTTAAAAATTCAGCATGGTAGGCATAAGGTAGCCGATCTCCAAATGGTGGCTGGAGATCTCCTGGGGTTACATTTGATCACCGGGTGACAGGGATCAGTTTCCCGGGAGAAAATGGCTGCTTCGAAAGGTCAAGTAGGGTTGCCAATCCCCAGGTGGGGGCAGGGGATCCCCCAGTTTGGAGCTCTCCCCCCACTTCAGGGTCATCAGAAAGCAGGGAGGGGGGAGGGAAAAGTCTGCTGGGAACGCCATTATTCCCTAGGGAGACTGATTCCCATAGGGAATAATGGAGAATTGATCTGTGGGTATTTGGGGCCCTGGGGAGGGGCTGTTTTTTGAGGTAGAGGCACCAAATTTGCAGCATAGCATCTGGTGCCTCTCCTCAAAGAACCCTCCAAGTTTCAGAAAGATTGGACAAGGGGGTCCAATTCTGTGAGCCCCCAAAGAAGGTGCCCCTAACCTTTTTTTATTTCCAGTGGAAAGAAGGCATTTAAAAGAAGAAGATGATGATATTGGATTTCTATCCCGCCCTCCACTCCGAAGAGTCTCAGAGCGGCTCACAATCTCCTTTCCCTTCCTCCCCCACAACAGACACCCTGTGAGGTAGATGAAGATATTGGATTTATATCCCGCCCTCCACTCCGAAGAGTCACAGAGCGGCTCACAATCTCCTTTCCCTTCCTCCCCCACAACAGACACCCTGTGAGGTAGATGAAGATATTGGATTTATATCCCGCCCTCCACTCCAAAGAGTCGCAGAACAGTCACAATCTCCTTCCCCTTCCTCCCCCACAACAGACACCCTGTGAGGTGGGTGGGGCTGGAGAGGGCTCTCCCAGCAGCTGCCCTTTCAAGGACAACCTCTGCCAGAGCTATTGCTGACCCAAGACCATTCCAGCAGCTGCAAGTGGAGGAGTGGGGAATCAAACCCGGTTCTCCTAGATAAGAGTAGGCACACTTCACCACTACACCAAACCGGCTCTCCAAGGTGCATGGTCCCTTTAGATGTGATGGCCAGAACTCCCTTTGGAGGTCAATTATGCTTGTCACAACCTTGCTCCTGGCTCCACATCCAAAGTCTCCAGAGATTTCTTGAATTGGACTTGGCAACCCTAGCTTCAGGGTTAGCAAAAAGTATGTGTGGGGTTTTTTGAATGTTGACTGTTTTATACAGTATACTGGTCCCCATATGGTATAGTGGATCCTGGGGGCACTATTTGTTGAGGCAGAGGCACCAAATTTTCAGCATAGCATCTGGTGCCTCTCCTTTAAAAAAGATTGCACCAGGGGGTCCAAATTCTATGATCCCCAAAAGAAGGTGCCTCATTCTCCACTATTCTCAATGAAGGGAAGGCATTTAAAAGGAGCACGGCCCCTTTAAATGTGATGGCCGGGCCTCCCTTCAGAGTTCAATTGTGCTTGTCACAGCCTTGCTCCTGGCTCCACCCCCAAAGTCTGCAGGTATTTCCTGAGTCAGACCTGGCAACGCTAACTGTATAGCATTTTACCCAATTAAAGTCCTTCCCAAGCCCCACCCTCTTCAAGCTCCACCCCTAAGATCTCCAGGTATTTCTGAACCCGGAGTTGGCAACGTGTCCCCTTGGATAAACATCGACTGAGGGGTGATGTGATAGTGGTTTACAAGATTATGCCTGGGATAGAGAAGGTAGAGAAAGTACTTTTCTCCCTTTCTCACAATACAAGAATTTGTGAACACACCATTAAATTGCTGAGCAGTCGGGTTAACGGATAAAAGGAAGTCCTTCACCCAAAGCGTGATTAACACGTGGAATTCACTGCCACAGGAGATGGCGGTGGCTACAAGCATAGACAGCTTCAAGAGGGGACTGGATAAATATATGGAGCAGAGGTCCATCAGTGGCTATTAGCCACAGAGTATTGTTGGAACTCTCTGTCTGGGGCAGTGATGCTCTGTCTTCTTGGTGCTTGGGGGGGCACAGTGGGAGGGCTTCTAGTGTCCTGGCTCTACTGGTGGACCTCCTGATGGCACCTGGGGTTTTTTGGCCACTGTGTGACACAGTGTTGGACTAGATAGGCCATTGGCCTGATCCAACATGGCTTCTCTTATGTTCTTATGTCTGGGGCAGTGATGCTCTGCATTCTTGTGCTTGGGGGAGCACAGTGGGAGGGCTTCTAGTCCCACTGGTGGACCTCCTGATGGCACCTGGTTTTTTTTGGCCCCTGTGTGACACAGTGTTGGACTGGATGGGCCATTGGCCTGATCCAACATGGCTTCTCTTATGTTCTTATTTATTGTATGGCACATTACATGCAGGGAGCATATCGCAATAATATAACACGTAACCAAGTAACCAGAGGAATGGAGAAAAAGACCCAAACAAGAAAGATATGCAGACAGAAGAATCAACATGGCTCTTAAGATCCTGAGGAGGCAAAGAAGAAATCCTACCCAAGAGCGGAAAATATATAGCAGACAGAGAGAGTCCTCAAGGTCAAGCAATAACAGCAAGGCAAAAGATTAATAGGAGAGAAAAGATGAATTGCGTGGACATCAAGAGATTAAAGACCGGGATGAAGGATGGGATATGATTTTAAATGGACAAAGAGAGGAAGGAACAAACAGCTCTGCCGTTATGAGCATCAGGATGAGGGAAGTGGGACGAATAATGGTCACACACACACACACAGACATGCACGAGTTGCTGGAGAAGGGCGTTCAAAGCTAACCAAGTTTCTGTGAAAGCCAGAAGAAAAGTGCCTTAAAAATAAAGCATTGGTGGATAACTCACTCTACGTTTCTAAGATCTATAGCAGCAATTCCAAAGCGCCTCTAGAAAGAAAACGGAGCATGAGAAAGTGAATAAAAAATAAGATTAGAACAAGAATTAACCCCCCCCCCAAAAAAAAAAAAACTGTGCAAGACCCACTGGGATTGAGAGAAGTATCAATACTACATTTTTATTATGGATTTTCAATAGGGATACAGAAGGAAAAAGAGGGAAGTGGGGAAAGGGGGGGAGGGGAAGGGATTTAGAGAACTATCGCCCGGTAGGACACTATAAAAAACAGCGATATATGAAGCTGGATCCAGTCTCTCTCTCTTTTTAAACGGAAATACAACGAATCTCCCTCCTTACTAAAGTCTCTCCATACCACATGACTTTGATCCCATGACCCCTTCAGGATGCCAGCCTCCTGGCGGGACCTGGGGATCCCCTGAAGTTACAATTCATCTCCAGACTGCAGAGATCAGTTTCCCTGGAGAAAATAGACGCTTGGCTGGGTGGACTCTCTGGCATCGTATCCCAACGAGGGAGGTCCCTGCCCTGCCCAGGCTCCAATCCTCCACAAATTTTCCAACCTGGATCTGGAGAATCTACTCCCCCCCATCCCTTGCTGGTAGCCAGGAGTGACTTGCCAGCCCCACCTAGCACAGCGTATTTGGTGGTTAAAGGGATGCCTTCCTTTTCCTCCAAGGGAAAAGCTGTCTAGAATATACTAATAAATACATTACTTGTATGTTATGCATAAAGAAGAAGACCGTAGATTTACACCCCACCCTTCTCTCTGAATCAGAGTTTCAGAGTGGCTCACAATCTCCTTGACCCTCCTGCTCACAAGAGACACCCTGTGATGGGTGGGTGGGGCTGAGAGAGCTCTCCCAGAAGCTGCCCTTTCAAAGACAACCTCCATGAGAGCTATGACTTACTCAAGACCGTTCCAGCAGCTGCAAGTGGAGGAGTGGGGAATCAAATCCATGATCTATGGATAAACAGGAAGAGCCGAATGATGCCAACTTAGCCAGGAGTATGGTTGCTAACCTGAAGGTGTCACCTGAAGCTCTCCCAGGTCTCAGGTCCTCTGGAGGAAATGGCAACTTCAAAAAGAAGGTTCTATGGGCAGGGATGGCCAAATTGTGGCTCAGGAGCTACATGGGGCTCTTTCACACAGGTTGTGTGGCTCCTGAAGCCCTCCACTGCCCCATTGGCCAGCTTGGAGAAGGCATATTGTCTCTCATATTGTCCTTGAAAGGGCAGCTGCTGTGAGAGCCCTCTCCAGCCCCACCCACCTCACAGGGTGTCTGTTGTGGGGGAGGAAGGTAAAGGAGATTGTGAGCCGCTCTGAGACTCTTCGGAGTGGAGGGCGGGATATAAATCCAATATCTTCTTCTTTAAATGCATTCTCCAAGCCAACCTAGCTGGCGGCTTGGAGAATGCATTTAAAGTTGCTTTCTTTCCATTCCCCTTCCCTCCAGCTCCCACCATCTCTTTTTCTTCCTTCCTCTCTTCCTTCCTCCCTCCCTGCGGCTCTCAAACATCTGACGTTTATTCTGTGTTGCTTTTACATTAAGCAAGTTTGGCCACCCGTGTTCACAGAGCGGGAAACATGGAAAACAAAATGGCAGATCAGTTTTAATGTTGCAGCGTACTAATGTCACACACTAGAAAGAATCATCTTTACTATGCTTGCAGTATTGCTTACTGAACAAGCTCTAATAATAAAAGGATTAAATAAGCCTTCATTAAGGGAAATGATCTTGTATCTATTGTGGTTACTGTTAGGTAATTGATTACTATTAATGTGTTGTAGATTTTAAAAAGACTTACTAGGGAAAGATAATAAAGACGATTGTAACCTGCATTAATTTTGCATTATTACCTACCTAGGACTTTTTCCCTTGCAGATAAATATTGATAAAGTGATGGTCCATTCCTTTTGATTAAACCAATAGGCATGAAATGTTTGCCCTCATTACAGCTTAACTCTCAAGGAGCAAAAGAAGTCAAGACCGAAGTCAAATTCTCTATTGAGGCCTACATAATAGCAGCGGCAGAGCACTTTTAACAAGGGAGACATTCTTAAGACATGGAAGAAGAGAAGGAGACAGAAACAAAGAAACGCAGGCAGGAGAAGCATTAGGGTTGCCAGTCTCCAGGTGGGGCCTGGAGATCTCCCGCCTTTCCAGCTGGTCTCCAGCTGGCAGAGATCAGCTCCCCTGGAGAAAATGGCTGCTTGGAAGGGCAGACTCTATGGCATTGGACCCAGCTGAAGCCACGCCCCTTGCAAACCCCGCCCTCTCCTGGTTCCACCCCCAAAGTCTCCAGGTATTTGCAACACAGAGCTGGCCACCCTAGGAAGCATAGATGGAAGGAAAAGGTAAGATATTATATTGTACAGTTAAAAGCAGATATGAAGTTGTTGGAGAGGGTTAAAAGTGGGCCAGAGAAGATGGATTGCTGGGTCTGTCCTGGAAAATCCGGGAGAGGGCAGGGTTTGGGGAGGGGCGGGGCCTCAGCAGGGTCCAATGCCATAGAGTCTGCCCTTCAAAGCGGCTGTTTTCTCCAGGGGAGCTGATCTCTGCCAGCTGGAGATCAGTTGGAAAGCAGGAGATCTCCAGGCCCCACCTGGAGGCTGGCAAACCTACTGAGAAGGCTGCACCAGCTAATGTTAAACTCCTGTCATGGATGGCCCAAGCTAGCCTGTCCTTGTCAGGTCGGCCAGCTCTGGTTAGTGCTGCTCTGAAGAGAAAGGTCAGAGGCAGGCAACGGCAAACCCCCTCTGAATGTCTCCTGTCAACCAAGAGCTGGCTGTGACTGTCCATCACCAAAACCACCATCACCAGTGCCTTCCTCTCTTTGCAAAAAAATATCTACGTGCCAAATTCATTTTATGCATGGACGCATTCTGGCCCACACAGCACGTTTCTGCACAACAACCCTGGACTTCCTTGGTGGTCTCCCATCCAAGGGCTCATCAGGACTGACCCAGCTTAGCTTCCGAGGTTTGATGAGACCAGGTTGGCCTGAGCCATCCACGTCATGGCCCAAGGCATTCAGAGGTGGTCGGCCGTCGCCTGCCTCTGCGTAGCAACCCTGGACTTCCTTGGTGGTCTCCCATAAAAATACTAACCAGGGCTGACCCTGCTGAACTTCTGAAATCTGAGAAGACTGGGTCACCCTGGGCCATCCAAATCTGGTCATTTGGTTGTTGTTCAGTCGCACAGTCGAGTCCGACTCTTTGCGACCCCATGGACAAAGTCACACCAGGCCCTCGACCATCCTCCAAAGTCTGCTCAAATTCGTGTTTGAGTAGTAACGCTGTCCAGCCACATCCTCATTTGCCCTCCCCTTCTTCTTTTGCCTTCTGTCTTTCCCAGCATCAGGGTCTTCTCCAGGGAGTGCTCCCTTCTCACTGGGTGGCCAAAGGATTTGAGCTTCAGCTTCAGTATCTGACCTTCCAGGGAACTGTCTGGGTTGATTTCCCTCAGGACTGACTGATTGGATCTTCTTGCAGTCCAGGGGACTCTCAAGGGTCTTCTCCAGCACCACAGCTCAAAAGCATCAATTCTTCTGCGTTCAGCTTTCCTTATGGCCCAGCTCTCACAGCCATACATTACTACTGGAATATCATCGCTTTGACTACGCGGACTTTTGTAGGTATTATTTATTCATTTTATTTTATTTGGCAAATTTATATTCCACCCTTTCCCATGTGGACTCGGGGCAGATTACAGTCATAATCAAACAGTTAAAACGCAAGAATAAATTATTAATATACAATTAAAAGATCATAACTCAATAAATATACACAGGCGGGGCGGGCACAATTTACAAATGAAGTCATATAGATAGATCCAAGTGGGCAGCCATGTTGGTCTGAAGGAGCAGAACAAAGCAGGAGTCAAGCTGCACCTTTAAGACCAACCAAGCTTTATTCAGAACGTCAGCTTTCCTGTGCTCTAAGCAGACTTCATCAGACGAGGGGATCAGGTCCAGTGAGCAGAGCTACACAGAGCTGGTAGGCAGTGGTTTAGAATGCAAGATGGGACAAATTGAAAATCCAAGGGCAGAATAGTAAAATGAACAAATTGAGCAAACCTTTGATCTGGGTAACATGAGCGTGAGAAACCAATAAAACAGTAACATGTCAAAACGTGAGAACGTCTGTTAATCACTCTATTGTTTATAAGCCTGGGCCAAAATGAGGGCATTTCTTTCTCAGAAGTTTTTCCCATCCAATTAATTTGCCTTTTAACATATAACATACATGTAGTTTGCCATTAGAAGAAAAATACATTGAAATATAGTGGAAGATGGGTTTCGTATATGTAATGAAATAAACAGCGTGCTCACCCTCTCTCCCTTGAAGAATGCTGTAACTTTAAATTGCTTGTCTTAGAATCATAGAATCATAGAGTTGGAAGGGACCTCTAGGGTCATCTTGTCCAACCCCCTGCAGAATGCAGGAAACTCACAAACACCTCCCCCTAAATTCACAGGATCTTCATTGCTGTCAGATGGCCATCTAGCCTCTGTTTAAAAACCTCCAAGGAAGGAGAGCCCACCACCTCCCGAGGAGGAAGCCTGTTCCACTGAGGAACCGCTCTAAACTCAACGCCTCCCCCTAAATTCACAGGATCTTCATTGCTGTCAGATGGCCATCTAGCCTCTGTTTAAAAACCTCCAAGGAAGGAGAGCCCACCACCTCCCAAGAAAGCCTGTTCCACTGAGGAATTGCTCTAACGGTCAGGAAGTTCTTCCTAATGTTGAGCCAGAAACTCTTTTGATTTAATTTCAACCCATTGGTTCTGGTCCTACCTTCCGGGGCCACAGAAAACAATTCCACACCCTCCTTCATACGACAGCCCTTCAAGTACTTGAAGATGGTGATCCTATCACCTCTCAGCCGCCTCCTCTCCAGGCTAAACATCCCCAGCTCCTTCAACCTTTCCTCATAGGACTCGGTCTCCAGACCCCTCGCCATCTTCGTCGCCCTCCTCTGTCTTCTCCCATAGTTTCTCATTCCACAGCAAGAGTGATCTTATCTGGCTAGTCTAGGAAATGAAAGCTGCAGGGTTTGACTCTGCCATAAGAGCAACGGCAGGTCTATCTACTGATGGACGGCCAGCCGACCCGCGCCCCGGAAAATCTAGATCGGGCATTACATGCTGTGGCTGAGTGGCTCAGACTGAGCGGGCTGAAGCTTAATCCTGCGAAGACAGAGGTCCTTTGCTTGGGTCGCCGCGGCCCGGGAGGGGGAATCCCCCTGCCAGCCTTTGACGGTGCACCGCTGATAGCGGTGGACAGGGTCAGGAGCTTGGGGGTGCTGTTGGAGCCTTCCTTAAAGATGGAGGCTCAGATAGCAGCCGCTGCCAAGTCCGCGTTTTTTCATCTTAGGCGGGCAAGGCAGTTGGCCCCCTTCCTGGAGCGTGACGACCTGGCAACAGTGATCCATGCTACGGTCACCTCGAGGTTAGACTACTGCAATGCCCTCTACATGGGGCTGCCCTTGTCCCGAACTCAGAAATTGCAGCTGGTGCAGAATGCCGCGGCCCGGCTGTTATTGGGTCTCCCAAAGTGGGGACACATTCAGCCGGGTCTTCGGACCCTGCACTGGCTTCCAGTGATATACCGGGTCCGGTACAAGGTGCTGGTTATCACCTTTAAAGCCCTATATGGCTTGGGACCTGTCTACCTGAAGGACCGTCTTTCCCCGCATGTTCCCCAGAGAGTACTGAGGTCGGGAACACAAAATCTCCTTACTGTCCCTGGGCCGAAAGAAGCCCGCTTGAAATCCACCAGAGAAAGGGCTTTCTCTGTTATGGCCCCTACATGGTGGAATCAGCTGCCGGAGGAGGTGAGGGCCCTGTGGGACCTAGCTCAGTTCCGCAGGGCCTGTAAGACGTCCCTCTTCCGGCTAGCCCATACCTAGCTTGAGAACCTAATTTTTAGAGTTTTATCTGTTTTATCTGTTTTAATTGTCTATTCCCTCACATGTTTAAATATTGCTTATTGTTATGTGGGATCTATTGTTGGAAGCCGCCCTGAGCCATTCGTGGGAAGGGCGGGATATAAATTCTAAATAAATAAATAAATATTGCCTGCCATTTTTGTGATTTGATGCTAGGGGGCAACCTTGTCCCTGAAACGTCTCTTTCCCGTCTGTCCGTTCTTAGCGTTGCTTCCAGCAATGAACACACTTGCTCTCAGATTAGTCCTTTGCAACTTTTCAAGATGATGTAAAGGAGTCCCCTCCACACCGCCCCCCCCCCCCAGTGAATAAACAGCCGTGCTGAGAGAATGGGTCCCGCTCTTTCTATTTATTTGTCACATTCAAACCATAGGAATGGGACTTGCATCTACCTTGTCTTCTTCAGGCTTTCGATTCAGTAGGCGCTCACGGGAGCACAGCTCCTGAACCTTTCTGACAGGCCCCCCCCCACCTCCTTCCCACATACCCTGTCCACTGAATAGCAGGTGCAGTTGCATAACAATCCCTGGATTAGGAGAGTGGGCAGCCAGCCAGCCACCAGGGGCTTTGCCACACCTCCAGCAGCCTTCATGAACTCCTGGAGAAGCCCACACCACCCTTTCTCCACTTCTTATGTGATTTTGGGTGGTGAATGGCTTGCTGACCTTTTGACTGTGGGGTGGTGGTGACCAAAGAGAGCCCCGGGTGAATGAGGCCTGCTTGGGCCAGCTGGATCTCTAGCCACCTATTTTTCTACAAAATGACCCCTGCTTGTCTGCATGCAGAAGAGAAAATTTCAGTTTGACTTCAAGTCGGAGAAACAGCAAGAAATAATTAATGGTTCGCAATGCTAACTTATGATAATGTTAGGTATTAGTAACAAGCATAATATGTAGAAATTACTGAATTTTTGTATCTTAAATGCTTGTGCACTATACTTACCCTTATGCTACTTGTTCTTATGATGAACAAATAACAGATACGTATGCTACTTATAATTCCCCCCTCCTTCTTTCTTTTCTGTGTCCCCATCTCAATTTATCATGATTAAAAAAAAAAATATCAAAGTCTGAGAACCATTCAAAGGCTGGAGTTCTGGCAGATCCCAATGTTTCTGTACATTTCTCCACCTTCTGTCCTCTCCAGTTTGGTGTAGTGGTTAAGTGTGGGGGCTCCTTATCTGGGAGAAATGGGTTTGATTCCTTACTCCTCCGCGTGCAGCTGCTGGAATGGCCTTGGGTCAGTCATAGCTCTTGCAGAGCTGTCCTTGAAAGAGCAGTTTCTGGGAGAGCTCTCTCAGCCCCACCCACCTCACAGGGTGTCTGTTGTGGGGGAGGAAGGGAAAGGAGATTGTGAGCCTCTCTGAGACTCTGTCCTTGAAAGGGCAGCTTCTGAGAGAGTTCTCTCAGCCCCACCCACCTCACAGGGTGTCTGTTGTGGGGAAGGAAGATAAAGGAGATTGTGAGCCGCTCTGAGATTCTGAGATTCAGAGTGGAGGGTGGGGCATAAATCCAATATCATCATCTTCTTCAACAGACTCATGAGCACATAAGGGCCTTCTCTTACTCATTAGTCCATTCCATCCCTTTCTTTTTTCACCTCTGTTGGGTTCAATAAAAAAAAGGCAGTCCCCTGTGCAAGCACCAGCTGTTTTCGACTCTGGGGGTGATGTTGCTTTCACAACGTTTTCATGGCAGACTTTTTACAGGGTGGTTTGCCATTGCCTTCCCCAGTCATCTACACTTTCCCCCCAGCAAGCTGGGTACTAATTTGACCGACCTCGGAAGGATGGAAGGCTGTGTCAACCTTGGGCCAGCGACCTGAACCAGCTTCCACTGGGATCGAACTCAGGTCGTGAGCAGAGGGCTCCGACTGCAGTACTGCAGCTTTACCACTCTGCGCCACAGGACTTTTGTTGGGTTTAATATCTGTTCTCAAATGCATTTGTTGTGGCTACTTCACCACATGAGTACGGGCAGGCCCCAGATTCAGCAGGAGCTCACAGGAGCACAGCTCCTGAACCTTTCTGAGGGTTTCCCCTCCTCCCCCCACCTGCCTTGTCCATTGAATAGTAGGTGCAGCTGTAATCCTTGGATTTGGAGAGCGGGCAGCCCGCCAGCTCCCAGGGGCTTTGCCACGCCCCCAGCAGCCCTCATTAACCCCTGGAGAAGCTCATACCACCCTTTCTCCTTTTCATAAGTGACTTTGGGTGGCGGGTGGCCTGCTGGCCTTTTGACTGGGGGGCGTGGTCCAGGAGAGCCCCAGGTGAGCAAGGCCTGCTTGGGCTGGCTGGATCTCTAGCCCAGCCCAAGCAGGCCTCACTTGCCTGGGGCTCTCCTTTCTTGCATTGGGTTGCTTTTGGCTGGGGGGATATGCTAATGAATTCTGCTAATGAGCTCTGCCACCTATTTTTCTACCAAATGACCCCTGAGTACAGGGCATCTTTTTTGTAATCCACCTCATGACAATTATCATTTAAAAAAAAAATACCCGCAAAACAAAAACATTATGAAGATGGCAACGAAGCTGGTGAGGGGTCTGGAGACCAAGTCCTATGAGGAAAGGTTGAAGGAACTGGGGATGTTTAGCCTGGAGAGGAGGCAGCTGAGAGGTGATAGGATCACCATCTTCAAGTCCTTGAAGGGCTGACATCCAGAGGAAGGTGTGGAATTGTTTTCTGTGGTCCCGGAAGGTAGGACCAGAACCAATGGGTTGAAATTAAATCAAAAGAGTTTCCGGCTCAACATTAGGAAGAACTTCCTGACCGTTAGAGTGGTTCCTCAGTGAAACAGGCTTCCTCAGTGAAACAGCCATAATAAAAGTGACATTATTTAATTTGACTTTAGGGTGGAAAAAGGAAAGGAAAGGTCCCCTGTGCAAGCATCAGTTGTTTCCGACTCTGGGGTGACGTTGCTTTCACAACGTTTTCACAGCAGATCTTTTACGGGGTGGTTTGCCATTGCCTTCTCCAGTCATCTATGCTTTCCCCCCAGCAAGCTGGGGACTCATTTGACCGATCTTGGAAGGATGGAAGACTGAGCCGACCTCGAGCCGGCTACCTGAAAACCCAGCTTCCAGCGGGGATCAAACTCAGGTCGTGAGCAGAGCTTAGGACTGCAGTACTGCAGCTTTAACAATCTGCGCCACGGTGACCTCCCCACAAAAAGTGGTGGGGAGCAGAAAGCAAGGGTCACAAACCACCACGGACTGGTCGGGTTTGCGAATCAATCTCCTGGTTTGTTTTGGCTTGTGGTTCGTCCATCCCTAGTTATTATTAAAGTAATCGTTTCGGAAGGCACATATATTCAATACCGAAGTCTGAGAATTATTAATGGGACGCTATAATAATGGCAATATTAGTTAATTGGTTGACTTTAGGGTGACCCCGGTTTATTAAGAAATAATCGTTTAGAATGATGAATCGTTAGTACATTTGAAATGGCTATGTGATTGTCTTTGGTGGATCTATTGTTAAATGTGCGATGACTTACGGGTACAAAGCAATTTTTTTTTTAAAAAGGAATTATTTTAACAGCGTCTCATTTAAGGAAATATGTATTTTTCTTTGGCGAGCAAGAATGAACGAGTTAAACGACGTCAAAATTGAGAGCGAGAGATTACAAAGAGCCAGCGTAAGAAAATCTATTTGCGTAACTGAAAATATAGTACTTAACATTACAGACAATTGACATATTGATTAATAAACTACCAAGACAGATGCTGACATGAATGTGAAGCCGCCACATCCGTTGAGTGTTTGTCTGCTCTGATTACTGAAATCAAATCAGGACATATCGAGTCGCTGATGTCCACTATAAATCCGTCACTGAAACAGAGCACCTTTCCTTGTTCTCTAAAGGAGGCGGCCACCCCTCCCTCCCCCAACCTGAAAAACCATTGCTAGAGATGGACCACATGGTCGGTTATTGCCTGGTCTTTAATTTACCTTTTCTGGGCAAGGTGGTGGAAAGAGCGTCAGCCAGAGCAAGTCCAAATCTTCCTGAATAACAACTCATCAGGGGTCCCCGACCTTTTTGAGCCTGTGGGCAGCTTTGGAATTCTGACACAACCACAAAATGGCGGACTCAACCACAACATGGCTGCTGGAGGAGGTGGAGCCAACCACAAAATGTCAGGGAGTGATATTATGCATTAATGTAACTCTTCAATATATCAAGCAGAAGCTCTGTTTACCAGGATGCCTATTAAAATGAACGTACCATTAATGAAAATTCTGGCATATACACAGCTGACCTTCACTAACGCAAAGAAGATTTTTGTGCTGTGGCAACTGTTGCCAAAGCAACTTGTTTAAAAATCTGCTTGGCCAATCAGAAGCCTTCATGGGCAAATGCCTCACTTGGCCACACCTACATTTTAAAAATACTTGATGGGTTCCAAGAAAGGTATGAGTGAGCACCAGGCCTCGGATTCAGTGGGAGCTCACAGGAGCGCAGTTCCTGAACCTTCTGAGAGTTCCACCTCCTCCTTCCCACCTTGTCCATTGAATAATAGGTACGGCTGCATAACAATCCCTGGATGAGCTCCATCACCTATTTTTCTACAAAACGACCCCTGGTGAGCACCATGGAATTAGGACTGCCAAGTCCCTCTCTGCTGTAGTGGGGGACTTTTCTCTGTTGCACGCAAAGACATCACCTGGAAGTCACATCATAGCCCTGGGCACATCGTGTCGAGATGCTCTAGGATTCGTGGTAAAACTCTATGGTACCATAGAGTTTTACCACGAATCCTAGAGCATCACACTTCAGGAGTCGCAATAAAACTCTATGGTACTACAGAGTCTTACCGCAAATCCTAGAGCGTCCCCAGCACAACGATGTCACTTCTGGGCGATGTCATCACGCAGGGCACATTGCGTGGTGATGGGGCTCTTTGGTGGTGGGCATCCCCCCAGGCCTGCTCTGTGCTGGTGAGTTGCGGCCCTCCAAACCAGGGGACCCCCTGACCCCCATGGGAGCTTGGAAGCCCTACATGGAATCCGTGGGCACCATGTTGGAGACCCCAGTTTAAATAAGTTCTTATTATCAGAAGGTTTCAGCTTTTCGATACAGGATTGGTCTTGTGGAGTTCTATAATGATGCTGCATTACTGGTGGAGAAGCAAACTCATGGCGCTGTATCAAGGGATTCTTCCAGTTTCATTTGATCCAGAAGATGACCTTGACTCTTCTCTGGCTGGTAGATCCATGCTATGGTCCTCTTGAGAGCAGAGTATTATAATACACTTAAGGGCACTGTCTTTCGCCCATGCTAAATAATGCAGTCTCCATCCACTTCAGCAGCTGTCTGCAAGTGCATTTGGCCCTTTCGCAGAGGAAAATCCAGTTGCGACGTGTATCAAAAGTGGATCGGAAGTGCATTACTTAGCGTGTGCGAAAGGCTCTGAGGGCCTGCTCTTAAAGTCAGCCCGGAAACTCCAGTGGCTATCATCAGATGCTAGGTGGAACATCCACATAAAAATAAAATATTATTATTATATTTTATTTGTTTTTATGTATTTTAAATAACTATTTGTAATTAATGTCAAATTATTATGTTTTATGAATCATGGGACTCCCATGTCTGTTATACTGTCCAATAAGAATCATGGGATTCCCGTGCCTGTTAGCCGCCCTGAGCCCGCCTGGCGGGGAGGGCGGGATATAAAAATAAAATATTATTATTATTATTATTATTATTATTATTATTATTATTATTATTATTATTATTATTATTATTATTATTATTATTATTATTATTATTATTATCAGTTCTGCAGGCAATCCATTGGTCGGTCCCAAGTTCAGTTCAAGGTTCTGGTTATCAGGAGGTGGTGGCAGCAACAAGCAGAGGCAGCTTCAAGAGCAGAGGTCCATCAGTGGCTGTTAGCCACAAGGTATTGATGGAATACTTTGTCTCTGGCCGAGTGATGCTCTGTCTTCTTGGTGCTTGGGGGGTAACATTGGGAGGGCTTAGTTGTGGCCTTGCTGGTGGACCTCCTGATGGCACCTGGGGTTTTAGCTACTGTGTGACTAGGGTTGCCAATCCCCAGGTGGGGGCAGGGGATCCCCCGGTTTGGAGACCCTCCCCCCGCTTCAGGGTCATCAGAAAGCGGGGGGAGGGGAGGGAAATGTCTGCTGGGAACTCTATTATTCCCTATGGAGACTTATTCCCATAGAAAATAATGGAGAATTGCTCTGCAGGTATCTGGGGCTCTGGGGGGGGCTGTTTTTTAAGGTAGAGGCACCGGATTTACAGTATAGCATCCAGTGCCTCCCCCCAAAATACCCCCCCCCAATTTTAAAAAGCCCCCAAAGAAGGTGCCCCTATCCATTATTTCCAACGGAGGGAAGACATTTAAAAAGGTGTGTGGCTCCTTTAAAAAGGTGTGTGGAACCGACTCCCCGAGGAGGTGCGGGCCCTGCGGAACCTTGAGCAGTTCCGCAGGGCCTGCAAGACCGTCCTTTTTAAACTGGCACATCCGGACTGTTAGGAAGATCAAGAATTAAGGAGCCGCCAATGCGGTCTGAAGATTCACACCGCAGAATAATTATATCATTGAACTGGTTTTTAATGTTAGTAGTTTCATTGTTGATGTTTTATATTGTTGGATTTAAATGTTTTTATTATATCACTGTATGTTTTGTAATATGCTGTTAGCCGCCCTGAGCCCGCTAAGGTGGGGAGGGCGGGATAGAAATAAAATTTATTATTATTATTATTATTAAATGTGATGGCCAGAACTCCCTTTGGCGTTCAGTTATGCTTGTCACACCCTTGCTCTTGGCCCCACCCCCCAAAGTCTCCTGGTCCCACCCCCAAAGTCTCCTGGCTCCACCCCCAAAGTCCCCAGCTATTTCTTGAATTAGACTTGGCAACCCCTACATGAGACACAGAGTGTTGGACTGGCTGGGCCACTGGCCTCATCTGACATGGCTTCTCTGATGTTCCCCTGAATTCAGCTCATCTCCAGACTGCAGAGGTCAGCTCCCCTGGAGACAATGGAATCTTGGAAGGTGGACTCTATGGCATTGGACCCCACTGAGGTCCTTGTCTGCCCCAGACCCCATCCCAAAACCTCCCAGAGTTTCTCAACCTGGATCTGGCAACTCTACCCTGCCCACCATGGCCGGTGCGTGGGAGTAGGCTAGGCGGCTGCCTAGGGTGCCACCTGGCCTAGGGGGCGCCACTGGGTGCCCCCTCTCCCCACGCGCAGTGTGTGTGCTCCTCAGAGCCCAGGCAGGGATGAATTAACTAATTGTAAAAGCTGAAGAAGAGCCAATTACAGTTTCTAAAAATAGTCTTCTGTCTGCTTCTTCTCACCCTTCCTACTCTACTTGAACAGAGCCATGGGGTGGGAACCGTAGCTCAGTGGGAGAGCCTCTTTCTCACATGCACAAGGTCTTGTCCCTGGCACCTCCAGCTAAAAGGATCAAGCAGGAGTCTCACAATTTGTATTGCTTAAGTCCCGTGGACTGCAAGAAGATCCAATCAGTCAGTCCTAAGGGAAGTCAACCCAAACTGTTCCCTGGAAGGTCAGATGCTGAAGCTGAAGCTCAAATACTTTGGCCACCCAATGAGAAGGGAGCACTCCCTGGATAAGACCCTGATGCTGGGGAAGACAGAAGGCAAAAGAAGAAGGGGACGGCAAAAGAGGAGATGGCTGGACAGTGTTACTGATGTAACACATACGAATTTGAGCAGACTTCGGAGGATGGTGGAAGACAGGAGGGCCTGGCGTGACTTGGTCCACGGAGTCGCAAACAGTCGGACTCAACTGTGCGACTGAACAACAACAATCTCACAATTCTTTCTGAAAAATTACAATTTAAAATAAAAAAAACCCTGTAAATTAAAAATGCAAATAGTTTCCAGTTTCTTCATTTCTCCTACAATTCTCTGTTTTTTAAATTTTTTTTGGGGGGGGCTAGTGGGGAGCTTGCCTGGGGCACCAAAACCCCCGGCACCGTTCCTGCTGCCCACTCCCTGCCAGTATCTGGGGGGTCTGAAAAACCTACCCACCACAAGGTAGCCCCACTGCCTACGCTCTATATTGGCAGCTGTCCCCCCAACAATGGGGAAGCCGCTGAGGAGAAAGATGTCTCTTGAAAACAACTGCTCCTGTTGTCAGATGCTTTTTGGCTGCAGAGGTGGTTTTGTGGAAGACAACCAGGGAGTGGTTTTGTGGAAGACAATTTTTCCAAGGACTGGGGGAGGAGGAGGGATGGTTTCAGGATGATACACCTGTGCACTTTATTTTGGTGTAGTGGTGATGACTCTTATCTGGGAGAACCAGGTTTGATTCCCCACTCCTCCACTTGTACCTGCTGGAATTGCCTTGGGTCAACCATAGGTCTCGCAGGAGTTGTCCTTGAAAGGGCAGCTTCTGGGAGAGCTCTCTCAGCCCCAACCACCTCACAGGGTGTCTGTTGTGGGGGAGGAAGAGAAAGGAGATTGTGAGCCACTCTGAGATTCTGAGCGGAGGGCAGGATATAAATCCAGTGTTGTCTTCTTGTTGTTGTTATTATTACTACACTGTAGTATATAACGAAATAATTATACAACTCACAGGCTCGGTTGCTAACAGGCCATGGACCCGTACCGGTCCACGGATCAGGGGTTCAAGATCCCTGCTGTATACCCATATGGGTTAGTACTGAAAATTTATAATTAAGATCTGTAACCATATGTTATCAATAAATTGTTAAAACACACAAGATCCCTGCTGTATATAATCAATTTGTCTGTTAGTGGATTCTATATCCTTATCAGTGGTTGTACTTTATGTATGTATTTATATACTATATCCTTAAAATGAATTCTGTATGAAGGTATACATGTACGTAAAAGGTAAAGGTAGTCCCCTGCGCAAGCACGTCGTTTCCGACTCTGGGGTGATGTCGCATCATGATAAACATGAAGTCTGACAAACATGGCAGACTTTTTGCGGGGTGGCTTGCCATTGCCTTCCCCAGTCACCTACACTTTCCCCCCCAGCAAGCTGGGTCCTCATTTGACCCACCTCAGAAGGATGGAAGGCTGAGTCAACCTTGGGCCGGCGACCTGAACCAGCTTCCACTGGGATCGAACTCAGGTCATGAGCAGAGGGCTCCGACTGCAGTACGGCAGCTTTACCACTCTGCGCCACAGGACTCTTGTTGGGTTTAATATCTGTTCTCAAATGTATTTGTTGTGGCTACTTCACCACATGAGTACGGGCAGGCCCCAGATTCAGCAGGAGCTCACAGGAGCACAGCTCTTGAACCTTTCTGAGGGTTTCCCCTCCTCCCCCCACCTACCTTGTCCATTGAATAGTAGGTGCAGCTGTAATCCTTGGATTTGGAGAACTCAGGTCATGAGCAGAGGGCTCCGACTGCAGTACTGCAGCTTTACCGCACTGCGCCACGGGGCTCATATACATGTACATAGGGCTTTTTAAAAGCAGGAATACAGTTCCAGCTGAGTCAGTGTCAGGGGGTATGGCCTAATATGCAAATGAGCCCCTGCAGGGCTTTTTCTATTTCAAAAGCCCCTGCATGTATGCAATTGAATTACTGTGCAGTTCTCCAAAGAAATCGATCAAGGCGCGATTCATTTGAGTTAGCACTGTTCAGTTGTCGCCGCACTGTGCCTAATTGGTTAATTTCTATCCCGCCCTTTCCCAATAGAATGTTGTGCCAGGTGGTTTCCTCCCGGCTTCCCGCCTGGGGATTGGCAACCCTGTTGGGCAGGTGGACCGGACTCAGGGTGCGGCTTCTCTGGCTGCGTTTCAGCCTCTAGCCGCCCATTGGCCGGGGCGGGGAAGAGCAGGTGGGGCTGGGCTCAGCCTTCCTTATGGTCCAGCTCTCACAGCCATACATCACTACTGGGAATCCCATCGCTTTGACTGTACGGACTTTTTGTAGGTGGTATTTATTTTATTTTATTTGGCGGATTTATATTCCGCCCTTTCCCATGTGGACTCAGGGCGGATTACAGTCATAATAAAACAGTTAAAATGCAAGAATAAATTAATAATATACAATTAAAAACATAACTCAATATAATATACACAGGTGGGGCGGGCACAATTTACAGATGAAGTCATAAAGATAGATGCAAGTGGGCAGCCGTGTTGGTCTGAAGCAGTAGAACAAAGCAGGAGTCAAGTGGCACCTTTAAGACCAACAAAGTTTTATTCAGAACGTCAGCTTCATCAGATGAGGACTCAGGTTCAGTGAGCAGAGCTACACAGAGCTGGTAGGCAATGGTTTTGAATGCAAGATGGGACAAATTGAAGATCCAGTGGCAGAATAGTGAAATTAACAAATTGAGCAAACCTTTGGTCTGGGTAACATGAGCGTGAGAAACCAATAAAATAGTAACATGTCGAAATGTTGAACAAAGCAGGAGTCAAGTTGCACCTCTAAGACCAACCAATTTTTATTGAGAACGTCAGCTTTCGTGTGCTCTTAAGCACACTTCATCAGATGAGGAATCCAGCACAGGGAGCAAAGCCATACAGAGCTGAGCAGAGCCATACAGAGCTGGTAGGCAGTGGCCCAGAATGCAACATGGTACAGATTTGAGAACCAATAACAGTGAAGTAAAATTATCTGGTAGGCAGTAGTTTAGAATGTAAAATGGTACAATGACAGAACAGTAAAATTAACAAATGGAGCAAACCTTTGATCTGATATGTGTGGCTCTGCTCAGTTCTGTATGGCTTTGCTCCCTGTGCTGGATTCCTCGTCTGATGAAGTGTGCTTAAGAGCACACGAAAGCTGACGTTCTCAATTAAAAAATGTTACCGTTGTATTGGTTTCTCACGCTCATGTTGCCCAGATCAAAGGTCTGCTCAATTTGTTAATTTTACTATTCTGTCCTTGGATCTTCAATTTGTCCCATCTTGCATTCTAAACCACTGCCTACCAGGTTTGTTTAGCTCCTCACTGGACCGGATTCCTCGTCTGATGAAGTGTGCTTGGAGAACACGAAAGCTGACTTTCTAAATAAAGCTTGGTTGGTCTTAAAGGTGCCACTTGACTCCTATTAGCCACAGTGTGTGTGTGTGTATAATTTTTTTGGCCACTGTGTGACACAGAGGCCGTTTTCGCACTCACGTTTTACTGGCGCCACGACCCTCCTGACGCCGGCGAATCTGCATGGATTTCGCACCAGAAGCGCCGGCGCACCCAGAAGCGCCGGCTACTTCCGTCGCTAAGCCAGCGCAAACGCAAATCGCAAAGATGCAGGAAAACGTTTGCGCTGGCTTAGCGACGGAAGTAGCCGGCGCTTCTGGTGCGAAATCCATGCAGATTCGCCGGCGTCAGGAGGGTCGTGGCGCCAGTAAAACATGAGTGCGAAAACACCCAGAGTGTTGGACTGGATGGGCCATTGACCTGATCCAACATGGCTTCTCTTATGTGACACGGAGTGTTAACATAAGAAGATAAGAGAAGCCATGTTGGATCAGGCCAATGGCCCATCCAGTCCAGCACTCTGTGTCACACAGTGGCCAAAAAAATTATATATATAATATACACACACACACACTGTGGCTAATAGCCACTGATGGACCTCTGCTCCATATTTTTATCTAATTGGACTGGATGGGCCATTGGCCTGATCCAACATGGTTTCTCTTATCTTCTTATGTTCTTACGATATGTCAAAATGTGAGAATGTCTGTTAATCGTGTGAATGTAGGGGGTGTGTGTGTGTGTGAGTTTCCTGCCTTGTGCAGGGGGTTGGACTAGATGACCCTGGAGGTCCCTTCCAGTTCGATGATTCGCCTCCCTCTGCAGTGCCGAATGGCTCCACTTGGTCAATCGCTCTCCCGCCCTTTCCCACCGCAACGTCGCGCCAGGCGGTTTCCTCTCGGCTTCGCGCCTGGGGCTCGGCGACGGTGTTGGGCAGGTGGGCCGGCCTCGGGGCGCGGCTTCTCCGGCTGGGCTGCAGCCCATTGGCCGGGGCGGGGCCAAGCAGGCGGGGCCGGGCGGCCTTGGAGGGGAGCTGGAGCCGCTGCCTGCCTGCCTGCCTGCCTGCTGGGCTGTGCGCGCCCGGCCATGGCACTGTTGGAGCGGCTGCTGCGCCCTCTCCAGCCCCGGCGCGCCACGGCGGCTCCAGCTCCAGCTCCAGCTCCAGCGGCTGCATCGGGGAGGCGCTGCTGAAGGCGGCGGCGATGGCCGAGGAGGGCGGCCGGGAAGAGGCGTCGGAGCCCTCGCCGGAGCTGGGCGCCCGAGGGCGGAGGCGGGAGCGCAGGAGCGGGGTCTCTCTCCCCGCCGACCCGGAGGCCGGCCTCTTGGAAGCCGCCCGCGCCACCCCGCGCCGGAGCAGCATCATCAAGGTCGGTGCCCCTGACTCGCGGGTTCGGCCCGTTCACACGTGGCGGCGGGAAGAGGAGACTCGGGGGCGCTGGGCTTCTGGCACCCCGCCGTTCTTTCTGGACGCGCGTCGCGGCGGGGAAGGAAAGGGAGGCGGCCGCGCTGACGCGGATCTCTTGCGTTCACACGAGCAGCTCAGGAGACGGAGAAGGCGTCCTTTTTCGGGGGGGGGGGTGGCGCTGATACTCCTCGCCTGGAAGCACGATTGCCCGAACTTAATCTCCTTTGCGGGTTGTGTGTGTGTGTGGGGGAGAACACGTGTTAGCTCTGAACCCTGCTGGTGGTGCGTCTGCGGTGGCCGGAACACGTGTTCGCCCTGAGCTCGGCAAGTGGTGTGTGTGAAGTGTCCCGAACGCAGTGTTAGACCTGAATTGGCAAGCGGTGTGTCTGGGGAAATGCGAGACACGTGTTAGCTCAGAACAAAACAGGAGGCACGTTGCACCTTTAAGACCAACTTAGCTTTATTCAGAACGTAAGCTAAGAAGTTTTATTTAGGATGTAAGCTTACATTCTAAAGAAAACGAAGTTGGTCTTAAAGGCGCAACTTGACTCCTATTTTGATATCCTTTGTAGTGAACAGGTGTCCTGCACTCCCCCAGACACACCACTGGCCAATTCAGGTCTAACACTGTCCCAGCCACTCCGGATGCACAACCTGCTAACACCTGTTCTGGCCACCCCAGACGCACAACCTGCTTCAGACCGACACGGCTGCCCACTTGGGTCTACAAATGATATCAGCGACAGATGGTTTTAATGATTTTTTTTTGATGACTGATTTTTAAATTGTCATATTAATGTCATGGTGTTTTTTAAATTGATGGTTTTATTTTGTTGTTGTGAGCCGCCCTATAGGGAATGTCTGAATGCGTCTGTGCTGAGGAGAGGTGCGCCCTCTGGTAGGGACGCCCTGTGCCTTGGGTGCAACAGACTGGGCTCTGATACATGATAGGGGAGGGACAGTGGCTCAGTGGTAGAGCAGCTGCTTGGTAAGCAGAAGGTCCCAGGTTCAACCGCGGCATCCCCAACTCGAAAGGGTCCAGGCAAGGAGGCATGAAAAACTTCAGCTTGAGACCCTGGAGAGCCGCTGCCAGTCTGAGCAGACAAGACTGACTTTGATGGACCCAAGGAGGTCTGATTCAGTGGAAGGAAGCTTCATATGTTCATGGGGAGGGACGGTGGCTCAGTGGTGGAGCATCTGCTTGGTAAGCAGAAGGTCCCAAGTTCAATTCCTGGCATCTCCAACTAAAAAGGGCCCAGGCAAATAGGCGTGAAAAACCTCAGCCTGCGATCCTGGAGAGCAGGGGAGGGATGGTGGCTCAGTGGTAGAGCATCTGCTTGGGAAGCAGAAGGTCCCAGGTTCAATCCCCGGCATCTCCAACTAAAAAGGGCCCCGGGCAAATAGGCGTGAAAAACCTCAGCCTGAGATCCTGGAGAGCAGGGGAGGGATGGTGGCTCAGTGGTAGAGCATCTGCTTGGGAAGCAGAAGGTCCCAGGTTCAATCCCCGGCATCTCCAACTAAAAAGGGCCCAGGCAAATAGGCGTGAAAAACCTCAGCTCGAAACCCTGGAGAGCTGCTACCAGGCTGAGTAGACAATACTGACTTTGATGGACTGAGGGTCTGATTCAGTAGAAGGCAGCTTCATACGTTCATATATATGAGAATTGAAACCCGTTCTAAAGTGGGGCGGTGGCTCAGTGGTAGAGCATCTGTTTGGGAAGCAGAAGGTCCCAGGTTCACTCCCCGGCATCTCCAACTCAAAAGGCTCCAGGCAAGGAGGCGTGAAAAACCTGCCAGTCTGAGCAGACAAGACTGACTTTGATGGACCCAAGGAGGTCTGATTCAGTAGAAGGCAGCTTCATATGTTCATGGGGAGGGACGGTGGGCTCAGTGGTAGAGCATCTGCTTGGTAAGCGGAAGGTTCCAGGTTCAATTCCTGGCATCTCCAACTCAAAAGGGTCCAGGCAAATAGATGTGAAAAACCTCCACTTGACACCCTGGAGAGCCACTGCCAGTCTGAGTAGACAAGACTGACTTGGATGGACCCAGGAGGGTCTGATTCCGTGGAAGGCAGCTTTATATGTTCAAATATATATGAGAATTGAAACCCATTCTAAAGTGGGGCGGTGGCTCAGTGGTAGAGCCGTCGGTAAGCAGAAGGTCCCAGGTTCAATCCCCGGCATCTCCAACCAAAAAGGGTCCAGGCAAATAGGCGTGAAAAACCTCCGCTTGAGACCCTGGAGAGCTGCTACCAGTCTGAGTAGAAAAAACTGACTTTGATGGACCGAGGGTCTGATTCAGTAGAAGGCAGCTTCATATCTTCATATGCGTGTGTGTGTGTGGGGGGGTTGCATGCACTGCTCTGTGGACTCTTGGGCTGTTCTTGAAGCTGTCTGTCAAACAGGGCATCTCCAAGGCCCATTTCGGATTGAGCAGAGGATTCCGTGCTTTCTTCCTTTCCTTTCCAGAGAGTGTCCGCCTCTCCTCTGGAAGTAACTTGTTGGGGGGGGGGGGTGCCTGTGGTTTGTGGGTTCTTTCTCCCCTGGGCAACAACAGTAGCTTGACAAAGGAGGGCGCATTAAGCGAATTAGTTTTGTCTCTAGGACAGCGACGGCAGCGGCTACTCCAAATCCTGCATCGATCCGGACTCCATCCTTTCCCCCCCCTTTGCTCGGTGTCTTAAAATAATTCTGGACTGCCGTGCCACTTTTTACAGCCTGACTTTAAAAAATCTGCTTGAAATCTTCAAGCTGGCTTTTTGGGTTTTATAAAGCTTCGTCTACCTGTAGGGCAGGGGTGGCCAAACTTGCTCAACATCAGAGCCACACAGAACAAATGTCAGATGTCTGATAGCTGCAAGACAGGGACGTCAGATGTTTGAGAGCTGCCAAACAGGAAGGAAGAGAAGGAGGAAGGAAAATAGATTTGGGTGGAGGTGGAAAGAAAGCAACTTTAAAGGCACTCTCCAAGCTGCCAGCTGGCTTGGCTTGGAGAAAGTGGTTGAAAGAGACAGATGTCTTCTCCAAGCGGGTGGGGCTTCAACAGGGCGGTGGGGGCTTTGAGAGCCACACAGTATGTGTGAAAGAGCCACGCGTGGCTCCCGAGTCACAGTTTGGCCACCCCTGCTGTAGAGCAAGGAGATCGGCTCTCTGGCAGTGGCAGGCGGCGCTTCCTGTTATTCTGGGAGCAGCGAGACCTTCTGCTAGATGCTTAACTGAGCACACTGCTTTTATGTTGATACCGATCTAGAGCCAAAGATGTTCTTCGGTAGTTTGAAATGGCAAAAAACAAAGCTGTGCTAGTTTTTTTTGTGTGTGTTTGTGCAAAATGAGAAGGGAAAAAAAATGAAGTGTGGGTCGTAACTTCTCCGATCCTGCACAAGACCTCGAGGAGTATCTTGTGTTAGTCTAAGAAAGCAAGAGTCAAGATGCACTTTTAAGGCCAACAACATTTTATCCAGAATAAAGCAGTAGACAAGTGCACCTTTAAGACCAACTAAGTTTTATTCTGCATGCAAGCTTTCGTATGCTCTTAGGCAGACTTCATCAGACAGATGGGAATGGCCAGAATGTTACCTAGATTTATGACACTTCGCACCTACAACAGCTGTCTGCTTTTTATCACCCTCCAGTGTTGTTTCAGCCCTGTTTTGTCCTGACACTAACAGACACAGATTCCTATTTGCGATTCTTTTAATCTGCTAAAAACATTTCCATGATTCTACACTGCCCACTTATATTAAGAATTACTGCTTGCCATTCCCATTTTGTCTGATGAAGTCTGCTTAAGAGCATACGAAAGCTTACATTCTGAATAAAACTTAGTCGGTCTTAAAGGTGCACTTGTCTACTGCTTTGTTCTGTTGCTTCAGACCAACACAGCTGCCTAATGGGTTTTATCCAGAATGTAAACTTTCATATGCTCTTAAGCCGACTTGATCAGACTGGAGAGCCAGTTTGGTGTAGTGGTTAAGTGTGCGGACTCTTATCTGGGAGAACCGGGTTTGATTCCCCACTCCTCCACTTGCAGCTGCTGGAATGGCCTTGGGCCAGCCATAGCTCTTGCAAGAGTTGTTCTTAAAAGGGCAGCTTCTGTGAGAGCTCTCTCAGCCGCACCCACCTCACAGGGTGTCTGTTGTGGGGGAGGAAGGTAAAGGAGATCGTGAGCCGCTCTGAGACTCTTCGGAGTAGAGGGTGGGATATAAATCCAATATCTTCATCTACCTCACAGGGTGTCGGTTGTGGGGGAGGAAGGTAAAGGAGATTGTGAGCCGCTCTGAGACTCTTCGGAGTGGAGGGTGGGATATAAATCCAATATCTTCATCTACCTCACAGGGTGTCTGTTGTGGGGGAGGAAGGGAAAGGAGATTGTGAGCCGCTCTGAGACTCTTCGGAGTGGAGGGCGGGATATAAATCCAATATCTTCATCTACCTCACAGAGTGTCGGTTGTGGGGGAGGAAGGGAAAGGAGATTGTGAGCCGCTCTGAGACTCTTCGGAGTGGAGGGTGGGATATAAATCCAATATCTTCATCTACCTCACAGGGTGTCTGTTGTGGGGGAGGAAGGGAAAGGAGATTGTGAGCCGCTCTGAGACTCTTCAGAGTGGAGGGCGGGATATAAATCCAGTATCTTCATCTACCTCACAGGGTGTCTGTTGTGGGGGAGGAAGGTAAAGGAGATTGTGAGCCGCTCTGAGACTCTTTGGAGTGGAGGGCGGGATATAAATCCAGTATTTTCTTCTTTGTGTGCTAGAAGCACACTCCATCAGACGATAGAATGAAATGGCCAGCAGTCCTAAATACAGAGAAAGTGGGCAGTGAGTTAGTATCCAGGGTCATGAAAATGTTTTTTAGCAGATTAAAAGAGTCACAAGTTGGGGTCTGGCGTTTGTTAGTTGATGTTAACTGGGCTAAAACAACAACGAAGGGCCGGGGTGGCCAGACTTGCTTAACATAAGAGCCACACAGGGTGGTGAGAACCAGAGAGGATTGTGAGGCACTCCAAAGGGATCTGTTGAGGCTGGGTGAGTGGGCATCAACGTGGCAGGTGAGGTTCAATGTGGCCAAGTGCAAAGAAATGCACATTGGGGCCAAGAATCCCAGCTACAAATACAAGTTGATGGGGTGTGAACTGGCAGAGACTGACCAAGAGAAAGATCTTGGGGTTGTGGTAGAGAACTCACTGAAAGTGTCAAGACAGTGTGTGTTTGCAATAAAAAAGGCCAATGCCATGCTGGGAATTATTAGGAAGGGAATGGAAAACAAATCAGCCAGTCAGCCAGGCTGGCATGCTTATATGTACTATGGGAAGAAAAAGATGGATAGTTTTTTTTCTCACCATTATATCAGAAATAATTTGTTAAATACATGGATAAAGTACAAGAAATATGGTGATGAGAGAAAGCCATTATGGATAGTGCCAGCAGAAGTAATAAAAATAACAGCTGAAACCTGTGAAGAGAGAGGGTTGTCATACAATCAGTTACTAAAAATACAAAGTGGCAAAATAGAATTGAAAACTGCTGAGGAGTTGAATAAAAAATATGATTGGTTTCAAATGCAACAAATAAAAAGCCTGGTGGAGAATGATATCAAAACTGAAGGAATAAGACGTGAGCAAACAGAAATGGAAAAAGTTCTGCTTGGAGATAATGAAAAATTAATTTCAAAAATATATAAGTTACTGTTAAAATGGTCTTTGGAAGATGAGATAGTAAAATCTCAAATGATTAAGTGGGCAGTCAATGTAAATAAAGAAATACTGATGGATACATGGGAGTATCTTTGGAAGAACTCTATGAAATTATCAACATGTCAGAGTATAAAAGAAAATTGTTTTAAGATGATGTATAAGTGGTATATGACTCCTAAAAAATTGGCAAAGATGAATAAAAAGATGCCAGACAGATGTTGGAAATGTAGAAGACATGAAGGTTCTTTTTACCATATGTGGTGGACTTGTGAAAGAGCGAAAAAGTATTGGTAGATGATTCAACAAGAAATTTCAAGGATTTTGGGATATGGATTCAAGAAAGTAGCAGAGACTTTTTTTATTGGGATTACAAATGGAAAAATTTCCAAAAGAAGATAGAACTTTGATCTGGTACTTGCTTTCAGCGGCTAGGACATTGTATGCGCAGTTATGGAAGCAAGAAAAAATACCAGAAAAATGGGATTGGATTGTAAAAGTTATAACATGGAGTGAGATGGATAAACTATCAAGAATCTTAAGAGACTATGATTTGGAAGTGTATGAAAAGGAGTGGAAAAAGTTTAGATGTTATGTAGAAGAAGAATGGAATATAAAAGGATATTGGACAGTTTTTTAATAATGATCAAGTACTAGAAAAAAGTAGAATATGAATATAGGTTCTTATGGTTTAAGGGTACCTTTAAACATTAGTATTTTAAGTATATAACTTCGGCGGGAGTCAAGTAACGGGGGGAGTGGGGATTAGAAAATAGCATATGGGATAGATAAAAAGAAGGTATTAATGGATATGGTTACCATATGTTATCAATAAAATTGTGTTTTCAAAAAGAAAACAAATCAGCCAGTATCATAATGCCCCTGTATAAATCGATGGTGCGGTCTCATTTGGAATACTGTGTGCAATTCTGGTCACCGCACCTCAAAAAGGATATTATAGCATTGGAAAAAGTCCAGAAAAGGGCAACTAGAATGATTAAAGGGTTGGAACACTTTCCCTATGAAGAAAGGTTAAAACGCTTGGGGCTCTTTAGCTTGGAGAAACGTCGCCTGCGGGGTGACATGATAGAAGTTTACAAGATTATGCATGGGATGGAGAAAGTACAGAAAGAAGTACTTTTCTCCTTTTGTCACAATATGAGAACTCGTGGGCATTCGATGAAATTGCTGAGCAGTCAGGTTAAAACAGATAAAAGGAAGTCCTTCTTCACCCAAAGGATGATTAACATGTGGAATTCACTGCCACAGGAGGTGGTGGTGGCTACAAGCATAGCCAGCTTCAAGAGGGCGTTAGATAAAAATATGGAGCAGAGGTCCATCAGTGGCTATTAGCCACAGTGTGTGTATATGTGTGTGTGTGTATATATGTGTGTGTATATATATATATATATATATATATATATATATATATATATATATATATATATATATATATGTATGTATATTTATAATTTTTTGGCCACTGTGTGACACAAAGTGTTGGACTGGATGGGCCATTGACCTGATCCAACATGGCTTCTCTTATGTTCTTATGTGACACAGAGTGTTGGACTGGATGGGCCACTGGCCTAATCCAACAGGGCTTCTCTTATGTTCTTATGTGACACAGAGTGTTGGACTGGATGGGCCACTGGCCTGATCCAACATGGCTTCTCTTATGTTCTTATGACACAGAGTGTTGGACTGGATGGGCCATTGGCCTGATCCAACATGGCTTCTCTTATGTTCTTATGTGACACAGAGTGTTGGACTGGATGGGCCACTGGCCTGATCCAACATGGCTTCTCTTATGTTCTTATGTGACACAGAGTGTTGGACTGGATGGGCCATTGGCCTAATCCAACAGGGCTTCTCTTATGTTCTTATGTGACACAGAGTGTTGGACTGGATGGGCCACTGGCCTGATCCAACATGGCTTCTCTTATGTTCTTATGACACAGAGTGTTGGACTGGATGGGCCATTGGCCTGATCCAACATGGCTTCTCTTATGTTCTTAAATGTCAGAAGCCTGAGAGCCGCAAGACATGAACATCAGATGTTTGGGAGCTGCACGGACAGAAGGAAGAAAGGCAAACAGATTGGGGAGGGAGAGATGGAAAGAAAGCAACTTTGACTCGAAATGCATTCTCCAAGCTGCCGGCTGGCTTGGCTTGGAGAAGTCATCTGAAGAGAGAAATGCCTTTTGCAAGACAGCTGATGGGGCAGTGGGAGCTTCGAGAGCCACACAATGTGTGTGAAAGAGCCACATGATGAAGGGTAATTAAATTGGACTAGCAGATTGATGTCCATGTACTAAACCCATTAAGTATCCTGGGTGTGAAGTGCAATAAATGAGAATATTGTAATGTTAACTCTGGGTTAAAATGAGGGCATAGGTTTCTCAGGGGTTTGATTTAAACATGTAACACACACACAAACATCATTCTAGTTTGCTGGCAAAGAGAGCTGTGTTTCTCGAAAGCTGCTGCAACAATAAAAATGTGTTCGTCTTCAGGGTGCTACTGGACTCTTTACTGTTGTGTACAAAACCTGTTGAACTCTTTGGATTCTTGCTAAGTACCTTCAGTGGGCGAAGGAAGAAACAGGTGGAGGCAAGATATGCTGGAGAGAAATCGACAAGGGCACAAAGCCATAGATCAGGGGTGGGGAATCTTTTTTCTACCAAGGGTCATATGGATATTTATAACATCATTCGTGGGCCATAAAAATTTATCAACTTAAAAAACAGGGCTCTGCTGAGGGAGAATGATTCAGGCCAGCAAAAGTAATGCAATTTTTTTTATATTTGAAGTCATGTGGGGAGAGCCTAATCTGGCGCACACACACGCACGGCCCGCTGCCCTAGGCAAATGCATAGGTCCAGGGCTTTTTTGTAGAAAAAGCCCAGCAGGAACTCAGTAGCATATTAGACCACATCCCCTAATATTAGCATATTAGGCCATGCACTCATTAGCATATTAGGCCACGCCATCTGGGATAATCAAGTGCAAAGTGAACTGTGGCAGTAACTATTCCAGGCCCTGCAGCAATTCTGGCTGGCCAGCCAGGCCCCAGGGAGGCTGCTGCACAGTACATCTGGGCCCTATGATCCCTGCCTGGCCCTGGGGAGGCTGCTGCACGGTGCGGCTGGCCTCCATGATCCTCGCTGGCCAGCCAGGCCCCAAGGAGGCTGCCACATGGTTGGGTTCGGACCAGCAATCCCCGAGGGCCACACCAAGTGACCTCAAGGGCCGAATATGGCCCTTGGGCCGGAGGTTCCCCACCCCTGGCATTGATGTTTCTTCCTCTCTAATGATTGTGAATCAGCTGTTGTGCTGAACACCTTGGTAGGTGGCGTGGGCTAGAAGCGAGACAGACTCGAGAAGGAAATGTCGTTCTCATCTGCATCCACTTAAAACTCAATCGACCAGGTCAGCAGCCAGGGCTTCCGGCTTCCTTTTCACGTGCAGGCAGGAGAGGAAATATTTGTGTTTGCTGCTGTCATGTTGACCTGGGTGCGCACACACTTCAACAGGGCACCGGCAAGGTTAGTGAAAACTGTTTCGATCAGCTCAATCTCATAGGAATATTCATGGGGATGGCTTTTGAAACTGCTGGGTTAGAAGGGATAAAAGGAAGTCCTTCTTCACCCAAAGGGTGATGAACACACGGGATTCACTGCCACAGGAGGTGGTGGCGGCTGCAAGCATAGACTGCTTCAAGAGGGGGTTGGATACACATCTGGAGCAGAGGTCCATCAGTGGCTATTAGCCACAGGGTATAGAGTGTTGGATTGGCCAGTGGCCTGATCCAACATGGCTTCTCTTATGTTCTTATGCCTGGGGCAGTGATGCACTGGGTGAGTCATGAAGATAATCTCGCAGGTCCGATTTTCCCCCTTAGGCTGGGTTGCCAACCTCCAGTTGGAGCCTGGAGATCTCCCGGGCTTACAATTGATTTCTTGACCACAGAGATCAATTCCCCTGGAAAAAATGTTGGTTGTGGAAGGGGGGGGGGAGAGATTCTCTGACAAGGACCCACCCTGGTCCTTCTTCTTCCCAAACCCCGCCTTCCCAGGCTCCGCCTACAAATCACCAGGAATTTCCTAACCTGGAGTTGGCAACCTCTATGCCTGAGCCATATGGATGCTTATTTCTTAACCCAGGGTAATGGCTGTGGATTTGGTTCAGCTCCTTGCCCCGTCCTGAAGTCGCTGGCCTTGACTGAGTCAGTTCTCCTCTTTCTGAGAGCCAGTTTGGTGCAGTGCTTAAGTGCGCGGACTCTTATCTGGGAGAACCGGGTTTGATTCCCCACTCCTCCACTTGCAGCTGCTGAAATGGCCTTGGGTCAGCCAGAGCTTTCTTATCTGGGAGAACCGGGTTTGATTCCCCACTCCTCCACTTGCACCTGCTAGCATGGCCTTGGGTCAGCCATAGCTCTCTTATCTGGGAGAACCGGGTTTGATTCCCCACTCTTCCACTTGCACCTGCTGGAATGGCCTTGGGTCAGCCAGAGCTCTCTTATCTGGGAGAACCGGGTTTGATTCCCCACTCCTCCACTTGCACCTACTGGAATGGCCTTGGGTCAGCCAGAGCTCTCTTATCTGGGAGAACCGGGTTTGATTCCCCACTCTTCCACTTGCACCTGCTGGAATGGCCTTGGGTCAGCCATAGCTCTCTTATCTGGGAGAACCGGGTTTGATTCCCCACTCCTCCACTTGCACCTGCTAGCATGGCCTTGGGTCAGCCATAGCTCTCTTATCTGGGAGAACCGGGTTTGATTCCCTACTCCTCCACTTGCTGCTGCTGGCATGGCCTTGGGTCAGCCATAGCTCTCTTATCTGGGAGAACCGGGTTTGATTCCCCACTCCTCCACTTGCACCTGCTGGAATGGCCTTGGGTCAGCCATAGCTCTCTTATCTGGGAGAACCGGGTTTGATTCCCCACTCCTCCACTTGCACCTGCTGGAATGGCCTTGGGTCAGCCATGGCTCTCTTATCTGGGAGAACCGGGTTTGATTCCCCACTCCTCCACTTGCTGCTGCTGGCATGGCCTTGGGTCAGCCAGAGCTCTCTTATCTGGGAGGACCGGGTTTGATTCCCCACTCCTCCACTTGCACCTGCTGGGATGGCCTTGGGTAAGCCACAGCTCTGGCAGAGGTTGTCCTTGAAAGGGCAGCTGCTGTGAGAGTCCTCTCAGCCCCACCCACCTCACAGGATGTCTGTTGTGAGGGAAGAAGATAAAGGAGATTGTGAGCCACTCTGAGATTTGGAGTGGAGGGCGGGGTATAAATCCAATATCTTCTTCTTCGCCTGCCTCGCATGGTTCTTGTAGGGACTGATAGAGCAATGTTGGAGTCCAGTCGCACCTTTAAGACCAACAAAGTTTTTTCGAGAATAGATCCAAGCAGGCAGCCGTGTTGGTCTGAAGCAGTTGAACAAAGCAGACATCAAGTACACCTTTAAGACCAACCAAGTTTTATTGAGAACGTAAGCTTTTGTGGGCTCTCTAAGCACACTTCATCAGACGAGGGATCAGGTATTGTGGACTGAAATACATGCAGTTTGCACTCTTAAACAACAAACTGCATGTGTTTCAGCCCACAATACCTGATCCCTCATCTGATGAAGTGTGCTTAGCGAGCACACAAAAGCTTACGTTCTCAATAAAACTTGGTTGGTCTTAAAGGGGCAACTTGACTCCTGTTTTGTTGAGTGTAAGCTTTCGTGTGCATGCACACTTCATCAGGCAATGAAATGGGGTAAAGTGAGCAGAGCTATGTATAGCTGGTGTGCAGTGGTTAAGCATGCGAAATAGCCCCAAATTCGCATTCTGAGATCCTGTGGGTTTTCCCCCTTAGCGCAGTTGTGTTCTTCTGCATGTCTTCCTCCCAACATCAAAGCCCTCTTAATCGCAAGGAGCTCCCATGAAAAAAGAAACGGCTGAGAGGGGTTGTCCTCGCCTGCCTTGCTTTCCAGAGGCCGAGGCCTTCCTCTGCTGCTCCTGGACACAAAACACAACGGAATGTTTTGAAAGGCCTTCCTTAATGAAAGCCTTTTGACCGTCCTCATGTCAGAAACGGCTTTCTATCGGAGGCAGATGTTTCCAGATGCCACATCTATCTTGCTGAAGGGTGCGTGCATCCGATTTCCTCCAGATGACGCCCCCTCGCCCGGGCCAATGGGAAGCCTGTCGGAAAGAAAAGGCCCACACGATACCGGCTTCAGGATTGTTCTATTTTGGAAGGCACTGTGTTGGCAAAGCGTTCCTTCCTTTTAGTTTGCCGTGTTGTCGACTGCGAGAGTATTAATTGAACGCACAATGCGGGCTGCTGCCAAGGGAGTTCGGCTGCGTTTTAACTGAAAAGCAATAAAGGGAAACTTCTGTTCTGCGTGTTGGGAGTCTGATATTATCTTAAAATGTTCCCACAGTGTATAATGGAGTGAGGATGCCAGATGATGCCACTTTGCCAGCATCGCAACTTGAGAAGAGGGGATGCTGGGAAATAAATATGTGAGCTCTTGAGTTGAGACTTTATTTGTGTGCCCTTGTTTCGGCTCTTTAGCTGGCCTGCTGAACTCTGCGTTCCCTAACTGAGTGAAGTTGGGCTGTAATCTTGATTTCGCATCTCTTGGCCCTAAATTATGCTTGGTTTGTCCTGTTTTAAGACTGCAGTGGATTTCCTTTAGCTGTTGCTTGAGCCTTCTGCTTACATAAGAAGAGCCCTGCTGGATCAGACCAGTGAGGGTCCATCTAGTCCAGCCTCTTATCTCACACAGCGGCCAACCAGTTCCTCTGGAGGGCCAACAACAGGGCAGAGAGGCCACGGCCTTCCCCTGAGAAGAACCTCAAAAGAGCCCTGCTGGATCAGACCAGAAAGGGTCCATCTAGCCCAGCCTCCTGTCTCACACAGGGGCCAACCAGTACCTCTGGAGGGACAACAACAGGGCAGAGAGGCTGAGGCCTTTTAAAGAGCATCAGAAGAGCCCTGCTGGATCAGGCCAGAGAGGGTCCATCTAGCCCAACATTCTCACACAGGGGCCAAGCAGTTTCTCTGGAGGGCGAACAACAGGGTAGAGAGGCTGAGGCCTTCCCCTGAGAAGAGCATCAGAAGAGCCCTGTTGGGTCAGACCAGTGAGGGTCCATCTATTCCAGCATCCTGTCTCACACAGTGGCCAACTAGTTCCTCTGGAGGGCCAGCAACAGGGCAGAGGCCGAGGCCTTTTAAAGAGCTTCAGAAGAGCCCTGCTGGATCAGACCAGTGAGGGTCCATCTAGTTCAGCCTCCCGTCTCGCACAGTGGCCAACCATCTCCTCTGGAGGGACAGCAACAGGACAGAGAGGCCGAGGCCTTCCCCTAAGAAGAGCATCAGAAGAGCCCTGTTGGGTCAGACCAATGAGGGTCCATCTAGCCCAGCCTCCTGTCTCACACAGTGGCCAACCAGTTCCTCTGGAGGGCCAGCAACAGGGCAGAGAGGCTGAGGCCTTTTAAAGAGTATCAGAAGAGCCCTGCTGGATCAGACCAGTGAGGGTCCATCTAGTTCAGCCTCCTGTCTCACCCAGTGGCCAACCATTTCCTCTGGAGGGACAACAACAGGGCAGAGAGGCTGCCTTGTCAGGAAATCAGAAGAGCCCTGCTGGATCAGACCAGTGAGGGTAGATCAAGTCCAGCCTCTTGTCTCACACAGCAGCTAACCAGTTCCTCTGGATGGCCAACACCAGGGCATTATACCCAGCGGTCATTTCATAGAAAAAGAGGTGCCAGAGCTCATTAGCACAACTCATTTGTATACGCCACACCCCCCTAGCATCACTGGAAGGTGGACTGAATTATATCAGCTCAGCATCTACCTTAAAAGACTTCTTAAATTATAATCATCATAAAACCTTACTCCCATCATACTTCTTAAATTACTTTCTCCTTTGTGGCCACAGTGGCATGATGAAGATTTCTGTCTGTCTGCTTTATATGTTTTGGCTATTTTCCCAGTTTTTTTGGGGGGAAATATTAGAAAGTTTTTCAAATCTTCGAGGTCAGCAAAATTCTCAAAGGGAGTCGAACGATGGAGCCCAGAAGAAAGTATTTGAAGGGGGGAGGGTTAAGAAAGAAAGAGAATGGTAAAATTTAGAGGTTCTGAAGCTCCGCCCCTATGAGCTCCTACCCAAAACAAGGCCCCTCCCCTTCCCAACCCCCCTCCCCAGACTCCGCCCCCCATCCCAGGTATTTTCCAACTCAGAGCTGGGAGCCCGAGGGCGGTAATCAGTTCCGTGCTAGAAAAACTCACACATCACATTAATCTGATAAATCTGCTACTATGTTAGAATCAGGAAACGTGACTGATAAGAAACGAGGAAACGGGACCATTAAAGAAAAACTTTAGAAAGTTTATATTACTCCTGCTATGGTAACCAGATATTTGAGCAGGCTCCAAGAGCGCGATAACTGAATAGCTAAATGAACAAACCCAGGAGCAGTTATGCTGTCTCAGAGCAGCTTGGTTCCAGTCCAGTTTCCCACAGCGGCCAACCAGGTGGCAGCTAGCATTTCCTTGGCTGGCTGCCTCTTTCCGGGCAGGTTTGATCGTTGTCTTTTGTGGCGGTCTCAGCGACGGTGTTTAGGGTTGCTTTCCGTGGAGCTGAGGTTGACCCAGAATGTGAAGAAGTGGGCCGTGTGGCTCATGAAAACTCCTCCCCTGCCACAAATTTGGTGAGACTTGAAGGTGCTCCTGGGCTCTTAGAACCGGGTTTGATTCACCACTCCTCCCCCACATGCAGCCGCTGGTGTGACCTCGGGCCAATCACAAGTTGTCTCAGAGGGTTGGAACACTTTCCCTATGAAGAAAGGTTAAAACGTTTTGGGCTCTTTAGCTTGGAGAAACGTCGACTGTGGGGTGACGTGATCGAGGTTTACAAGATTCTGCATGGGACAGAGAAGGTAGAGAAAGAAGTCCTTTTCTCCCTTTCTCACAATACAAGAACTCATGGGCATGCAATGAAATTGCTAAGCAGTTGGGTTAGAATGGATAAATGGAAGTCCTTCTTCACCCAAAAGGTGATTAACACGTGGGATTCACTGCCACAAGAGGTGGTGGTGGCTGCAAGCATTGACAGCTTCAAGAGGGGATTGGATCAACATCTGGAGCAGAGGTCCATCAGTGGCTATTAGCTACATGCAGTGTTCCCTCTAAGCTGAGTTAGCGTGAGCCAGCTCACAGATTTTTAGCCTCCAGCTCACACATTTTTGTCTTGGCTCATGAAGGATGGCCCCAGAGCACACTCATTTATGCAGTAGCTCACAACTTGAATGCCAGGAGCTCACAAAGAATTTTTGCTCACAAGACTCTGCGGCTTAGAGGAAACATTGGCCACATGGTATTGATGGAACTCTCTGTCTGGGGCAGGGATGCTCTGTATTCTGGGTGCTTGGGGGGGCCCACAGCGGGAGGGCTTCTAGTATCCTGGCCCCACTGATGGACCTTCTGATGGCGCCTGGTTTTTTTGACCACTGTGTGACACAGAGTGTTGGATTGGATGGACCATTGGGCTGATCCAACAGGGCTTCTCTTATGTGACACAGAGTGTTGGATTGGATGGGCCATTGGGCTGGTCCAACATGGCTTCTCTTATGTTCTTATGTGACACAGAGTGTTGGACTGGATGGGCCATTGGCCTGATCCAACATGGCTTCTCTTATGTTCTTATGTGACACAGAGTGTTGGACTGGATGGGCCACTGGCCTGATACAACATGGCTTCTCTTATGTTCTTATGTGACACAGAGTGTTGGACTGGATGGGCCACTGGCCTGATACAACATGGCTTCTCTTATGTTCTTATGTGACACAGAGTGTTGGATTGGATGGACCATTGGGCTGATCCAACAGGGCTTCTCTTATGTTCTTATGTGACACAGAGTGTTGGATTGGATGGGCCATTGGGCTGGTCCAACATGGCTTCTCTTATGTTCTTATGTGACACAGAGTGTTGGACTGGATGGGCCACTGGCCTGATACAACATGGCTTCTCTTATGTTCTTATGTGACACAGAGTGTTGGACTGGATGGGCCATTGGCCTGATCCAACATGGCTTCTCTTATGTTCTTATGTGACACAGAGTGTTGGACTGGATGGGCCACTGGCCTGATACAGCATGGCTTCTCTTATGTTCTTATGTGACACAGAGTGTTGGACTGGATGGGCCACTGGCCTGATCCAGCATGGCTTCTCTTATGTTCTTATGTTTATGTTATGTCATTTGTGACTCTGGGATTGCACAAATGAACGGGTTGGCTTCAGACATGGATTAGCCTAGATGGGACAAAACCCAGATAAACGAAGCAGGAGAGCCCCAGGAAAGCTGGAAGCATCTAGTCTTGCTTCTGAGTTTATTTCTGGCTAAATAACTGCCAAGGATTGGTCCCAGGCATTTAGAACGAAGCTCACAGTTTGCTGCAAACAAACCGGAGCCGGAGAATGAGTCAAAATAGCTGTCGGTTGTTTGTAGCGAAAATAGTTTTGGCTCCCTGGTGGCGCAGATGTAGCCATGGGGTGCTGAAGGTGTTGATTTGGGTAGCTGCCTGCTCATAACCTTCAGTTACACAACTGCCGTGATGGTTTTATGGCTTAGAGCGTTGGCAGAAGAACAGACGGCCCTGGCAGTATTCTGCAGCCATTGTAGGGATACGGTTCTTGTCCATGGAGCGTGTGGGGCTGTTGAAAATGTCACCTTTCGCATGACATCCAAACCGTTGTGTCGGAGCAAAAGATTCCTGGTTGTACGTCTCTTGACCATTCCCGTCAGTGTTGCTCCTCGCTCTCCTTTATGCAAAGCAAATTGGTTTTCCTTCCCATCAGGGACTGTATTAACTGAGCCTCTGATTTGTGGGTTAGCACATTATGTGCCGCTCTGGAATGATTGTGGTCCGGCAGAGCAATTAATGGAGAAATGTAGATTGGAGGCTGGCAGTTGGGCAAGGGTGGCGTTGTGGAACAGGGCAGACGTGCAAAAACTCTCCTTCCAGAATGTGCATAAACCTGTCCAGGACATAAAGAAGATGCAAATTTTAGGGAAATTATGCACACCTTCCGACCCCCTGACAATAAGTTAAACCTGTCCTTGCTAGAATGATTCTGCAGTTGTAGGTTCTTCTCTTTTTGTGTGTGCTAAAGACCCAGTTTCTGATGCCCATTACAATGCAAAGGCTAAATTATTGTATGAACTAGCACAGGGGTGGCCAAACTGTGGCTCGGGAACCACATGTGGCTCTTTCACACACATTGTGTGGCTCTGAAAGCCCCCAACACCCCATCGGCCAGCTTGGAGAAGGCATTTCTCTCTTTAAATCAGTTCTCCAAGCCAAGCCAACCAGCGGTTTGGAGAATGCATTTTAAGTTAAAGTTGCTTTCCTTCCGTCCTTCCTAAACATAAGAACAGAAGAGAAGCCATGTTGGATCAGGCCAAGGGCCCATCCAGTCCAACACTCTGTGTCACACAGTGGCCAAATATATATATGTGTGTATGTATGTGTATGCACACACACACATGTGGATTGGAGCAACTGCTGTCAATTTCAATGGATGCAGGTGATGAAAACAACAGTTGTCAATGTCATTCATTCATTCATTTATTCATTCATTCACTCCTCCTCCTTTTCCTGCATCTCCATCTTGTGTACATGGGAGGGAGGGGGAGAGAGAGAGAGAGAGAATTGTGGAGGGGGGGGGGAAGGAGTTAGAAGGCAGTTGCTTTCCCTAAAGAGTATTGATCTACACTTCAAAGGGATTCAGTGACAGTAAACAGGAAGATGCTTTGTGTCTACCTACCTGCATGCAGCTCTTGCTTCTGGAGGCTAGGGCATTACATCTGGGTCTTCCAAACAGGCCCTTCCAAAACCCCAAGATGTCACAGTCCTTTTAAATAAACTCTCTGGGAACTCTCTGTGGGGCAGTGATGCTCTGTATTCTTGGTGCTGGGAGGGGGCAACTGTGGGAGGGCTTCTATTGTCCTGGCTCCACTGGTGGACCTCCTGATGGCGCCTGGTTTTTTGGCCACTGTGTGACACAGAGTGTTGGACTGGATGGGCCATTGGCCTGATCCAACAGGGCTTCTCTTATGTTCTTATGTGACACAGAGTGTTGGACTGGATGGGCCATTGGCCTGATCCAACATGGCTTCTCTTATGTTCTTATAAATTCAGCCATTGCAATATGTATGATTTTCTAAATGTCTACAAAAAGGGTGGCCAAACTTACTTAACGTAAGAGCCACATAGAATAAACATTAGATGTTTAAGAGCCACGAGACATGAACGTCAGATGTTTGAGAGCTGCAAGTAGATGGGGGAAGAGAGAGGTGGAAAGAAAGCAACTTTAAAGAAGAATTATTGCAGATTTATATTCCGCCCTTCTCCCTGAATCAGAGACTCAGAGCGGCTTACAATCTCCTATATCTTCTCCCCCAATAACAGACACCCTGTGAGGTGGGTGGGGCTGAGAGGACTCTCACAGTAGCTGCCCTTTCAAGGACAACCTCTGCCAGAGCTATGGCTGACCCAAGGCCATTCCAGCAGGTGCAAGTGGAGGAGTGGGGAATCGAACCCGGTTCTCCCAGATAAGAGTCCGCACACTTAACCACTACACCAAACTGGCTGTCATTCTCCAATGCATTCTCCAAGCTGACCAATGGGGTGGGGGGACCTTGGGAGCCATGCAATGTGTGTGAAAGAGCCACAGTTTGGCCATCCCAATCTACAGGAAAAGAGTGTACACTTCCATTGTGTCTTAATCTATCCCAGAACCCCTTTTCTGAGCGCCTTCTACTTATTGGGTTTCAGCTGCTCTAATTTTTTAAGCTGATTTTTGGCGAGCATCTGCTTGGTAAGCATGAGGTCCCAGGTTGAATCCCTGGCATCTCCAACTAAAAAAGGGTCCAGGCAAATAGGCGTGGAAAACCTCAGCTTGAGACCCTGGAGAGCCAATGCCAGTCTGAGTAGACAATACTGACTTTGATGCACCGAGTGTCTAATTCAGTGGAAGGCAGCTTCATATGTTCACACACACACACACACACACACATATATATATATACACACACACACATACACACACACACACACACACACTTTTTATTTGTTTAGTAGGCTTATATTCCGCCCTTAACCGTAAACGGGCTCAAGGCGGATCACAACATATAATAATAACAATAAAAGCCTACAGATTGAAGTTATTCTGGGATAGATTAAGACACAATGGAAGTGTACACTCTTTTCCTGCATTAAAATTAAACAATAAAAATAAAACAATAAATGCACCACTGGCGGAAAGGGCACAGCAAATAAAGTAACCAGTTATAAAAAGGTAAAGGTAGTCCCCTGTGCAAGCACCAGTCGTTTTCGACTCTGGGGTGACGTTGCTTTCACAGCGTTTTCACGGCAGACTTTTTACAGGGTGGTTTGCCATTGCCTTCCCCAGTCATCTACGCTTCCCCCCCAGCAAGCTGGGTCCTCATTTGACCGACCTCGGAAGGATGGAAGGCTGAGTCAACCTGGAGCTAGCTACCTGAACCCAGCTTCCTTCGGGATCAAACTCAGTTTGTGAGCAGAGGGCTCCGACTGCAGTACTGCAGCTTTACCACTCTGCGCCACAGGGCTCTTCTTCCAGTTATAGGCCCACATTAAATGATGGGCGTGGCAGTAGGATAGCACTGCAGTAGAGCACTGTCACCACAAGGGAGGCCAAATGGTGAAAGAATATGGCTTGGTGGCACATGAATCTAATTTTGGTGGCCGCATGTCGTGCTCCTTGTCTAATTCGAAGATTGTCAATAGGGTAAAAGATGTGGGTGTTGCTCAGGAGTAGCCTTGCCATTGCTTGCGTCTGACCTCCTTCTTTACCTGGGCGAGAGAAGTCCCCTCCCTCCCATGTTGCAGAGAGAATGCGTCGCACAGCCAAGCAAGAACCAGAATCCAGAATTCAGTGCTCTTCCCTTTCTGGTCTGGGTGGCGGCGGTTGTTCACCGCTAATGAAATTGGCGCTAGCCATCTGCACATCTGGTTTTCATCCTTTCCATTGTCATGCTTTATTGCTTGGCAAAGTAGGTGCCCGTTTTCCCACTCTTGGACAGACTGAGAAGCCAGGCACCAAGAAGAAGTAGCGGTCTGAGATAATCTGTGTTCTGGGCAGGCCGAGCAGTACATCCTCATCTGCGTTGGATACGAAAGCTTTCTCCCCCCTTCTTGACTGTGTTGACTCAGCTGAGTCTATCAACAGAGGCAGAACATCCAGATCGCAAGATGTCGGAGTCCTGCTGGACGCTGCGTTGGTCAGGCTGCAGCTGGAGTCTTGTGTGCAGTTCTGAAGGCCTCACTTCAAGAAGGATGCAGACAGAATGGAGCAGGTGCAGAGTGTTTAAAAAAAGGAAAAGGTAGTCCCCTGTGCAAGCACCAGTCGTTTTCGACACTGGGGTGACTTTGCTTTCACAACGTTTTCATGGCAGACTTTTTTACGGGGTGGTTTGCCGTTGCCTTCCCCGGTCATCTTCAGGGAGGCATATATAAGAGCTCCGTGGCGCAGAGTGGTAAAGCTGCAGTACTGCAATCCGAAGCTCTGCTCACGACCTGAGTTCGATCCTGGCAGAAGCTGGGTTCAGGTAGCCGGCTGGAGGTTGACTTAGCCTTCCATCCTTCCGAGGTGGTAAAATGAGTCCCCAGCTTGCTGGGCGGAAAGTGTAGATGACTGGGGAAGGCAGTGGCAAACCACCCTGTAAAAAGTCTGCCATGAAAACATCATGATAAGACATTACCCAAGAGTCGGAAACGACTGGTGCTTGCACAGGGGACTGCCTTGACTTTTTAAAGATATATTCTATGTATGAATACGCCAACTAATCCTCATTAGTTGGAGGATCCTCTTTATTAGAGAGCCAGTTTGGTGCATAATCCTCCTTATTAGAGAACCAGTTTGGTATAGTTAAGTGTGCGGACTCTTATTTGGGAGAACCGCGTTTGTTTTCCCACTCCTCCACTTGCATCTGCTGGGAAGGCCTTGGGTCAGCCACAGCTCTCACAGAGTTCTCCTTGAAAGGGCAGCTTCTGGGAGAACTCTCTCAGCCCCACCCACCTCACAGGGGGTCTGTTGTGTGGGGGGAACGGAAAGGAGATTGTGACTGCTCTGAGACTCTGAAAATCCAATATCCATCTCAGGCACAGGATATCCCGCCTCTTCTATAGCAGAGTCTGTAGTTGAATCCAGTGTGAAGTAATATCATTTGGCTCACGTTTTTGCTTAACTAATGTTGAACACTGTTTAATAACTGTATACAGAGAAGCAAAGAGTACACTGAGAGAGAAAAACATGTTTTGTGGCAAACAGCAGCAGTTACTTCTCCGACTGACAGAAAAAATGTTCCCTCACAGCAGTTCAGCAACAGCAGAGAAAACCAGAGATGTCAAACTCATTTGTTATGAGGGCCGGATCCGACTGAAATGAGAGCTTGTCGAGTCGGGCCGGGCCACGCGTGTGTCAGGCTCTGTAACTCTATCATATTAAAATGATAGGATAGTAACCAAATGGACTCTTCATACTAACCCAAAGCTTTGGTTGTGCTGTAGCTAGCATGCATATCAAAGGGGGGACGTTTGAAGTGTTAACTTTGTTTAGGTTGTAAAAGGAGCAAAGGAATGCGACCAGCATCTTCCCAGAGGCAAGAGATAAGCGGAAGCTCTCGTGTGAAAGTTTGCACCTTCACTCCCTGTTGTTTTGAGAATAGTGGCTTTGTTTAGATATCACTTTAAGTAGATTCTTTAAGACTAAGAGACACCCAGTCCCAGGTATTAGTCTCAACTTTTGTATCCAGCTATGAGTTTCCAATAAAGTGTACATTGTTTCAATGAATACTGCCTTGAGTCTTTATCGCCTGACGGTGTGTACCTATTTAAGATTAGGTAGCAGAGATATACACTTTTTAAAGGAAGCAGACAAACATGACTGAAGTGTTTTTTTAAAGCTTATAATAGAACATGCTGAAAACATTAGCACTTGTCGGTCTTAAAGGTGCTTTCTTTATATCTCTCCCATGGGATCAAGGAAGCTCTGGCTCTTTCCCTCCCTCCCCAGGGAACCAGGACAGGGAGGAGCCTCAACCAATCGAGAAAATTGAGGTTTTGCTCTGTAGCTCCTGTGCGATTGAGCAAGCCTGGCAAAGCAAGCTGAGATACAGAAGGAGGCAAGAAAGAGAGAGAAGGAAGCAGACAAGAGCCAGTTGCTCGGGGGCCTGTTAGGAGCCCTCCGGGGGCCTGATTCGGCCCCCGGGCCGCATGTTTGACACCCCCACGATAAACAGACACCACACAATGTTTCAAGTCCCCTTTCCATTTGCAGTTACTCTTTCTGTCAGATGGTAAGGATTAATCTCTGGGGTGGCCAAACTTGCTTATCATAAGAGCCACACGATATAAACGCCAGATGTCTGAGAGCCATAAGTCATGAACATCAGACATAGGAAGGAACATAAGCGAAGCCCTGTTGGATCAGGCCAATGGCCCCTCCAGTCCAATACTCTGTGTCACATAAGAACATAAGCGAAGCCCTGTTGGATCAGGCCAATGGCCTATCCAGTCCAACACTCTGTGTCACATAAGAACATAAGAGAAGCCATGTTGGATCAGGCCAATGGCCCATCCAGTCCAACACTCTGTGTCACATAAGAACATAAGAGAAGCCATGTTGGATCAGGCCAATGGCCCCCCCAGTCCAACACTCTGTGTCACATAAGAACATAAGAGAAGCCATGTTGGATCAGGCCAATGGCCCCTCCAGTCCAACACTCTGTGTCACATAAGAACATAAGAGAAGCCATGTTGGATCAGGCCAATGGCCCATCCAGTCCAACACTCTGTGTCACATAAGAACATAAGAGAAGCCATGTTGGATCAGGCCAATGGCCCTTCCAGTTCAACACTCTGTGTCACATAAGAACATAAGCGAAGCCCTGTTGGATCAGGCCAATGGCCCATCCAGTCCAACACTCTGTGTCACATAAGAACATAAGAGAAGCCATGTTGGATCAGGCCATTGGCCCCTCCAGTCCACCACTCTGTGTTGCACAGTTGCCAAAAAACCCAGGTGCCATTAGGAGGTCCACCAGTGGGGCCGGGACACTAGAAGGCCTCCCACTGTGCCCCCCCAAGCACCAAGGATACAGAGCATCACTTGCCCCTATTGCTTGCCACAGACAGAGAGTTCCAACAATACACTGTGGCTAATAGCCACTGGTGGACAGATGGATGGATGGATGGAAGGAAGGAGGATGGAGAGAGAGGTGGAAGCTTTACTTTCAAATGCATTCTCCAGGCTGTTGGCTGGCTTGATTGGGTGATTTAAAGAGACAAATGCCTTTTCCAAGTCAGCCAACAGGGCGGTGGGGGCTTGGAGAGCCACACAAAATGTGTGAAAGAGCCACGTTTGACTCCCAAGCCACAATTCGGCCACCCGATTCATCTGTTTTGCCTGGTGTTATTTCACTTGTCTCTGGGTTTCCGTTGGTGTTTTGATGTATGCTTAAAAGTCCATTGTAGTGTTTACGATTGTTTGTCAGCTGGGGGGGGAAAGACGGCCTAAAAAGGTTTTTAGAAAAACATTGCAGGTGCTCCAACACTTTGGCTGAACGCTTGCAGCCCCCTCCTGCAAAGGCTTCGCTCTCCACTCTTCCCAAAGCGCCCGCCTGCCGATCCACTCAGCGTGGAGGATTTTGGCTTTCTTATCAGAATCCCATTTAGAGAAGTTAATGGGATGTTTGCATACTAATCACAATCGGGATAAATATAGCCGGAACGGCTGCGCTTGCAGCAACTGATGGCTGAATTGAATTAGACTTCTTTTGAAGCTGGAGTGCTTGTACCTCTGGGGCTTTACCTTCTTTTTTGGGGGAGTGGGGGGGAGAGAATGTTTGTAGAAAGAAGGTCAGAATCAGCATCTGACTGCAGCATCTTTTAGATTACATAGAATCACAGAGTTGGAAGGAATCTCCAGGGTCATCTAGTCCAACCCGCTGCACAATGCAGGAAATTTACAAATACCTTCCCCTAAATTCACAGAAGAGCCCCGTGGCGCAGAGTGGTAAAGCTGCAGTACTGCAGTCCTAAGCTCTGCTCATGACCTGAGTTCGATCCCAGTGGAAGCTGGTTCAGGTAGCCAGCCCAAGGTTGACTCAGCCTTCCTTCCTTCCGAGGTCAGTAAAATGAGTCCCCAGCTTGCTGGCGGGAAAGTGTAGATGACTGGGGAAGGCAGTGGCAAACCACCCCGTAAAAAGTCTGCCGTGAAAACATGAAAGCAACGTCACCCCAGAGTCAGAAACAACTGGTGCTTGCACAGGGGACTGCCTTTTTTTTAAATTTGCAGGATCCACATTGCTGTCAGATGGCCATCTAGCCTCTGTTTGAAAACTTCCAAAGAGGGAGAGCCTACCACCTCCTGAGGTGACATACCTGTTATTACTGAGAGCCAGTTTGATGTAGTGGTTAAGTGCGCGGACTGTTATCTGGGAGAACTGGGTTTGATTCCCCACTCATCCACTTGTGGCTGCTGGAATGGCCTTGGGTCAGCCATAGCTCTGGCAGGAGTTGTCCTTGAAAGGGCAGCTTCTGGGAGAGCTCTCTCAGCTCCACCCACCTCACAGGGTGTCTGTTGAGAGCGGGGAGAGAGATAAAGGAGATTGTGAGCCGCTCTGAGACTCTGAGATTCGGAATTGAGGGAGGGATATAAATAATAATAAAAAGTCTGATAAGGGGGGTGGGGAGGAAGTATTTTCACTACTTCCATGGGGGTTGGAAAGAGACTGGCTCTGGGTTTTGTGCAATCGTGTTAAGTAAGAGGACTATAAATGACTTTTCCTTCATCACAGTCCAGGTTAGTGGTGGCCAAACTTGCTTAACGTAAGTGCCACGTAGAATAAACATCATGTTTGAGAGAAGGAAGGAAGATATTGGATTTGTATCCCACCTTCCACTCTGAATCTCAACGTCTCAAAGCAGCTCACAATCTCCTTTTATATTCCTCCCACAACAGACACCCTGTGAGGTGGGTGGGGCTGAGAGAGCTCTCCCGGAAGCTGCCCTTTCAAGGACAACTCTGCGATAGCGATGGCTGACCCAAGCCCATTCCAGCAGCCGCTGGAGGGGGCTACCACGAGTTAATACCGGAAGGCGGATGTTGCTGTCTGATCAGCCACTTTAAATCTGGAAGGAAACAGCAGCGACATCTGATTATACTGTGCGTCTGAACAGGGCCTATGAGTGAAGGAGTGGGGAAATCAAATCCGGTTCTCCCAGATGAGAGTTCAAGCACTTAACCACTACACCAAACTGGAAGGAAGGAAAGAAATAGATAGGGAGAGAGAGAGAGGAAAGAAAGCAATTTTAACCTTAAATGCATGTTCCAAACTTCTAGCTGGAGAAGTGATGTAAAGAGAAATGCCTTCTCCAGTCTGGCTGACAGGGTGGTGGGGGCTTCCAGAACCCCACAGCATGTGTGAAGGAGCCGCATGTGGTCCCTGAGCTGCAGTTTGGCCACCCCGGACTGTAAGGAGCTACTGGACTCCGGCTCTTTTCTACTTTGAAGAACGTGTAAGTTGGGGCTTCCAAGCTAACGACTGCCTGCGCGGTATGGTTAGAATGTCAGAGTTTGATTGGCAGGAAGCTCAGTGGGTGACTTTGAGCCCGTTGCTGAACCTCGTCTTGGACCAGCGGGAAGAACGGAGTGATTCATTGCTGGTGGGAAGAGAGAAATCAGTGCCGGAAAGAGAAGCAGGCGCCCCAGGGCAGCATGTCCCATCTGGTCCCCGTATACATTTTGGGATCTTCTCCCCATGTTATTGTTATAAAGTAACTAGCAGAACAGGTCAAAGTTTCTGCATTCTTTTCAGCCAGAAGCTCTATTGTTGATGGAGAGCTTAGATATCTAAACCACCATTAGCTGAGCTGTGCTGTTCCCGTCTCCAGGTCAGGGGAGGGTTCTAGCATCTCTCTCTTCCTCTCCCCCCTCTCCCTTCTCCCCCTCTCTCTCCCCTCTCTCCCTCTTCCCCTCCTTCTCTCTCCTCTCCCCCTGCCTCCCACCTTCCCTCCCACCCCCTCTCTCCCTCCCTCTCTTTCCCACCCTCTCTTTTCCCACCCTCTCCTTCCCTCCCACCCTCTCCCTCCCACCCTCTCCTTCCCACCCTCTCCCTCCCTCTCTCTCCCACCCTCTCCTTCCCACCCTCTCCCTCCCTCTCTTTCCCTCTTTCCCACCCTCTCCCTCCCTCTTTCCCACCCTCTCTCTCCCTCCCACCCTCTCTTTCCCACCATCTCCCTCTCACCCTCTCTTTCTCTCCCTCTTTCCCACCCTCTCTTTCCCACCCTCTTTCTCCCTCCCTCCCTCTCTCTCCTCTCTTTCTCCTTCTCCCTCTCCCCTTCCCTCTCCCTCTCCCTCCTCTCTCTCATTCTTTATAGATGTTGATGTATCTTCTAATGGCCTCCTGGAGTAATTTGTCCTGTTGCTCTCCGTTTAATACGAAGAAATGACTTGGAAGGGCTTTTCAGCCATCGGCTCGTCCTCTTTTTTCATCCTCAGCAATTAATTTGTTTTTTTCCGCTGCCTCCCCCCCCCCCCGTCACAAACAATTGCAACCCCCATCTTTCCCCTCTTCATTATCTGGAATCAATTTATTGCTAACATGAAAGCATTACAACCTTGTCCTCAGGTCTCCCTCAAAATGTCACTGCGGAATTTATTAACTGCATAACGAGATTGGAGAGCCCAGTAAAAGCGTGGGGGGGGGGAGGCGGAGCTGCAGGTGGCATTTCTGGCCTGTTCTAGCAAAGCGTTTGTGCCAAAGGGAGGGTGGGCTTGGTACCAGTGGAGCAGCACTGGGGTTCCATACGAGGGAGAGCGGGTGGGAAGAAAGACTGTGAAAAGGGCTGTGATTTGATACTGGAGGACTGTGGAGGTTTGCCCTAGCTTCATCTGCCCCCGGGAAGAAGACCTAACAAAAATTTCCCATGGTTTTTCCTTTGCTCAAGGCCTCATCCATTTCAAGAAGAAGAAGAAGAAATTAGATTTATACCCTGCCCTTCACTCTGAGTCTCAGAGCGGTTCACAATCTTCTTTCCCTTCCTCCCCCACAAAAGACACTCTGTGAGGTGGGTGGGGCTGAGAGGGCTCTCACAGCAGCTGCCCTTTCAAGGACAACCTCTGCCAGAGCTATGGCTGACCCAAGGCCATTCCAGCAGGTGCAAGTGGAGGAATGGGGAATCAAACCCGGTTCTCCCAGATAAGAGTCCGCACACTTAACCACTACACCAAACTGGCTCTAAGGAGAGGACTAGGTCTGGATTGTCTGCAGGCGGAGGGATAGGGGGGACATTCCGGGAGCAGGAAGTGACATTGCCCCCCATTGTCCCCCATTTCCTCCCCAAACAGCAATGTCACAAGTGATCTGCCTGCATCACGTGGCAGTAATGCGGGGATGTTGGTGGTGTTGGTGGTGGGGGTGGGGGATGCTTTGGATTTGGCGCAAAACTCTGTGGTAAAGTTAGCTTCAAACCATAGATTTTTGCCCCCAAACCAGAGTGTCTGTGGTAAAGTCGGCTTCATACCATAGAGTTTTGCCTGAAAACCAGAGTGTCTGTGGTAAAGTCGGCTTCAGACCATAGAGTTTTGCCCCCAAACCAGAGTGTCTGTGGTAAAGTCGGATTCAGACCATAGAGTTTTGCCTGAAAACCAGAGTGTCTGTGGTAAAGTCGGCTTCATACCATAGAGTTTTGCCCCAAAACCAGAGTGTCTGTGGTAAAGTCGGCTTCAGACCATAGAGTTTTGCCCCAAAACCAGAGTGTCTGTGGTAAAGTTGGCTTCAAACCATAGAGTTTGCCCCAAACACCCCCCCCCCCCGATGTCACTGACATGCCAACACCAATTCTGGATGACACAGGCATGTTGTGTGTGATGTGGCTCTTCAGTGGAGGGGAATTCCCTCCCTCTGTTTTTTTCTTTCTTTTTTTTTTTTTTTTAAAAAAAAACCCTCTTGGGAGTTGCAAGTAAACTGCCATCATGTCTTGTTGGCTATTGTAGCCCTGCATGGAAGAGAATCTGGTAGGGGAAGGGTTAAGCGAATTCTTTTACTGAGAGACAGTTGGGTGTAGTGGTTAAGTGTGTGGTCTAATATGCAAAGGAGTTCCTGCTACAAAAAAGCCCTGCATATATATATTTGTGTATATATATGTGTGCGCGCGCGCGTGTGTGTATACACACACGTATATATGTATATTTGTGTGTGTGTGTATGTGTACATGCATGCACATAGGATTGCAGCCTGAATTGGATTAATTATACTTGCTGCAAACAAGAAAGACTGTTGCACCGTGGTGTGACTGGATGGACAAAGATAGAAATAGACATTGCCCAGTGACATGAGTTAGAAGTGCTTTTGGCTGTGCCCTCGTGCTAAATGAAGATGTCCTGTAAGATGCGCAGCGAAGCCGCCACAAAGAGAAAGATTGCAATAGATGACCTTAACTGGCAGAGCTGAACATTAACTTGAGGGAGTACCATTGAATGTAGATTCCTGTGGTCTGTTTTCTTGGGATCTTTGGTTTTGATAGCATAGTTTTGGGGTGGGAGGATGCTGATTCCATATTGGGAGTTGCTAATTCAGGATTGGGAAATTCCCAGAGATTTGGGAGTGGGGCCTGGGGACGGCGGGGTTTGTGGAGGGGAGGTACCTCAATGGGGCATCATACCAAAGAGTCTGCCCTTCAGAGCAGCCCTTTTCTTCAGGGGATCTGATCTCTGTAATCTTGGAGATCTGTTGTAATTTGGGGAGATCTTCAGAACCTGCCTCAGGGTTGACAACCCTAGGTGAGGTTTGGACAGAACCTTTGTCCAGAGTGGTGGCAGCGGTAACCCTCCCATGGGCTGTGAGATAGGTCAGAATTTACAAGGGCCGTTTTGTGTGATGTGATTGCTGGCTGGAAGCACAACCTGATGTGATAGCAGTTCTAGGGAAGGGTTCAAGAAGTTTCTGTGTCCTCATAAGCATAAACTATAAAAATTCAGCGGGCTGTTCTGGAACACGACATCCCTAGAACAGTCTGTGTTCTGTTCAGCCCGCTGCGCTCCGATGGTCCTGGATTTGAAACAACAGCGGAGCCGATAAAACACGATTTTCTACAGCTCTGATAACCCTGGCCTCTGCGGTGTGGTGGAAGACAGGTGTGCTCTCTGGGAACATTTTAAAGGACTTTTAGGGGGGGATTTTTTTTTTGCCTTCTCAAGTATTTTGTGGACGGAAAATAAGGCCATACTGTGCTCTTCAGCTTTCTGTTTTCATGGCCAGAACTGGATTTCCATTGTGAAGGTTCAGCTTTACTGGTGGCGTGGTGTGATGAGTTGTTCTTCGCCAGTCGGCCTTCCGTTGATTCCAAAGCCAAGTTGTCAGCTCAGCAGAAAAGGAGGCAGAGTGAACTCTAGGAAGAATTAGGGAAGGGACTGAAGGTGAGACAACTGGGTTTGATTCCCCACTCTTCCACTGGCAGCTGCTGGAATGGCCTTGGGTCAGCCAGAGCTCTCTCAGAGCTGTCCTTGAAAGGGCAGCTTCTGGGAGAGCTCTCTCAGCCCCACCTACCTCACAGGGTGTCTGTTGTGGGGGAGGAAGATAAAAGGAGATTGTGAGCCGCTCTGAGACTCTGAGATTTGGAGTGGAGGGCAGAATATAAATCCAATATCATCATTATATGAACATATGAAACTGCCTTATACTGGATCATACTCTCGGTCCATCAAAGTCACTATTGTCTATTCAGACTGGCAGCGGCTCTCCAGGGTCTCAAGCTGAGGTTTTTCATGCCTCCTTGCCTGGATCCTCTTAGTTGGAGATGCCGAGGATTGAATCTGGGACCTTCTGCTTACCAAGCAGATGCTCTGCCACTGAGCCACCGTCCCTCCCCTCATCATCTGCATAGGGCATTGATGGCCAAACTTACTTAATGTAAGAGCCACAAAGACTAAACGTCAGATGTTTGAGAGTGCAAGACATGAAGTTCAGATGGTGGAGGAAGGAAGGAAGGAGAATAGATGGGGAGGGGGAAGTGAAACCCCCACCCCCCGACTTTAAATGCATTCTCCGAGCCGCCAGCTGGCTTGGCTTGGAGAAGCAGTTTCAAGAGACAGATGCCTTCTCCAAGCTGGCCGGCGGGGCAGTGGGGGCTTTGAGAGCCACACAATATGTCTGAAGGAGCCACAGCTTGGCCAGCCCTGGCCTAGAGCTGTGGCGCAGCCTCATTTGGAATACCGTGTGCCGTTCTGGTCGTCACACTGCAAGAAGGCAATTGCAGAGCTGGGGAGAGTGTGGAAGAGGACTGAGCAAGTTGGTTAGAGGGTTGGAGCACCTTTCCTCTGAGGAAAGGTTGAAGAGGCTGGGACCTTTCGGTTCAGAAAGAGACGACTAAGGGGGAGGGGCATGATAGAGTTTTATAAAATTATGCATGGGGTGAAAAAAGTGGGTGGAGAGGAGCGCTTTCTCTCCTATAACAGTAGGGCCCTGGGGCGGCCAACGAAATGCTTGGGATACCTGTTCAGAGCAAACCACAGGAAATACTTCTTTATTAAATGAGTAATTAAACGGTGGCATTGGTTGCCAAGGGAGTGAATCATGGCCACCCGCGTAGAATCCTAGATCCATAGAGCTGGAAGGGGCCTCCAGGGTCATTTAGTCCAACCCCCCCTCCCCGTGCAATGCAGGAAATTCACAAGTACATCACACACTCACACGCGCACATGCACACACACACACAGTGACACTTGTTGCACACCCAGAAGATGGCCAAACAAACAAGCAAAGAAACAAAGAAACCCCAAAGTGCCAGGATCCCTGGCCAAACTGCCCGGAGAAAACATTGCTGCCTGACCCCAAACTGGCAAGCAGCATTTCCCTGGGCGTGTAAGAAGGGGCCCCAAGAACTAAGCACGGATGCAGCCCTTCCTGCCTGCCTTCGCATGATCTGCCTAAGTTCATAGGATCAGCATGGCTGTCAGATGGCCATCTAAAAAGGTAAGGGTAGTCTCCTGTGCAAGCACCAGTCTTTTCCAACTCCAGGGTGACGTTGCTTTCACGACGTTTTCACGGCAGACTTTCTACGGGGCGGTTTGCCATTGCCTTCCCCAGTCATCTACCCTTTCCCCCCCAGCAAGCTGGGGACTCATTTGACCCACCTCGGAAGGATGGACGGCTGAGTCAACCTGGAGCCGGCTACCTGAACCTAGCTTCTGCCAGGATCGAACTCAGGTCGTGAGCAGAGGCCTCTGACTGCAGTACTGCAGCTTTACCGCTCTGCACTACGGGGCTCTTCCTTCACTATATTAAAGCTTCCTTAGGTCACAGTTGGGGAGACAGTGGGTTATAAATGGAATAAATGAGTTTCTGCCACAGGCACTGGGTGAACCCTCTTATGGGGATTTGCGGAGAACCTGTTGCTACCATTTCAGAATGTGATTAGAAGGGGGGAAATCGTTGCCAATCTGACACAAACAATACGACCTTTCCAGCCTTTCAGTGCCTGATCCTGTTTCGCATTAAAGGGATTTTGCAATAACTGTAGCTTCAGCCGTGAAGTATTGATTGAAAACGACAAGCCAGTTCAGCTTGTGCATCTTTTGGGAAACGGTTCTTTAATAAAAAAAAGAATGTCATTCTCTGTTTTCAGGAAGGATAAACCTCAGACGCGGTTTAAAGGATTAGGTTTCCTGGCCTTAGATGGGCGCGAGCGAGATATAGAACGTTTCCGCCAGTAGAAATTTTATGATAGGATGCTGAAATTCGTTGGCAGCAGAAATCGCGAACGTTGCAGCCGTGCGAGGAGTACCGGGCTTAAGTGCATGTTATCCGTGAGGCGTTGCAGACTCAATGCTTCGCTTTCACATCATGCATCATCAATAGTTTCTTTGGTACTCAGTGCTAAAAAAAAAAGTTTACAGATACGAAGCCAGTGTATTTTCTCCCATCAAGCAGAACAGTGTGTGTGTGTGTGGGGGGGGGTGGCCTCTTTGGATGCCAGCCTCCAGATGGGACCTGTGGATCACCTGGAATCACAGGTTAATTCAGGGATATCGAACTCATTTTCTCGAGAGCCAGTTTGGTGTACTGGTTGAGTGCGTAGACTCTTATCTGGGAGATCTGGGTTTGATTCCCCACTCCTCCACTTGCACCTGCTGGAATGGCCTTGGGTCAGCCATAGCTCTGGCAGAGGTTGTCCTTGAAAGAGCCAGTTTGGTGTAGTGGTTAAGTGTGTGGACTCTTGTCTGGGAGAACCGGGTTTGATTCCCCACTCCTCCACTTGCAGCTGCTGCAATGGCCTTGGGTCAGCCATAGCTCTGACAGAGGTTGTCCTTGAAAGTCAGTTTGGTGTAGTGGTTAAGTGTGTGGACTCTTGTCTGGGAGAACCGGGTTTGATTCCCCACTCCTCCACTTGCACCTGCTGGAATGGCCTTGGGTCAGCCATAGCTCTGGCAGAGGTTGTCCTTGAAAGAGCCAGTTTGGTGTAGTGGTTAAGTGTGTGGACTCTTGTCTGGGAGAACCGGGTTTGATTCCCCACTCCTCCACTTGCACCTGCTGGAATGGCCTTGGGTCAGCCATAGCTCTGGCAGAGGTTGTCCTTGAAAGAGCCAGTTTGGTGTAGTGGTTAAATGTGTGGACTCTTGTCTGGGAGAACCGGGTTTGATTCCCCACTCCTCCACTTGCACCTGCTGGAATGGCCTTGGGTCAGCCATAGCTCTGGCAGAGGTTGTCCTTGAAAGAGCCAGTTTGGTGTAGTGGTTAAGTGTGTGGACTCTTCTTTGGGAGAACTGGGTTTGATTCCCCACTCCTCCACTTGCACCTGCTGGAATGGCCTTGGGTCAGCCATAGCTCTGGCAGAGGTTGTCCTTGAAAGAGCCAGTTTGGTGTAGTGGTTAAGTGTGTGGACTCTTGTCTGGGAGAACCGGGTTTGATTCCCCACTCCTCCACTTGCACCTGCTGGAATGGCCTTGGGTCAGCCATAGCTCTGGCAGAGGTTGTCCTTGAAAGAGCCAGTTTGGTGTAGTGGTTAAGTGTGTGGACTCTTCTTTGGGAGAACCGGGTTTGATTCCCCACTCCTCCACTTGCACCTGCTAGCGTGGCCTTGGGTCAGCCATAGCTCTGGCAGCGGTTGTCCTTGAAAGGGCAGCTGCTGTGAGAGCCCACTCATCCCCACCCACCTCACAGGGTGTCTGTTGTGGGGGAAGAAAATAAAGGCGATTGTGACCACTCTGAGACTTTGAGATTCAGAGTATAGGGTGGGATATAAATCCAATATCATCATCATCTTCTTCTTCATTTGCCATGAGGGCCAGATCTTGATCTTGTTGGGCCAGGCCATGTTTGTCATAAAATGTAATGTCAGGTCAGGGAGATATAGACTATAAAGGACACAGACAAACACACACACTCAGCCTAATCCACCTCACTGGCTTGCTGAGCTTCAGCCAACGGAAGGAAGAGAGGCTTGGCTTAGTAGCTCTGCTGTGCGATTGAGAGAGCCTGTCAAAGCAAGCGCTCCTTCCCCCACTTCTTCCGCAAGGGAGGAGCTTTGCTCTTTTGCTCCTGTGTGATTGAGCAAGCCTGGCAAAGCGAGTTGTGATGCAGAAGGAAGCAAGAGAGGGAGAAGGAAGCAGACGATAGGGGATCTGATAGGGGAGCGCTCCAGGGGTCTAATTCGCCCCTAGGCTGCATGTTTGACACCCCTGACTTATTTGAACTATGGTTAGCTTATGAAACCGGGATTCAGCTTGGAGACGGTCCTTCAAGTTCTGGTTTGCCTTGATAAGTGATGGCTGCCTTGCTTTTGCTCTGGGGCCCTGAGGCTTGGAACAAGCTCCGATTGAGTCTGGATGTCGGCATTCGTACGTCAGGTAATGTTGTGAAAACCAGGGCTTTTTTTTTAGCAGGAATGGACTGGAACACAGTTCCTGGGCACTAGGGGTGTGGCCTAATATGCAAATGAGTGCCCCCTGGGCTTTTTCTACAAAAAAGCCCCGCGTGAATCAATGGTGCTGTCAGGGGGTGTGGCCTAATATGCAAATGAGTGTCCCCTGGGCTTTTTCTACAAAAAAGGCCCGGATGAAACAATGGCGCTGTCAGGGGGTGTGGCCTAGTATGCAAATGAGTGTCCCCTGGGCTTTTTCTACAAAAAAGCCCCGCACGAAACAATGGTGCTGTCAGGGGGTGTGGCCTAATATGCAAATGAGTGTCTCCTGGGCCTTTTCTACAAAAAGCCCAGCACGAAACAATGTCACTGCCAGGGGGTGTGGCCTAATATGCAGATGAGTGTCTCCTGGGCCTTTTCTACAAAAAAGCCATGCGTGAAAATATGGTGCTGTCAGGGGGTGTGGCCTAATATGCAAACGAGTCCCTGCTGGGCTTTTTCTTTAAAAAAAGCCCTGTGAAGACCAAACATGGCTAATAAATCAATTTCAAGCCATTGTTTCAGATCCTGGTTTGTTTGGGGTTTTTTTGCCGTCATGTCATAGCTGACCAATGGTGACTCCTGGTGAGATTTTCAAGGAGAGACATACAGAGGTGGTTTGCCGTTGCCTGCCTCTGCCTAGCAATCCTGGACTTCTCCCATCCCAGCACTAACCAGGGCTGACCCTGCTTAGCTTCTGAAATGTGATGCGATCGGGCTAGCCTGGGCCACCCAGGTCAAGGCAGGAGATGTACAGAGGTGGTTTGCTGTTGCCTGCCTCTGCGTAGCAACCCTGGAACTCCTTGGTGGTCTCCCATCCAAGTGCTAGCCAGGGCCAACCCTTGGAAGCTTCTGAGATCTGATGAAATCAGGCTAGCCTAGACCATCCAGGTCAAAGTAGGAGATGTACAGAGGTGATTTGCTGTTGCCTGCCTCTGCGTAGCAACCCCGGATCTCTTGGTGGTCTCCCATCCAAGTGCTAGCTGGGACCAACCCTTCTAAGCTTCTGAGATCTGATGAAATCAGGCTAGCCTGGGCCATCCGGGTCAAGGCAGGAGATGTACAGAGGTGGTTTGCTGTTGCCTGCCTCTGTGTAGCAACCTTGGACCTCCTTGGTGGTCTCCCATCCAAGTGCTAGCTGGGACCAACCCTTGTATGCTTCTGAGATCTGATGAAATCAGGCTAGCCTGGGCCATCCAGGTGAAGGCAGGAGATGTACAGAGGTGGTTTGCTGTTGCCTGCCTCTGCGTAGCAACCCCGGATCTCTTGGTGGTCTCCCATCCAAGTGCTAGCTGGGGCCAACCCTTCTAAGCTTCTGAGATCTGATGAAATCAGGCTAGCCTGGGCCATCCGGGTCAAGGCAGGAGATGTACAGAGGTGGTTTGCTGTTGCCTGCCTCTGCGTAGCAACCCTGGACCTCTTGGTGGTCTCCCATCCAAGTGCTAGCCGGGGCCATCCAGGTCAGGGCTGATTAATCCTAACCATGTTTGGTTTAATTAAGCTGTGGTTACGCCTGGACCAGGCCAGAACTGGAGAATCCCTAGCTGTGGGGTTCCTTGAAATAATTCAGATACAATTCTTGTGTGCTGCAGAGCAAGTACAGGAAGCTTTATTTTTTACCCCAGCAAAGGGGAACTTTCTCAGGGACCGGAGTCATTACAAATTCTGGCAGCTCACAGAGCGGCACAAGAGAAACGACTTGCGCACCATTTCAGAACGTCGGAAGGGACCACGTGCTCGCTCTTCTCTGTCCCATTTCCCCCTCAGCCCCTGTAGTCATGAAACTGGTCATTTCGACTGCCCCGGAACAGTGAACAATCAATTCCTGTGGACATTGAACTGTGTTAACATCGAAACTCTTGGATGGATGTCGCAGAATCCTCCTTTTCTGCCTGTACTCTTTTTCGATTGTTTCTGTTAATTCTGCCAAAAGCCAATGACAGATGTGTGATGTTCCCAGCTAAGCACTGGTCATGGGGTGTCTACTCTAAGCATCCAGAATGCTAGGAAGTGTGAATGTTCTTGTTTTACTCAGGACAGTCATGGTAATGTATGTTGAAAGACATCGCTTGCTGTGCCTACGCAACCTGTGCTGCGTCTCTTTTTAATGTAAATGGTTACTGAATGAGATGTCCAATCCCTCCACTGGTCTTCAGGGACATTCTCCTTGTAGCTGCCCATTGCAATTCCAAATCAAAGCTTAGGGAGTCTAATGGGCGGACTCTGGCCTGCGTCTGCCTCTGCTCTGAAGATTCTGTGAATCTGCTGGCAGCTTTGCAGAAGACGCCCTTCTCCGACAGCCAGTGAACAAGGGAGAAGAGGAGGGGGAAGATTTTCCCAGCGCTCCACGAGTGCTTCTTGCCCATTGATTCTTGTTATGGTCTTTCTCACTTACGAGCCTTTCTCACAATATGAGAACTCGTGGACACTCCCTGAAATTGCTGAGCAGTCGGGTTAGAAGGGATAAAAGGAAGTCCTTCTTCACCCAAAGGGTGATTAACAAGTGGAATTCACTGCCACAGGAGGTGGTTGTGGCTACAAGCGAAGACAGCTTCAAGAGGGGATTGGATAAACATATGGAGCAGAGGTCCATCAGTGGCTATTAGCCACAGCGTATTGTTGGAACTGTCTGGGGCAGTGATGCTCTGTATTCTTGGTGCTTGGGGGGGGGCACAGTGGGAGGGCTTCTGGTGTCCTGGCCCCACTGGTGGACCTCCTGATGACACCTGGTTTTTTGGCCACTGTGTGACACAGAGTGTTGGACTGGATGGCCATTGGCCTGATCCAACATGGCTTCTCTTATGTTCTTGTATCTGGGGCAGTGATCCTCTGTCTTCTTGCTGCTTGGGGAGCATGGGAGGGCTTCTGGAGTTCTGGTCCCACTGGTGGACCCTCTGATGGCCCCTGGGTTTTGACCACTGTGTGACACAGAGTGTTGGACTGGATGGGCCATTGGCCTGACCCAGCATGGCTTCTCTTATGCTCTTATGTCCGGGGCAGTGATATTCTGTCTTCTTGCTGCTTGGGGGGCAACAGTGGGAGGGCTTCTGGAGTTCTGACCCCCCTGGTGGACCTCCTGATGCCCCCTGGGTTTTGGCCACTGTGTGACACACAGTGTTGGACTGGATGGGCCATTGGCCTGACCCAGCATGGCTTCTCTTATGCTCTTATGTCTGGGGCAGTGATACTCTGTCTTCTTGGTGCTTGGGGGGCAACAGAGGGAGGGCTTCTGGAGTTCTGACCCCCCTGGTGGACCTCCTGATGGTCCCTGGAGTTTGGCCACTGTGTGACACAGAGTGTTGGACTGGATGGGCCACTGGCCTGACCCAACATGGCTTCTCTTATATTGTTACGTTCACATCTATCCAATAGCCCAGGCTTGACCTTTGACTTTCGGGGCAGCATCTTGTAGAATCAACCAGGAAGCCTCTTTACCTGCCTTGCAGACTGGCATTCATAGTTGTTGTCAGTGCCCTTGAATCCTGCACACAAAAACCTATTGTATTTATTTTGTAGTGAAGTGTTTATTACAGTCAAGGACCAGCAATGCAAAGCGTACATTAGTCAGATTTAATTACGTTGCTGTTCCATGTAGTCAAGGATGCCGATTTCCCTACTGATACTGTAGAGGGGGAGGGGGAAGAATTGAGCGCTGGCTTACTCCTCTGAAGAGAAGGGAACTGGATGTTGCCTGTGGTTTAGGGCTCCTCCCCACCACCCTTGTCTCCCTCTCTTCCTCCCCACCTACCTTGTCCATTGGGTAGTAGGTGCAGCTGCATAACAATCCCTGGATTAGGAGAGCAGCCAGCCACTCAGCCACCAGGGACTTTGCCACATGCCCAGCAGCCCTCTCATTAACCCCTGGAGAAGCCCACACCACCCTTTCTCCACTACTTATGTGATTTTCGGCAGTGGGTGACTTGCTGGCCTTTTGACTGGGGGTGGTGGTGGCCAAGGAGAGCCCCAGACGAGTGAGGCCTGCTTGGGCTGGCTGGATCTCTAGCCAGCCCAAGCAGGCTTCGCTCGCCCGGGGCTCTCCTTTCTTGAGTCGGGTTGCTTTTAGCTGGTGGGGGGAGCAGATGCTAATGAGCTCCGCCATCTATTTTTCTACAAAACGACCCCTGCACAGAACTCAACCACGGCTGCCCACCCCGGGGTAGGATAAAGCTCTTGGTTCTTTCTCCCTGCTGAGGTCTGCAAAGCCGGAGAGGTTGTGGGGAAACGCAGGGCGTATTGGAGGGGTTGGCGTGCCCACAGTACAGGGCCACGTGCTGTCTTTGGCTGCGGATCGGCAGGGCCTGGTTAAGATCATCCTCCCTGCCCCGGCGATGGAGAGATCTGGCAGCAGAGGCTTGTTGCTTTTTTCGGTACGTTCCCCAGGAAAAAAACGTCCGGCTTTTGTTATTTCAGTTCCCTCGTTTGGATTTTGCTGGGAAAGCAGAATGTCGGGTTTGTTACGACCTCTCCTTTTTGAAACCTGTCTTGTCTGTCAGACGGTTTGCAATTTTTTTTTAATTTTGGCTCTCTTTGCATCAGCCCAGAGAGGCAAAAAGAAAAAAGCGCGACACAACAACATGCCTCGGTTATCCCACTTTGATCAGTTGCAGGCCAAGACGCGGAAGCTGTAGATCGGGGGTGTCGAACTCCTTTGTTATGAGGGCTAGATCGGACATAAATGGGCCCTTGTTGGGCTGGGCTGCGTCTTGTCAGGCCAGGCCTTGCGTGTACCTTGGAGAACCAGTTTGGTGTAGTGGTGAAGTGTGCAGCCTCTTATCTGGGAGAACCGGGTTTGATTCCCCACTCCTCCACTTGCACCTGCTGGAATGGCCTTGGGTCAGCCACAGCTCTGGCAGAGGTTGTCCTTGAAGGGGCAGCTGCTGGGAGAGCCCTCTCAGCCCCACCCACCTCACAGGGTGTCTGTTGGGGGGGGGAGGAAGGTCAAGGAGATTCTAAGCCGCTGTGAGACTCTTCAGAATGGAGGGCGGGATATAAATCCAATATCATTTTCTTCTTCTTCTTCTTCTGCAGATGTTTAATCTCTGTGGCTCTTTTGTTAAGCAAGTTTACTCATCTCTAATGTTTCCATCATGCGGGGATCAAATATATTATTGCAACTTCTATGTCAGCCCTGACTTGTAGGGCCTTTAAGCAAAAACTGGGATATAGTAGAGACAAGCTGCAGTGTACAGATCTGACATTCATGTGTCACGGAGCATAGCTATACTGCGAGTGTCTGTTTTATGCCAGTCCCCCAGAGATTCCTGGGAATTCGAAGCTGGCGAGGGTGATGAGAACCATTATTGGAAAGGCTCAACAGTGTGATCCTAGGCAGAGTTTGCAGCATCACCCTTCAGCGGGCATGGAAGAGCATAACGCTGCATAGGATCGCTCTGTCAGCCACTCTCAGAACACGAAAATTCTCAGAATGCCCGGGGGAAGAGGACATTTTGACCTCGCTCTCCGCAGCCCAGCCATGCCTCCGTTTCACTCGCTGCCTGCTTTTCCCTGCCCATTTTCCTTCAAATGACTGCAGGCATGGAAGGAACCGAGAGGAGACTGTGCAGAGAACAGGAGCAAAGCATTGTCCGAATCCGGCTGCCTCCCTGCATACCGTTAATCACTGTATAAGCCGTGAGCGAAATAATTGGAGACAAAGACCCATTACGCTCCATATGTTACTGCAGATTTTCATACCAGAGTCAGTTTGGGTGAGAGCCAGTTTGGTGTAGTGGTTAAGTTAGTGGAGTCTTATCCGGGAGAACCGGGTTTGATTCCTCACTCCTCCACTTGCAGCTGCAGGAATGGCTTTGGCTCAGCCAGAACTCTTGCAGAGCTGTCCTTGAAAGGGCAGCTTCTGGGAGAGCTCTCTCAGCCCCACCCACCTCACAGGGTGTCTGTTGTGGGAGAAGAAGATAAGAAGAAGAAGATATTGGATTTATATCCTGCCCTCCACTCCAAATCTCAGAGCAGCTCACAATCTCCTTAACCTTCCTCCCCCACAACAGACACCCTGTGAGGAGGGTGGGGCTGAGAGGGCTGTCACAGCAGCTGCCCTTTCAAGGACAACTCCTGCGAGATCTATGGCTGACCCAAGGCCATTCCAGCAGCTGCAAGTGGAGGTGTGGGGAATCAAACCCGGTTCTCCCAGGAGATTATAAAGGAGATTGTGAGCCACTTTGAGACTCTTATTCAGAGAGAAGGGCAAGGTATAAATCTGTGGTTGTTGTCTTCGAATCTTGACTTTGGATTTTGTGTCTGCCTTATGCACCATTCTTTTTCCTTCAGTGTATTTCTTCCGCTGCTGCAATTTTTTAAAAAAAGTTTTCTTTTTTTTAAATTATGCAGTTGCCCTATCAGAGCTGCACAATAACATCCAGGAAGCACCTTCCATTTAAACCCTTGTGCTTCAGGCTTTGTGCATGCATTTCAGCGCTCCATCTTTGAATGAAAGGGAACAGGTAGGAATGCAGGCAAAGGGGTGGTGGGCGGAAACCCACAGCTGAAACTGACCAGACTTTTTCTGAAACTGACAAGCAGCTGTAAAGCACTGTTTTCCGTATTGCCCAGTGCAAGGGGATTCTCTGCTGTGTTACTGGCAGGGGTGGAGTTCTAGCAGGAGCTCCTTTGCATATTAGGCCACACCCCCCGATGTAGCCAATCCTCCTGGAGCTTACAAAAAATAGCCTTGTGAACTCCTTGAGAGCCAGTTTGGTGTAGTGGTTAAGTGTGCGGACTCTTATCTGGGAGAACCGGGTTTGATTCCCCACTCCTCCACTTGCACCTGCTGGAATGGCCTTGGGTCAGCCAGAGCTCTTGCAGGAGTTGTCCTTGAAAGGGCAGCTGCTGTGAGAGCCCTCTCAGGCCCACCCACCTCACAGGGTATCTGCTGTGGGGGAGGAAGGGAAAGAAGATTGTAAGCTGCTCTGAGACTCTTCGGAGTGGAGGGCAGGATATAAATCCAATATCTTCTTCTCTTGGAGGATTGGCTACATCAAGGGGCTGTGGCCTAATATGCAAAGGAGCTTCTGCTAGAATTCCACTCCTGCTGGCAAAAAGGGGGAGTCACAGGATCTCAGAATATGGGGGAACACATTGAATGTACAGCAGGGGTCCCCAACCCCCGGGCCGCGGACCGGTACTGGTCCATGGCCTGTTTCTGAGTGGGCTGCTCAGCTGCCCGCCCACCCCCCTGCACAGCCTCACTGTCCCTCGTTTATACCACTTTAAAGGAAGGTGCTGTGAAGTGCTTTCCAGGCCGACCTCCCTTGCCCCCTGCTGATCAGCTGATCCAATCAAAACCGCGGCAGTGGCGGCGAGTTACTGCTGAAACAGCCGCACTGCCGTAGTTTTCCTGCTTGATTGGATCAGCTGATCGGCCGGGTAGTGGGGAGGTCGGTCTGGAAGGCGCTTCACCTTCCCTGGCCTTAAAGTGGTAAAAACAGGAGGCAGTGAGGCTGCACGGGGGCGGGCGGCAAGGCTGCGGGGGGCGGGGCAGAGGAGGGAGGAGGAAATGGGGGGAGGAGGAAGTGCTGTGTGGAAGTGGAGTGCGGTGGGGCAGGGGGCGGCCGCTGGCTCTTGGGCCGCAATGGGCTGGCCAGCCCTGGGGCCAGTCCCTGGGATAGAAAAGGTTGGGAGCCTCTGATGTACAGAATGCACAATAGAACCCGCATCACCGGCATGGGGAGCGGTGATAGTTGGCAATGCGCACGTGTGAAAAACGAGGGGGAAATGGAGTTTTGACAGCGATGAAGCGGGGAGGATGGCGGACGGTGCGGAGTGGGTGGAATGGCCGTGATCTGGGCAAGGAGGGGTGGCAAAAGGATGTGTGTGGGGAAATCCAAGGGGATTTGTATAATCCTTTGGCTCGGAAGCAAAACAAGGGGAAAATTGAACAAAATCGGATTCGATTGCACCTTTAAGACCAACTTAGTTTTATTCAGAATGTCAGCTTTCGTGTGCATGCACGCTTCTTCAGACGAGGAATGAGGTGCAGTAATCAGAGCCACATATAGCTGGTGGGGTTTGGAATGCCAAGTGGTACAAAGTTAAAAACCAATAGCAGAATAGTAAAATGAACAAATTCAGAAAACCTTTGATCTGAGTTGATTTCGTGTGGGAAACCATAAAACAGTAGCCTCTCAGAATGTGAGAAGGCCTGTTAATTATTCTATTGCTAATAAACCTGGGTCAAAAAGAAGGCATTTCTTTCCCAGAAGTTTTTCCTGTCCAACTAATTTACCTTTTAACGTGTAACATAAATATATACATCATTCTAGTTTGCCATTAGGAAAAGATACATTAAAAGATTTAATGTATTTAAAAGATTAAAAGAAGATGGGTTTAGTATATGTAATGAGATAAACAGCCAATATCCCTTGTCTGAGTATGTCAATACAAAATTATTATTCTGATACACTATCCTAAAACAGAAATACATTGGAATACTGTGGATATAACTTCCTACTTGTTGAAAGTGGGTTTAGCATCTGTAATGGGATAAAAAACCCAATATCCCTGTTCAGTCCTGGGGAGGTGTTTGTTCCAAGTTTCATAATAATTTGTAATTCAGCAATTTCTCTCTCCATTCTGTTCTTGAAGTTCCTTTGCAGTAAAACAGTTACTTTGAGGTCACCCATTGAATGCTTTGGAAGGTTAAAGTGTTCCCCCACAGGTTTCTCAGTCCTGTAATTCTTGATGTGAGATTTGTGTCCATTTATCCTTTGGCGGAGTGGTTGTCCTGTTTGCCCTGTGTGGAGAACTGAAGGGCATTGTTGGCATTTAATGACATATATAATGTTGGAAGATGAGCAAGTGAATGAGCTTGAGACGGTGTAGTTAATGCTGTTAGGCCCAGTGATTGTGTCGTCTGGGTGTCTGTGGCAGCAAAGTTGGCACTTGGGTTTATTGCAAGCTCTGGTACCAGTGTCCATGCTCAGATGAGATGTTGCATTGTTGTGGGTGAGGAGTTGTTTGAGATTAGGGGGCTGTCTGTGTGCAAGAAAAGGTTTAACCCCCAGTACTTTAGAAAGAGAGCTGTCATTATTCAGTAGAGGTTGTAAATTGGCACAGAAGCACTCTCTGAATACCCAGGAAAACGGCAATTGGAAAGAGAAATGAGCACTGATGGGAGGAAAATTAATGCAGAACGACCAAAAAACCCCCCAAGGACAGATGAACATGGATGGTGAAAGCCAGGGAAAACCCGTGTTGGGCCACGGTAGATTAGGTAGTAGAGATATAAACTTTTTAAAGGACACGGACAGAAGTGACTAATTTTTTTTTTTTTTTTAAAAACTTAAAATAAAACATGCTTAAAACATTAGTACTTGTTGGTTTTAAAGGTGCTTTCTTTGTATTTCTCCCATGGAATTAAAGAAGCTCTGGCTCTTTCCCTCCCTCCCCAGGGGGCCAGGAGTGGGAGGAGCCTCAGCCAATGGAGAAAATTGAGGTTTTGCTCTGTAGCTCCTGTGCGATTGAGCAAGCCTGGCAAAGCAAGCTATGATGTAGAAGGAAGCAAGAGAGAAGCAGAAGGAAGCAGATGAGAGCCAGTTGCCCGGGGGGGCTGATAGGAGCCCTCCAGGGGCCTGATTTGGCCCTTGGGCCACACGTTTAACACCCCTGGTTTAGAGAGAATACTGGAGATCACAGAATATCTCAAGCCCTCTGCGTTAATTCAAAAAGTTTTTCAATAAGCCCTTGTTTTGTAGCAATGTCCCCAGAGTTGGGAAACAACGATGTTGTCAGAATCCAATATGAATACACAGAATAGACAAAAATGTACAAAATGGCATGCCCTTCAGAGTGTAGCTTTTTTTAATGGCAAACTTTTAAATGACACTTGCGCTGAGGTAACTTTAATGGTGGCTAGATTTCTTCAACAGGCCATGGAAATACGACAGAGAATGGTTCTGGAATGACCACATTTTATTTGTTTTAATTATTTAATTTGGCTAAACTCGACTCATATATATTTTACTTATTTTATGTATATTAGCTCCCTATGTATTCTATAATCTAGGATTTTATATTATTTATATTGCTATTTTACTGCTAAATCTGTTTTATGCCAATAAAGGCTTGCTGTTTGCTTTTCGCTGTTTGCATTCAATAATTAATGGCAAGTTAGGTTTATTTGGGGGGGGGGGTGCTGAGAGAGCTATGACTGACCCAAGGTCACCCACTGACTTCAAGTGACCTGACCATTAGAGCGGTTCCTCAGTGGAACAGGCTTCCTCCTTGGGAGGTGGTGGGCTCTCCTTCCTTGGAGGTTTTGAAACAGAGGCTAGATGCCCATCTGACAGCAATGAAGATCCTGTGAATTTAATGGGCGGTGTTTGTGAGTTTAGAGCAGTTCCTCAGTGGAACAGGCTTCCTCCTCGGGAGGTTGTGGGCTCTCCTTCCTTGGAGATTTTGAAACAGAGGCTAGATGCCCATCTGACAGCAATGAAGATCCTGTGAATTTAATGGGCGGTGTTTGTGAGTTTAGAGCGGTTCCTCAGTGGAACAGGCTTCCTCAGGAGGTGGTGGGCTCTCCTTCCTTGGAGATTTTGAAACAGAGGCTAGATGGCCATCTGACAGCAATGAAGATCCTGTGAATTTAAAGGGAGGTGTTTGTTAGTTTAGAGCGGTTCCTCAGTGGAACAGGCTTCCTCCTCGGGAGGTTGTGGGCTCTCCTTCCTTGGAGGTTTTGAAACAGAGGCTGGATGGCCATCTGACAGCAATGAAGATCCTGTGAATTTAGGGGGAGGTGTTTGTTAGTTTAGAGCGGTTCCTCAGTGGAACAGGCTTCCTCCTCGGGAGGTTGTGGGCTCTCCTTCCTTGGAGGTTTTGAAACAGAGGCTGGATGGCCATCTGACAGCGATGAAGATCCTGTGAATTTAGGGGGAAGTGTTTGTGAGTTTCCTGCATTGTGCAGGGGGTTGGACTAGATGACCCTGGAGGTCCCTTCCAACTCTATGATTCTAGGATTCTTTGAAGCTATGATTCTAAGTGAAAGAGTGGGGAATCGAAGCCCGTTCACCAGATTAGAGTCCACCAGTCCACGTTTCCCTGGTGCATTCTTTCTTATCTAGCCGCCAGAAGTTTCTATTCCTTCTTTTGAGCCTCTAGGAGGTTAACGGCTTCCTACCTATTCTTTCCCTCAGATCTCCTTGTTGAATCAGATGCACCGGATAAAGTCCCTCCGTCTGCTGTATCGGAAGGGAGGTTTAGAAGGATCCTTTATGCACACAGGCTGAGTTCTTGCCTTCTGCATGTAATAGACTCCTGGGAATATATATTTTTAAAACTGCTTATACCATTTGACAATCCACAGGGAGACTATTCGTCTGCTGTTAGAACGGTTTCCTGGCAGATCAAATAAAGACTGTTTGGTGTAGAGCCAGTTTGGTGTAGTGGTTAAGTGCGCGGACTCTTATCTGGGAGAATCGAGTTTGGTTCCCCACTCCTCCACTTGCACCTGCTGGAATGGCCTTGGGTCAGCCGTAGCTCTCACAGAGTTGTCCTTGAAAAGGCAGCTGCTGTAAGAGCTCTCTCAGCCCCACCCACCTCACAGGTTGTCTGTTGTGGGGGGGTGGGATAAGGTAAAGACGTTTGTGAGCCGCTCTGACACTCTGAGATTCAGAGTATAGGGCGGGATATAAATCTCTTCTCCTCCTTCTTCTGTTCAACACAGACCATCAGACAACAAGACAGATTCTGTGCCCAGGTCCTCAAGGAACGTAAAGCATGAGGCAAATAGACTGCATTTTAATATACTATCTAATTTTTAAATGAACTTTATGGCTGTTTTATCCTATTTTTTCGCTATAGTCACAGATACCCAGTTTTATGAGTTGCTTCCGACGGTTTTATTCCCTGTCTTGTAGCCAAATGCTCGGTATGAATTGATTAAGCGTACTGGTCGCCGGCTGCAACTATAAACTTGACTCAACTCAAGTCCGCTGGTCTTAACCACCAAGCCAAACTGGTTCTTCAGTGTGAAGGTGTGTGCGGGGGGAATGTGCCCAGATAAGAGACAGCCAGTTTGCGGACATGAGCTAGGCCCTTAGATGTCTCAACTGGAACACAGCGTGGAAAGATTGCACCTTCGTCCCTGAGTGCTTGCCAAAATATCGAGTGGGGAGCAACAGCTGCCTGGCTCGATATCCAGAACCATTAATTACGTTGCCCTTTTTATTTTTTAATATGTAGCTTTAGCCACGCTTCTGTCAAAATAAGCGTCAACACGCTGCCCCCGGAAGAGCGTTTTCAAGCTGTTTTCCTTTTGGATGAAACAGCCTCTTGGAAATACTTCCAAGATAGTCCGGGTGTTTTTTTTTATTTTGCTTTCCAGAGGACTCAAACAGCTAGAGGTTTGGGTGATAAAGTGACAAAACTGTGATGTTCAACCTCACTCACCACAGGGTCAGAGGATGCTTACAGGGGTGTCAAACTCATTTATTATGAGGGCCGGATTTGACATAAATGAGACCTTGTCGGGCCGGGCTGTGTGTGCCGTAAAATGTAATGCCAGGTAGCGGAGATATAAACTTTATAAAGAACGCAGAAATCACAAAGTTTTTAAAAGATGCTTAAAAGATCAGCACTCTTTCAATATTTTGTTTAGTCGGCAGTCTCTGATAACTGACCCCTCTTGCTCTGAATCTGGAGACAGTGTCTGTGCTGTAGCAATCTTGAGTATGCTGTTCATGTAGAAGAAGAAGAAGAAGATATTGGATTTATATCCCGCCCTCCACTCCGAAGAGTCTCAGAGCGGCTCACAATCTCCTTTACCTTCCTCCCCCACAACAGACACCCTGTGAGGTGGGTGGGGCTGGAGAGGGCTCTCACAGCAGCTGCCCTTTCAAGGACAACCTCTGCCAGAGCTATGGCTGACCCAAGGCCATGCCAGCAGGTGCAAGTGGAGGAGTGGGGAATCAAACCCGGTTCTCCCAGATAAGAGTCCGCACACTTAACCACTACACCAAACTGGCTCTCTTACAGATGTGCGCATCTGTAAGATGCAAACCTACGTTTGATTTACTGACATTCATTACAGAAGTCTCATGGTTGGTGCTGTGTGCCTAAGATCCAGAGGAAAACGTGAAATGGCTGGGCATTGCGCGCTTTTGTACCTAAGTTGTTTCGTGTGCGGGTCAGCCGACGGAGAAAACAGAGGCTTTGCTCAGTAGTTCCTGTGCAAATGAATAAGCCTGGCAAAGCAAGCTGTGATGCAGAAGGAAGCAAGAGAGAGGGAGAAGAGAGCAGATGACAGTGAGTGGTTCGTGGGCCTGATAGGAGCCCTCCAGGGGCCTGATTTTGCCCTTGGACTGCATGTTTGACACCCCTGCTTCAGTATTAGAAAACCTCATCAACCTTTTGCATTCCATGTTGGCACGAAATTCAGTCTTGGGCGCAATGATGGTTGGAATTCTAGCAGGAGCTCCTTTGCATAATAGGCCACACACCCCTGCTGTAGCCAAAAAACAGCCTTGTAAGCTCCTGGGGGATTGGCCGCATCTGGGGTCTGTGGCCTAATATGCAAAGGAGCTCCTGCTAGAATTCCACCCCCGGGCGCAATGGCATAGAGTTCCATATGTAATTGTTTGAGGGTACAGCCAGCAGAAGCCGGTTCAGAAAGCCTGCTGCTTCTCTGGTGCTGTTTTTTCTTTTTTAAAGCAAAGAAACAACTCCAGGACTTTCAATTCACGGCATTCCCTGTGTCTTTTGAATCCAAGGCGTCGTCTGCTTGGACTGGCAGTGACTTTCCAGGTTCAAAAGGACAGAAGGGGTTTTCCCAACAGCTGTTGGGGGGCCCCCTGGCGGGCATCACCGGCGGGTGGGGGGGGGGCGTGAAGTCACTTCTGGGAGAAAAACCTGGAAGGGATGTCGTTTTAGGAATGACTGGAAATTCTCTATGGTATCTGTAGATCTAGATGGGTAGCTGTGTTAGTCTGCTGCAGGGTGGCCAAATCATGGCTTGGGAGACACATGTGACTCTTTCACACATATTGTGTGGCTCTTGAAGCCTCCACCCTCCTGTCAGCTGGCTTGGAGAAGGCATTGCTCTCTTTACATCTCTTCTCCAAGTCAAGCCAGCTGGTGGCTTGGAGAATGTATTTAAAATAAAAATTGCTTTCTTTCCATCCCTCCTTCCCTCTCTCCCCCTTTCTTCCTTCCTTCCCTCCCTCCCTCCCTTCCTGTTTGGTGTAGTGGTTAAGTGTGTAGACTCTTATCTGGGAGAACCGGGTCTGATTCCCCACTCCTCCACTTGCAACTGCTGGAATGGCCTTGGGTCAGCCATAGCTCTGGCAGAGGTTGTCCTTGAAAGGGCAGCTTCTGTCAGAGCTCTCTCAGCTCCACCCACTTCACAGGGTGTCTGTTGTGGGGGAGGAAGATAAAGGAAATTATGAGCGGCTTTGATAAGATTGAAATTATGTTTTTATTTCAATCTTATCTTTTGACAAACCAAAGTGAAGCAAGGCATAGTGGTGTTGTGTGACATTGTACAGAACAAATAAAAGAAAATTAAAAAACCAACTAACCAGACCCCACCAAGAAAAACACAACCCAGATCTTATAAACAAATGTCAGACGCAAGCCTAGAATCCATGCCATCCTGAGCTGTTTTAAACACCAGCAACAGTTACAAGAGCACTTCTAATGTTTTCGGTATCATCTGTTGGAGGTTATTGAAAAGCAAGCGTCAGAGATGCGTAATTCTAAGATAATTTACAGCGAGACCAGTAGTACCTGAAAGACTAACACAATCTCTGGCTTTCATTTAATTCGAGACGCAGCAGCTAGCTTCTGCTGTTCCTTCCAAAGGAATGTGTTAGGATTTCATTATTAAGGATACTGGCGCAAAGGCATGCATGCTGAATGTGTTGTTACGAAACACTTTTTGCATGACGGCAACTTTGCATTGCAGGGCCTTTTCTGTGGCAACACCGACCGGTGAAAAGAAACTGATCTATATAGTTTGGCATGGCACCCATGGATGCTAGAGCACCCACCTCCATCTTGCCTGGTGCCCACCAAGTGTTTTTAAGAAAGTGGGTGGAGCCAGCTGGGGCTTTTGCTCAGCACAGCTTCTGATTGGTCACTGAAGGTTTGATTGACTGTGCAGATCTTTAGAATCATTCCTTTGGCAGCTGCCGCAACCACCGCGCAAGTGTTTTCAGAGGGCGTCTGAAGACAAGCTGGCAGCCGCCGTTTTGTGGCTGACCCCGCCTCCTGTGGCAGCCATTTTGTGAGTGGGCCCGCCACGCTATGTCAGCATTCCGAAGGTGCCCATGGGCTGAAAAAGGTTAGAGACTCCTGCCCCAAGCAGCTCCAGTCCCTTTGTTAAAGAATCACACTCCCTTTTCTGTCATTCCCATCACCCAATTTTGACCTTCATCCAAACTTGGGAACCTTTTTTTGTTTTGTTTTCAGTCTGTTAGGTAGGAGAAGGCCGTCTCCATTCTTCCTCAGAACCGCCGTGTTTATATTTAGATGTCCCAAAGATAAAATGCCGCCAGGCGTCCTGGTTGCTCTCTTGAACAGCAGGGGCGGAGTGGTGAGTCAGAGACCTCCTGCCGGGGCCAGCCACGTTTGTTCTAATAACCCTCTCCACACCGGGTGTCGATGCTTTTCTAGGAGAGCGGATTCAGGCCGTGTGGCAGAAACTGCAAAAAAAAAAAAGAGACTCCTGTTATATGTCCTTCCGATCCTCGGTGGTTGTGGTAGAATGTCGAGAAGACAAAAGATGAGAGTTTTGTAGCTGGAAGGAAACGGAGAGTGCTGTCTCGCGCACTCTTACACCAAGCTCGGTTTATTTTGACCCGAGAGGGCAACATACAAGCGGCAGCGCAAGACTGTGATGTTCACAACACGGCTTCAAGTGTGTGTGTGTGTGTGCACCTGCTGAGTCAGTTTTGTTGCGCAGCACGGTAAATGTTTAGGGACCAAAATTGATGGTACAAATTAGGTACGTTTTGAGAAGCCGATTCCCGAGGTGGCACTAGTGGAGGAAAATGAGCATATTGAAACACCCACCTGCTACTTGTTAGTAGGGAATCGTGCCAGGATCGGCATCTGTTGCACATTCTCCATATCGCCAAAGAGCCAGGTTGGACTCCTTTCGTGCCCCCCCCCTTAACATTGCTCATGCAATTTTATAAGAACATAAGAGAAGCCATGTTGGATCAGGCCAATGGCCCATCCAGTCCAACACTGTGTCACACAGTGGCCAAATAAACGAAGTGCCATCAGGAGGTTCACAATTGGGGCTAGAAGCCCTTCCACTTTGCATACCCCCCGCCTCCAAAGCACCAAGAATACAGAGCATCCCTGCCCCAGACAGTTCCAACAACACGCTGTGGCTGATAGCCACTGATGGACCTCTGCTCCGTATGTTTATCTAATCCCCTCTTGAAGCTGGCTATGCTTGTAGCCGCCACCTCCTGTGGCAGTGAATTCCGTGTGTTAATCACCCTTTGGGTGAAGAAGGACTTCCTTTTATCCGTTCTAACCCGCTCAGCAATTTCATTCAGTGCCCACGAGTTCTCGTATTGTGAGAAAGGGAGAAAAGGACTTCTTTCTCTGCTTTCTCCATCCCATGCATAACCTTGTAAACCTCTATCAGACATAAAGTGTTGTCCCTTTTGTGTGGAACGGGCTGGATGCGGGGGGTTCAAGAAATGCCAAATTTAACTCCATTGTGGTGTTGTGCTTTAATCCGGGTGACCTGCATTCCAATCCCCGCTCTGCTATGGAAGCTTGTTGATTGACCCTGGGCTGGGAGGCTTATGCGTGGGGTCAACATAGCGGCCCATACCCTCCTTGCGGCCTCCGTCTGCCTCTGCCACCCCCCCGTCCCCTCCCCGCCTCCCAACAACTTCAACCGGACCAGGCCCTAATTAGCACGTGGCGTTCTTTTTAAAAAATTGCAGTTATGATAAAATGCTTCTGTGATTGGTGTCCAGCATGAAAAACAATTTGTTAGAGTTTCAAATGACAACGATTAAAAAAAAAATCTACCAGGCATGCAATTTATGAGTTACTCATGAATTCCATATCTTAAACCTCCCCATTTCTTGGCAAGAGAGCGCGGCTCTGAGTTTATAATCACTTAGACAAATGGCTTGTTTACCAAAGCAGGATATTCCAGTGCTTCTTAGTAATTTAACTTAAATTAGCTAAAAATTTATTTGAGTGCCCGAGTTCTGTAGAACTCTTTTTTGTTTTTTTGCACTCTGCCTACTAATGGGTTTCTTCCCGTTTTGCTTTAATGCTACTAATTAGATGGCGGTTGTAAGCCATTTAAAAACGGGATTTGTTTTGGAAGTTTGGTAATTCCGGTTGGAGAGCAGTATCCAACTGAGAGGTGAATCTCCCGGAGGACCTGATGACCAGAACTACAATGATTTTATCAACAACAGCAACAACAAAATTGTATATCTTGATTGATGCACTTGACCCTGAAATGCCTTTAAAGTCCTATGTGGTCTGGGACCAACATAGTTTCAGGACTGGCTCTTCTGCATGTCCCTCAAAGAGCTTCACGATCTGTCAACTAACATCCGGTGCTCCCCAGCCCGAGAGATATCTGCCCAACCACAGTCAGGGCCTTCTCAGTTTTGGCTCCGGCCTGGTGGAACGCTCTCAAGTGTAGCGTTGCCAGGAAACAACTCCATTATTGCTAGGAAATAACTCAGGAAATAACAAGGGACTTTGAGGGTGGAGCCAAGAGACTTTGGGGGGTGGAGCCAGGAACAAGGCTGTGACAAGGACAGCTGAACTCTGAAGGGAGTCCTGACCATCACATCCTTTAAAAATGCCTTCCCTCCATTGGAAATAACAGAGGATAGGGGCGTCTTCTTTTGGGGCTCACCACCCCCTGGTCCAATCCCTGCCTTGGCACTTCATTAGTGTTGTGACAATGAAGCTTCTGATCCCTGTTGTGACCGAGCTGTCATGTTGACACGGAGTGTTCGTAGATGTTCAGAGTGCTCCAGACCGCGTTGGCTGGGGTTAAAGCCTCACGCAGACGTGAGATCTGGGAAAGGCGATGGGCCAGGAACAAAGCCAGTTTGGTGTCGTGGTGAAGTGTGCAGACTCTTATCTGGGAGAACCGGGTTTGATTCCCCACTCCTCCGCTTGCAGCTGCTGGAATGGCCTTGGGTCTGCCAAAGCTCTCGCAGAGTTGTTCTTGAAAGGTCAGCTTCTGGGAGAGCCCTCTCAGCCCCACCTTGCTCACAGGGTGTCTGTTGTGGGGGAGAAAGGGAAAGGAGATTATACGCTGCTCTGAGACTCTGTCCTTGAAAGGTGGGGAACCTCCATCCTGAGGGCCATATACAGCCCTCAAGGTCACTTGGTGTGGTCCTCGGGGATTGCTGGGCCGAACCGAGCCACGTGGCAGCCTCTCTGGGGCTTGGCTGGCCAGTGAGGCTCGTGGGGCCCAGCCGCTCTGTGCAGCAGCCTCCCCAGGGCCAGGCAGGGATCACAGGGCCCAGATGTACTGTGCGGCAGCCTCCCTGGGGCCTGGTTGGCCAGCCAGAATTGCTGCAGGGCCTGGAATAGTTACTGTCACAGTTCAGTTTGCACTTGATTATCCCAGATGGTGTGGCCTAATATGCTAATGAGTGTGTGACCTAATATGCTAATATTAGGGGATGTGGTCTAATGTGCTACTGAGTTCCTGCTGGACTTTTTTATGCATTTGCCTAGAGCAGCGGGCTGTGTGTGTGTGTGCGCCAGATTAGGCTCTCCCCACATGACTACAAACAGAAAAACAATTATTTGCATTAATTTTGCTGGCCTGAATCACTGTTTTTTAAGTTGATACTTTTTTATGGCCTGCGAATGATGTTATAAATATCCATATGGCCCTTGGCAGAAAAAAGGTTTCCCACCCCTGATACAGGAGATTGTAAGCCCCTCTGGGTTCAGAGATAAGGGCGGGGTAGAAATCTGCAGTCTTCTTCTTTGAAACTTGGTGGGGTTTTTTTGCGGGGAGGCAGGAGATGCTATGCTGAAAATTTGGTGCCTCTACTTCAAAAAACTAACACTGATGTAACTAACACAAATTTGAGCAGACTTCAGAGGACGGTGGAAGAAGAAGATACTGGATTTATATCCTGCCCTTCACTCTGAAGAGTCTCAGAGCGACTCACAATCTCCTTTCCCTTCCTCCCCCACAACAGACACCCTGTGAGGTAGATGAAAATATTGGATTTATATCCCGCCCTCCACTCTGAAGAGTCTCAGAGCGACTCACAATCTCCTTTCCCTTCCTCCCCCACAACAGACACCCTGTGAGGTGGGTGGGGCTGGAGAGGGCTCTCCCAGCAGCTGCCCTTTCAAGGACAACCTCTGCCAGAGCTCTGGCTGATCCAAGGCCATTCCAGCAGGTGCAAGTGGAGGAGTGGGGAATCAAACCCGGTTCTCCCAGATAAGAGTCCGCACACTTCACCACTACACCAGACTGGCTCTCCAGTGGAGTGACTTGGTCCATGGAGATGCAAAGAGTCGGACTCGACTGTGTGACTGAACAACAACAACTGCCTCAAAAAACAACCCTGCCCCAGATACCCATGGATTGATTCTCCATTCTACGGTGTGGGGACCAGTCTCCGACTAGCAGCAGCTCTCTCAGTTCTGAGGCAGTGATCCTGTTAACCAGAGATGCTGCGCTTGGAGCTGAAATCTTTATGCTCACGGAGCATTTCTTTTGCTGCCAAACAGCACCCTTGTCAGGGTGCAGGATCCTTGGTTGCACTGCTGCTCTAAACCCATAATTTTTAAAAAATATATATCAGGGGTGGCCAAGGGTAGCTCTCCAGATGTTTTTTTGCCTACAACTCCCATCAGCCCCATCCATTGGCCATGCTGGCTGGGGCTGATGGGAGTTGTAGGCAAAAAACATCTGGAGAGCTACCCTTGGCCACCCCTGATATATATCTATCATCTGTAAAAACCTTAATGCCAGCTTCATAATCATATCACCTCCAGGTTTTTTTTTAAAACCTACATGACATTGGGCAGCTCCAGGAATCACTAGAAACTCTATGATAAAACCCATAGAGCATCTGGCGATTCCTAGGACTACCTTGTTTTCTTGGAGGGGATTACCAGAAATGAAGAAGGTTCATGTGGACACTGCAAGACAGCACTGGAATGAAAAGGGGCAGCAGCAGAACAAGCCCTAATAAATTCTGTGTGACTACAAGGAATTCATCCTGGCTGTCAGTGAATTGTTCATTAAATACATGTCAGAACGCATACTATGTGGAGATTAAGCCCAGAGAGAAACAGAGAGCAAGAGTGAGACAGAGAGCGAGACAGAGACAGACAGAGAGACAGAGAAAGAGAGAAAGACAAAGAGAGAAACAGAGACAGAGAGTGAGACAGAGAGACATACACGGACAGACAGAGACAGAGAAAGAGAAAGAGAAAGAGAGACAGAGACAGAGACAGAGAGAGAGCATTGCCCATATGTTCCATACTGCTAGCACATTACTGGCAAACATGAATACTGGCTCCCAGATATTTATTGTTCAGATTCACTGGAACTAGTAAAGAAGCCTACATGCATTGAGAAAAAAAATCTGGCAAACGGATGTGCGGTTGTCATGACACTCTCAGTACATTAATGCGTCTCATGTGTTTCCCACCCAGTTTCTCACTTACAAAACAGTATGAACAATGCGGACAAAAGCACGCCAACGGACTTGGGAGTTCCTTTGCACAGTTTCTATGGTAGGGTAATCGTACAGTACCCAACCTGAACCTGGAAAAGGCAGCACTGGCTCTCAAAAGCTCACATCCCAAAAACTTTGCTGGTGTCTAAGGGGCCGCTGGATTTAAATCAAGCCCCTATACCGCAAAGCTGCGCAGTCTGCTGCCCAGCTTTGCGGTACAGAAACAGAAACATAATCCTGGAATCTCAAGACACAAAGAGCATACTCGTTAGAAACTGATTTTCAGCATTTAACAGGGAGGGACGGTGGCTCAGTGGTAGAGCATCTGCTTGGGAAGCAGAAGGTCCCAGGTTCAATCCCTGGCATCTCCAAAAAAGGGTCCAGGCAAATAGGTGTGAAAAACCTCAGCTTGAGACTCTGGAGAGCCACTGCCAGTCTGAGAAGACAATACTGACTTTGATGGACCAAGGGTCTGATTCAGTATAAGGCAGCTTCATATGTTCATATGTTCATATGTGAGCCCTGACAAAAGCGGAGCAAAGATGACTTCCGGAATCAGCGTATAATTTGTCAAGATCAACACAAGCGGCTGTACCCTTTTAAGCCGACTGAAGTCAACGAGATAGTAAGCGTCTGGTAGCATCCTTGAAGACTAACCCATCCTCGAAGACTAACCCATTTTATTGTAGAGAGATCCAAGAGTGAAGCCGTGTTGGTCTGAAGCAATAGACCAAAGCAGTAGACAAGTGCACCTTTTAAGACCAATAAAGTTTTATTCAGAACTTTCGTATGCTCTAAGCAGACGGCATCAGACAAAATGGGAATGGCAAGAAGCAATTCTTAATATAAGTGGGCAGTGAGTTGGTACGTAGAATCATGGGAATGTTTTTAGCAGATTAAAAGAATCATAAACTGGGGTCTGTGTTTGTTAGTGTTGTTCACTGGGCTGAAACAACATTGGAGGGTGATAAAAAAGCAGATTGATGTCGTAGGTGTGAAGTGCCATAAATCTGGGTAACATTCTGGCTTTGTTAGTTTTTGGGTTTAAATAGAGGGCATAGTTACTGAAGAGGTTATAACATCGTTATAGTTTGCCATTAGAAAAAAAGGAATACATTACAATACAGTGGAACAGTGCATCAGAATATTGGGGTTTTTTTTTTGTATTGACATATTAAAATAAGGGATATTGGCTGTTTATCTTATTACATATACTAAGCCAGTTTGGTGTAGTGGTTAGGTGTGCGGACTCTTATCTGGGAGAACCGGGTTTGATTCCCCACTCCTCCACTTGCAGCTGCTGGAATGGTCTTGGGTCAGCCATAGCTCTCGCAGAGTTGTCCTTGAAAGGGCACCTGCTGTGAGAGCCCTCTCAGCCCCACCCACCTCACAGGGTGTCTGTTGTGGGGGAGGAAAGGAAAGGCGATTGTAGGGCACTCTGAGACTCTGTCCTTGAAAGGGCAGCTTCTGGGAGAGCTCTCTCAGCCCCACCTACTTCTCAGGGTGTCTGTTATGGAGGGGGGAAGATAAAGGAGATTGTGAGCTGCTCTGAGATTCGGAGTGGAGAGCGGGATATAAATCCAATATCATCTAACCCCTGCTCCACTGTGTGTGTGATTCTTTTAATCTGCTAAAAACATTTCCATGATTCTGCATCCCAACTCGCTGCCCACTTGTGTTAAGAACTGCAGCTTGCCATTCCGTTTTTGTCTGAGGGAGTCTGCTTGCAGCATACGAAGGCTTACCTTCTGAATAAAACTTTGTTGGTCTTAAAGGTGCCACTTGTCTACTGCTTTGTTACATTTTATTGTAGCATAAGCTATCGAGAAGCACCGCTCTCTTTGCCAGATCATCTGGACAATAACACCCCTAACACTCCTGCCATAGAGCTTTCAGGGTAAGAGATGTTCGGAGGTGGTTTGCCCTTTCCTGTCTCTGCGTAGCAACCCTGGACTTCCTGGGGGGTTCTCCCCTCCAAGGACTAACCAGGACTGGCCCCGCTTTGCTTCCAAGGTCTGATGTGATCGGTCTGGCCGGGGTCATCATCAGGGCAGTGGGCTTATGACCAGGAAGCTGTATGAGGACCAAGAGTGACTCTACAACGGGTGTTTTCACACTGACAGTTTGTGACTCTATCACCACATTGGAAACTCATCTTTTACATTACCTAACGTTCTCACAACTGTTTTGCATCGTTGTTGCCCGAGGCATCTACATTTGTTTCGGTGAGATGGGTTCTGGCACTGCTGCTGCAACGTTTTTCTCAAAACTGGTTTTTGATCCGGTCATTTCTTTACAAGCGTTTCAAACTTGTATTGTAGAAGTTTTCATGCGTTTTGAAAGACGCCTCCAAAAGCCACAAGGTGCAGTAATTTGCATGAGAACTGACAGCACTTGAAATTTTTACATATCATTGCTTGCCTCATCTTGTAATTTAAATGCATTGTTTTTGCAGTGTTGACACCATTTCCAAGCAATCGTATACATTTAATTAAGCACTGGTATTCTGGCTGCCCTCTGATCAGAGGACACCCCCCCCCCCAAAAAAAAAAAAAAGTTGAAAAGCTTTCAGCAGGAAATATAGAAGTTTGGCTACGCAAAATGAGCACAACAAATCCACCAATGTAAAAGGAAAATAATTGAAGCGGAACGGTGGCAGGCGATTTGAAGACTCTAAAACTCTGGATCGAGGGACGGTGGCTCAGTGGTAGAGCATCTGCTTGGGAAGCAGAAGGTCCCAGGTTCAATCCCCGGCATCTCCAAAAAAGGGTCCAGGCAAATAGGGTTAAAACCCTCAGCTTGAGACCCTGGAGAGCCGCTGCCAGTGTGAAAAGACAATACTGACTTTGATGGACCAAAGGTCAGATTCAGTATAAGGCAGCTTCATATGTTCAAACTGAATGTAAAAACACCCGTCATCTCTTTACAATTCACATGTCTCAGTGCTAAGCCACATCTACGTAACTACAGAGGAACAGGCAAACAAATTATCATCATCCCTCCAAACAAAGACATCGCCAGTCATCGCATCAAGTAAAAGGCATGCCATTCATGTGGGTGATTAATACTTGCAAATTCCCAAAGGGATGGGACGTGTTATACGTTTAGTTAGAGAAGGCTTAACTTCACTGCCTGGGAGACGAATTGCGGCAATTTCAAGTCAAAAACATTGCTCGCCAAATTTACTATTAGCCTCTCCGTCATCTGTTCATTTGTGAGGAACTTATGTACTAGTTGTTAACTAGTGGCTAACAATACCAACAACAACAAAAAGACTCCCAATTTGTTCTGAGAAGTGCAAACAATAGCAGAGAACAGCATAAGGACCACATGGCTGTGCCGTGCAATTTGGCCACAGGAAACCAAGACTGCGCTCGCACCGAACAAAGACTTCATGCGCCATCTGGAAAGATTTCCCCCAAGTCCCTCAGGCAGTGTTTTTCACTTCTCGCGTCTGCTGGAAAAGTTGTTTGCCAGAACACAGCGTGTCAGCATGCATGTAACCAAGACTGATTTATAGCATGAAGCGAGTCTAACGTCTTACTAAGAATACGCTGTGCCGTTCTACAGTCCGGACGCATAAGGGTTCGATTTCTCAGAATGTTCGCCAAGTTCGATGGGAATGTAAATAGTGTGTGTGGTTTCACAGACTGGATCAAGGGGGGATTTAGGAACCTGGAATTACCTACAGGGAAACGCAAGGCTATGTAGAACAGGAGGCCCCAGTGTGATGCTGTGGCATCCGCCAACACCTTTTCTGGTGCCCACCAAGTGGTTTTAGAAAGTAGGAGGGGCTTGGTAGGGCTTTTGCTATCATTGGCTACTAGATTTGGTGACTATGGGGAACCTCCATATTCATGGACACTAATCCTCTGAATCCCAGACCCCGAAGGCAATGTCAGGGGAAGGCCTCAGCCTCTCTGCCCTGTTGTTGGCCCTCCAGAGGAACTGGCTGGCCCCTGTGGGAGACAGGAGGCTGGACTAGATGGACCCTCACTGATCTGATCCAGCAGGGCTCTTCTGATGTTCTTCTCAGGGGAAGGCCTCAGCCTCTCTGCCCTGTTGTTGGCCCTCCAGAGGAACTGGTTGGCCCCTGTGGGAGACAGGAGGCTGGACTAGATGGACCTTCACTGGTTTGATCCAGCAGGGCTCTTCTGATGTTCTTCTCAGGGGAAGGCCTCAGCCTCTCTGCCCTGTTGTTGGTCCTCCAGAGGAACTGGTTGGCCCCTGTGGGAGACAGGAGGCTGGACTAGATGGACCTTCACTGGTTTGATCCAGCAGGGCTCTTCTGATGTTCTTCTCAGGGGAAGGCCTCAGCCTCTCTGCCCTGTTGTTGGCCCTCCAGAGGAACTGGCTGGCCCCTGTGGGAGACAGGAGGCTGGACTAGATGGACCTTCACTGGTTTGATCCAGCAGGGCTCTTCTGATGTTCTTCTCAGGGGAAGGCCTCAGCCTCTCTGCCCTGTTGTTGGCCCTCCAGAGGAACTTGTTGGCCTCTGAGTGAGACAGGAGGCTGGACTAGAGGGACCCTCGCTGGTCTGATCCAGCAGGGCTCTTCTGATGTTCTTATGAAGGCCTCAGCCTCTCTGCCCTGTTGTTGTCCCTCCAGAGGAACTGATTGGCCTCTGTGTGAGACAGGAGGCTGGACTAGAGGGACCCTCGCTGGTCTGATCCAGCAGGGCTCTTCTGATGTTCTTATGAAGGCCTCAGCCTCTCTGCCCTGTTGTTGGCCCTCCAGAAGAACTGGTTGGCCATTGTGTGAGGCAGGATGCTGGACTAGATGGACCCTCACTGGTCTGATCCAGCAAGGGTCTCCTGATTTTCTTCTCAGGGGAAGGCCTCAGTCTCTCTGCCCTGTTGTGGGCCCTCCAGAGGAACTGGTTGGCCATTGTGTGAGGCAGGATGCTGGACTAGAGGGACCCTCACTGGTCTGACCCAGCACAGCCCTCTACCTCTCTGCGCATCACACCTAATCCAACCACGCCTGCTATTGTCATTTGCCTGCTAATGTCCTTCAGCATCTGAAATCACTCCACTTTCCAAGGTATCAGGACAGAGGGACCTACATTCTAGCCGTGTCTGAAGAAGTGAGCCAAGACTCACAAAAGCTCCTACCTTGCCCCAAATTGTGTTTAATAAGGGTGGCTAAACTTGTTTAACATAGGAGCCGCATAGAATAAATGCCAGATGTTTGAGAGAGGAAGGAAATATGGAGGAGATAGAAAGAAAGCAACTTTATATGCATTTGCCTTTAAATGCTGCCAGCTGGCTTGGGTTGGAGAAATGATTTAAAGTGACAGATGCCTTCTCCAAGCCAGGAAGTGGGGGGCTTCAAGAGCCACACAATATGTATGAAAGAGTCATAGTTTGGCCACCCCTGGTCTTTAAGGTGGTTCTGGACTCTGACTCCTTTCTGCTGCTACAGATAAACACAGCTGCCCATCTTCATCTATGTTCTTGCGTGTCTTCTTCAGGCTCCATCAGGAGATTAAGGTAGCCAAAAAGAGAAACGCGGGAAAATGGAGCAGGGAAAAAGGTAAGAACCTCTGCGAAAAACCAGGCTCAAGAGTACAAAAATGGTAAACACTTTATAAACAAAGAATGCAAATCAGCATGAAGTGAAATTAATCACAACTGAAAGTGAAAGCCACACCCACACTGCAGTTTCAAAAAAGACGATTAAACGTCAATAAATACAGTGGAGTGGTCCATGTTCTGGCAGAGATGAAATTTTCAAAAGAGTTCAACGCTCCAGATCATCTTCACAGTCACTTTGATGGAATGACCCTGTGCAGCAAGGCACATATACAACGTGACAGGGTTGCACTAAATTCCCTGTTTCACAATAGCGCTTCAGCAAACCAGTATCAACATTAGGCTGATTGGTCCGTAATTTCCCAGGTATCCTCTGGAATCTTTTTTAAAGATGGAGGTTACATTAGCTGCCTTCCAGTCCCTTTTAGGCATGTGGAGAGACCACTGCCATGGCTTCCTCATTCTCCTGTTGAGCTCTCATGTCTGCTAAACTTGCTTGCTTATTCCCAGATGCTTAGGCACTGGATCCGGGCCTGCAATATTACAGAGTGAACCTATGACCTGTGTAGCCGCTGCACCTGCTCGATTTCGGTCTGCTACCCAAATGAGAAGTGATACTCATTGATGAGAAGTAATATTCATTGCGGTACTGTCTACGTCTTTCAACAAAGGATTTTTCTCAGACAGTGGACTATAGCGTGCCAGGTTATAGAATTTATGAATATGGCAAACAGTTTTGGTTTGTGAAGGAAATATATTTGCGATATAATACAAATATATTTGCGATATAATACAAAAGCATATGCCTCCAATGTGTAATTACACAGTGTTTTTTTTTTCCTAAGCGGCTACCAATCGTTACACTGCGGTTTGCGGTTGCCTAGAGTCTGTGAATTAGACAGATCCTGAGAAGGAGGGCAGGAAGGGTTTTCGACCCTTTCTTATACACCCAGGGAAATGCTGATTGACACTTTGGGGTCAGGCAGCAGGTTTTTCTCCAGGCCCGTTAGCCGGGAATCCTGGAGGTTTTGGCCATCTTCGGGGCACAGAGCAAGGGTCATTGGGGATGTATGTATGCGGGGGAGGTGTCTGTTAAGTTCCTGCATTGTGCAGGCAGTTGGACTAGATGGCCCTGGAGGTCCCTTCCAGCTCTACGATTCTGTGATTCTATAACCTGGACTCATCATAGAATCCAGTGTGCCACATTTTTCTCCTCAGAAAAATCACACTTTTTTCTTTTCCTTTTGTTTTGCTTTTAGGAGGGCAGCCGCTTGGGAGAGCATGGCCATCCCTTAGTGCTGTCTGCCCTTTCACTCCATTTTGAAAGATGTTGACTGTCTCCAGAAAGGCTCTGGCCGGATCTCAGCTGCCATCTCGCATCATAAAACCTGACAGAGTTTGTGAAAGTCTGACAGGGTTTCTTCCCCACCCCCAACAAGGCTTTCTGCATTCTGCTGAAACAACTTGCTGCTGTTCAGGCTTTCTGATGCCTTTAGGAAGGAGATCAGAAAGGGGATGACTCTTCTTCCAGTCAAGGAACCAACGTTATAGCACAATTGTCGAGGAGGTGGCCCACAGGGGGGATGTGTTGGCATCCTTCCCTACAAACGGAGGCAGGAAGCCCTCTGGAGCAGATGCCTAAAGAAGAAGAAGATGACGACGACGACGTTGGATTTATACCCCGCCCTTCTCTCTGAATCTCAGAGCCTCAGAGCGGCTCACAATCTCCTTTCCCTTCCTCCCCCACAACAGACACTCTGTGAGGGGGGTGGGGCTGAGAGGGCTCTCACAGCAGCTGCCCTTTCAAGGACAACCTCTGCCAGAGCTATGGCTGACCCAAGGCCATGCTAGCAGGTGCAAGTGGAGGAGTGGGGAATCAAACCCGGTTCTCCCAGATAAGAGTCCACACACTTAACCACTACACCAAACTGGCTCTCTTTTTGTCCTACCTCTCTGAAGAAGGTACTAAAACAGGATTCTCAAACATGCAGCCTGAGGGCTGGATCAGGCCCCCGGAGGGCTCCTACGAGGCCTGGGAGCAACTCACTGTCATCTGCTTCCTTCTGTCTCTCTCTCTCTCGTGTCCTTCTGCATCACAGCTTGCTTTGGGAGGCTCGCTCAGTCGCACAGGAGGCTATGGAGTAAAGCTGCTATTTTCTCCATTGACTGAAACTCCTCTGTTCGGGAGGAAGGGTAGGGGGAGAGAGAGCTTGCTTTGCCAGGCTCTCTCAGTCACACAGCAGAGCTACTGAGCCAAGCCTCTCTTCTTACTCTTGAGTGAGGCTCCTCAGAGCAATGATGATGATATTGGATTTATATCCCACCCTGCACTCCGAAGAGTCTCAGAGCGGCTCACAATCTCCTTCATCTTCCTCCCCCACAACAGACACCCTGTGAGGTGGGTGGGGCTGGAGAGGGCTCTCACAGCAGCTGCCCTTTCAAGAACAACCTCTGCCAGAGCTATGGCTGACCCAAGGCCATTCCAGCAGCTGCAAGTGGAGGAGTGGGGAATCAAACCCAGTTCTCCCTGTCAACACACTTAACCACTACACCAAACTGGCTCTTTCAAGGACAACTCCTGCGAGAGCTCTGGCTGACCCAAGGCCATTCCAGCAGCTGCAAGTGGAGGAGTGGGGAATCAAACCCAGTTCTCCCAGATAAGAGTCCACGCACTTAACCACTACACCAAACTGGCTCTTTCAAGGACAACTCCTGCGAGAGCTCTGGCTGACCCGAGGCCATTCCAGCAGCTGCAAGTGGAGGAGTGGGGAATCAAACCCGGTTCTCCCAGATAAGAGTCTGCACGCTTCACCACTACACCAAACTGGCTCTCTGACACCCCTGTAATAAAGACAGGAGATGGATCTGGAATTAGATTAGAGGGGAAGCATACAGCTTCAAGCTCTTCGCATTGTTTTTTTCCTCTCCTGTGCAACCTTGGATGGGCTACTTAGGTGGCCCAAGGTGGTCTGATCTCATCAGATCTCAGAAGCTTAGCAGGGTCCACCCTTGTTAATACTTGTGCCATTATCCTGGGCCTAGTGAGGCCTGCAGGCCCCAGGGAAGCCTGCTCAAGAGTTACTGGGAAAAGCCTACACCTCCCAGGATCCCCTCTGCCCCTCTGATTGGATGGCCGGGTTTTGGAGGGAAACTGGACCAGAGAGGGGTGTGGCCTGGGAGGAGGACATAAAAGGGCCAAGCCCAAGAAGTGGGTGTTCTTTCCCTGGAAGGCGTAGCTGGAGGCAGAGGTAAGGCCCTTACCCAAGGAGGTAAGTGTTAGTATTAGTTTAGGGACTGTATAGATAGATGCGTTAGGGCATTTGTTTATTTTCCCTTCACCCTTTTACTGGTTACTACACCTTGTTAATTTATATTGCACTGAAATAAACCTTTTTTGTTGTTGTTCCCTCTGCCTGGTCCTCCCGCCTATTATTTGGTCTAAGCTACAGGAGGCCTGAAGGGCTTGGGAGGGGACTCTGGGCCTTCTCAAAGGGAACCCTTAACCTAGAGTGGTGGCAGCAATTGGTAAGACCCCCCTGAGTCGTGACAACTTGGATGGGAGTCCACCAGGGAAGCCCAGGGTTGCTATGCAGAAGTCGGGCAATGGCAGATCACCTCTGCTCATCTCTTGCCTTGCAATAATGTCACTTGACAGCACTTTCTACCACCACCTGAATGACAGAAGAAGGTGGGAGGGAAAGATTAAATGCACTACAGTCTTTCTACGATCTTGAAAGCAGCTGTCTGGTGTTAATGATAAGATTCTTTTCCATCGTGGGGAAAAATCTGGATGGTACTCACCATCAGGGCTTTTTTTTTGCAGCAGGAACTCCTTTGTGTATTAGGCCACGCCCCTGATGTAGCCAGTCCTCTTGACGCTTACAGTAGGCCCTGTACTAAGAGCCCTGTAAGCTCCAGGAGGATTGGCTGCATCAGGGGTGTGTGGCCTAATATGCATAAAAAAGCCCATCCTCCAAGAATCATGGATTCTTCAAATCATAGCTATTCCGGCTCTTTTTTAGCCCCTTGTTTTCATTCCCCCTCCCCTCTGATCTTTCCTACCCTTTCCCCATTTATTATTATTCTTAATTTATTATTTATTAATTATATTTGATTTCTAGCCCACTTTCCATAGGGCAGCAAGGCGTGGGCTACAACAACTCCACGGATAGAAATACAACAGTCTGACAAAGACAGGGGTTGTTTTGTAGAAAAATAGGTGGTGGAGCTCATTAGCATAACTCATTAGCATATGCTGCCCCCCCTCAACAACCAGCCAAAAGCAACCTGATGCAAGAAAGGAGAACTCCGGGCAAGCGAATCCTGCTTAAGCTGGTTAGAGATCCAGCCAGCCCAAGCAGGCCTCGCTCCCCTGGGGCTCTCCTGGGCCGCTCCCCCACAGTCAAAAGGTCAGCAAGCCACCCGCCACCCAAAATCACGTAAGTGGAGAAAGGGTGGCATGGGCTTCGCCAGGGGTTAATGAGGGCTGCTGGGGGTGTGGCAAAGCCCCTGGTGGCTGGCTGGCTGCCCGCTCTCCAAATCCAGGGATTGTTATGCAGCTGCACCTACTATTCAGTGGACAAGATAGGTGGGGAGGAGGAGGGGGAACCTGCAGAAATGTTCAGGAGCTGTGCTCCTGGGAGCTCCTGCTGAATCTGAGACCTGCCTACCGTTTTCTCAATCGTCTCATCTCACACGCAGTTGCCTCTTCTTTACTACTCCTTCCCTGGCTCTGTTCTTGGTCCCTCGCCTCTCCTGAATCTCACGTCCATGTGAGGCTTTAACCCCGGCCAACACGGTTTAGAGCACTCTGGATGTCTACGAACACTCTGTGTCAACATGACAGCTCGGTCACAACAGAGATCAGAAGCTTCACTGTCACAACACTAGTGAAGCGTCAAGAAAGGGCACGGACCGAAGGGACGCTGTTTGGCAGCAAAATAAATGCTACATGGGCGCATGAATAGTACATGGGCACACGAATGTGTGGCTACTCGACTTTTGGCGCAACCGTCTGAGGACGCGCACCATTAAGATAAGCTAGAACTGTCGCTGCCGTATTTTACTTGCAAAGTAATTTAAATGATTTCCAGGCAGGTTAATTCAAAATTTTTTTTTCCCCCTTCCCACCCGTACAGGTTAAAAACTGTAAATCGACTCTTTCTCTAATTAGATACTCCTTCTCGCTCTGTGAATTAATTTAGACATACGATTCCCGCCTCTGCTTCCTTTCTCGCTGGCAGCTTGAGGACGAGGGGAAACCAGAAATTAGGGGGCAAGGGGGAAATCGGCTGCGGAATGCAGTTGGCTCAAAGATGCTTTCAGCTTTTGACTGGCGGGAATGGCGAGAGCGGCATCCACCTTCAGTTGGCGGTCAGCAAAACAACGCACCGGCTGCCAAACTCCTCTAGAAATTACAGGCGTCTTGTGGCTGCTACGTATAATTGCTCCTAACATTAGCCTTTGGTGGAGAAGTGAAATCTCTTCTCGTTCTTGTCGTGCTTAAATTCGGAGCCTTGTGGTTAAAACAATTTATTGTAAAGTAATATATTGTAATGGTATGTTATCATTTGTCATTAAATATTAATACACATATATCACATTTTCTCCACCCCACCCCCCCTTTTGGTGGCCCCCAGCAGTGCCTGCCCCTTAACAAACATCTCCATATTACTATTTAATTTAGTTTGTTATAAGGTAATAAACTCTTATCTATTAAAGAATCTTTCTCTAAAAAGCCCAAAGGTTATAATTATAATCCATCTTCATGGTAGTTCTTCTTAGGAGAGCCAGTTTGGTGTAGTGGTTAAGTGTGCAGACTCTTATCTGGGAGAACCGGGTTTGATTCCCCACTCCTCCACTTGCACCTGCTAGCATGGCCTTGGGTCAGCCAGAGCTCTCTTATCTGGGAGAACCGGGTTTGATTCCCCACTCCTCCACTTGCACCTGCTGGGATGGCCTTGGGTCAGCCACGGCTCTGGCAGAGGTTGTCCTTGAAAGGGCAGCTGCTGTGAGAGCCCTCTCAGCCCCACCCACCTCACAGGGTGTCTGTTGTGGGTGAGGAAGGGAAAAGAGATTGTGAGCCGCTCTGTGACTCTTTGGAGTGGAGGGTGGGATATAAATCCAAGATCATAGTATATAAATCCAAGATATAAATCCAAGATCAAGTATAGCCACCTTCAAGAGGGGTTTAGATAAAAATATGGAGCACAGGTCCATCAGTGGCTATTAGCCACAGTGTGTGTGTATATATAAAATTTTTTGCCACTGTGTGACACAGAGTGTTGGACTGGATGGGCCATTGGCCTGATCCAACATGGCTTCTCTTATGTTCTTATCATCTTCTTCTTCTTCTTAGTCAATAGCAAGTAAACGAAAAAGTTTTAATCCAATAATTCTATTTTTTAAAACTGTAATCCATATATAGTTTCTTTAAAGATTAACCATTGTCAAAGATCACCAAATGTCCTTTAACGTTCCATTGTTTTTCAATATATTTTTGAAACTTTCCCCACTTGTTTTTAAACTTCTCTAGATCTTGTTCTTTTAAGATTCTAGTAAGTTTGTCCATTTCACTCCAATGCATACTTAAATTCGGAGCCTTGATGCTGATCTACACAAAAAAGCCACTAGTGTAGAATTGTTTTTCCAAAATTTTACCAGTGGAGAACAATGTTCCCTCTAAGCTGCAGGGTCTTGTGAGGAAAATTTTTACTTTGTTAGCTACTGGGATTAAAGTGGTGAGCTGCTGCAGAAATTAGTGTGCTCTGGGGTCATCCTTCCCGAGCTAGGACAAAAATGTATGTGCTGGAGGCTAAAAATCTGTGAGCTAGCTCATGCTAACTCAGCTTAGAGGGAACACTGGTGAAGAACAACAGTCAGAGCACTCCATGTTTTGAATGCTTCTCCAAACAATTACCTGCTCATGGAATGGTTGATGTCCAATTCTGGAATGTTCTTCCTCGAGCTGCCCGTGTGCAGGATAATTTTTTTTATTGCCGCTCCCCGCTACTTTCTGAAATGCTACATTTCTAGGATTCTTATTCTTCGTACAGAATAGCTCTCCCTTTCCAAGGGGACTGAAAACGTCACCTCTGGTGGCTGTTTTCGGTGGGTAGCCATGTTGGTTTGCAGTAGGAAAGCAAGATTTGAGTCCCGGGACATCTTCAAGATGGACAAGATTTCGAGGGGATAAGCTTTTGAGAATGTTTACTTGCCAGTGAACAGAGAGCCCCATGGCACAGAGTGGTAAAGCTGCAGTCTTGCGGTTCAAGCTCTGCTCATGACCTGAGTTTGATCTCAGTGGAAGCTGGGTTCAGGTAGCCAGTTTGAGGCTGGTAAAAGTAGTACCCAGATTGCTTGGGGGGAAAGTGTAGATGACTGGGGAAAGCAATGGCAAACCACCCCGTAAAAAAAGTCTGCCGTGAAAACGTGAAAGTGACATCACCCCAAAGTCGGAAACAACTGGTGCTTGCACAGGAGAGCTGAAGCTGGTTTCTTCTGAGTATTGGGCCTCTGAAGCAACATCTGGATCAAGGGTGACCAAACTGATACTCGGGAGCCACATGTGGCTTCTTCACGTATATTGTGTGACTCTTGGAGCACAAAAGTAGGCTTGAAACTCAACATCAAAAAATCTAAGATCATGGCATCTGGCCCCATTACACCTTGGCAAATAGAAGGGGAAGACATGGAAGTCGTGACAGACTTCACATTTCTGGGATCCAAGATCACTGCAGATGGTGACTGTAGTCATGAAATTAAAAGACGTTTGCTCCTTGGGAGGACAGCTGTGGCGAACCTGGGCAGTATAATAAAAAGTAGAGACATCATCCTGCCAACAAAAGTCTATATAGTCAAAGTGATGGTATTCCTAGTAGTAATGTATGGCTGTGAGAGCTGGACCATAAGGAAGGCCGAGCGCAGAAGAATAGAGCTGTGGTGCTGGAGAAGACTCTTGAGAGTCTCTTGGACTGCAAGAAGATCCAATCAGTCAGTCCTACGAGAAATCAACCCACACTGTTCCCTGGAAAGTCAGATGCTGAAGCTGAAGCTCAAATACTCTGGCCACCTAAGGAGAAGGGAACACTTCTTGGAGAAGACCCTGATGTTGGGGAAGACAGAAGGCAAAAGAGGAAGGGGACGGCAAAAGATGAGACAGCTGGACAGTGTTACTACTCAAACGTGAATTTGAGCAGACTTCGGAGGATGGTGGAAGACAGGAGGGCCTGGTGTGACTTTGTCCATAGGGTCGCAAAGAGTCAGACTGGACTGTGCGACTGAACAACAACAACTTGGAGCCCCCGCCACCCCCTTGGCCAGTGTGGAGAAGGCATTTCTCTCTAAATCCCTTCTCCAAACCAAGCCAGCCAGGTGCTTGGAAAATGCATTTAAAGTTAAAAGTTGCTTTCTTTCCACCTCTCCTACTCTTCCATCTATTTTCCTTCCTTCCTTCCTTCCTTCCTTCCTTCCTTCCTTCCTTCCTTCCTTCCTTCCTTCCTTCCTTCCTTCCTTCCTTCCTTCCTTCCTTCCTTCCTTCCTTCCTTCCTTCCTCCCTCCCTCCCTCCCTCCCTCCCTCCCTCCCTCCCTCCCTCATCTGATGTTCATATTGTGAGGCTCTCAAACATCTGACATTCACTCTGTGTGGCTCTTACGTTAAGCAAGTTTGGCCATTTCTGACCTGGATGACTCACTTGGACTGTCGAGATGCTTTTTCTTTGTGCTGGCGCTTCTTTATGAAAGATGCTGTAAGACTGCCTTTCAGGTGCCACGGGAGTCTGTTGACTAGAGTCTCTGGAACGTTGAACTATCGCACACAGTACGGTTGCCAGGCCGTTCCTGGAAACCAGCTGGAGGGTTGGAGCCAGGGACGTGGTGGGGACGGGGATGGCGTTGCAGATGTGACTTTGTCCCTCCTTCAGAAACCCCCCCCAAATGATTGTGGACCTCTCTAGGAATCACTGGAGGCTCTGTGGTAACACCATAGAGTGTACAGGGATTCTTAGAGCTACTCACCATTGCTTCCTGGTTTCCCCCAGAAGCGATGTCATCATGCCAGTGACGCAGCCACTTTTTAAAATTTCCACCCCACTGCTGATTGGAGCAGAGGCAGGAACGATGGGGGGGGGGGGGGATTTCCAGCCCTGAACCAGGGTTTGGCGGAGGGTGTTAGAAGCACCACAAAGCCCCTTCTGCCAAGTCACACTTTGAAGTGCCCTTTTTGAGCCCTTTGAGAGCCAGTTCGGTGTAGGGGTTAAGTGTGCAGACTCTTGATTCCCCACTCCTCCACTTGCAGCTGCTGGAATGGCCTTGGGTCAGCCACAGCTTTCGTAGGAGTTGTCCTTGAAAGGGCAGCTGCTGTGAGAGCTCTTTCAGCCCCACCTACCTCACAGGGTGTCTGTTGTGGGGGGGGGGGGGAAGAGATTCAGAGTATAGAGCGGGATATAAATCCAATAAGGAGCCCTGTGGCGCAGTGGTAAAACTGCAGTACTGCAATTTGAGCTGTCTGCTCACGACCTGAGTTCGATCCTGGTGGAAGCTGGGTTCAGGCAGCTGGCTTAAGGTTGACTCAGCCTTCCATCCTTCTGAGGTCGGTAAAATTAGTACCCAGCTTGCTGGGGGGAAAGCGTAGATGACTGGGGAAGGCAAGGGCAAACCACCCCGTAAAAAGTCTGCCGTGAAAACATGAAAGCAACATCGCCCCAGAGTCGGAAACGACTGGTGCTTGCACAGGGGACCTTTCCTTTCATTGAACAAGGGAGATATCTGGTGTTTTCTGGTTGCTTATTCTTTCTCAATGAGCCCCGTGGCGCAGAGTGTTAAAGCTGCAGTCCGAAGCTCTGCTCACGACCTGAGTTCGATCCCCGTCGGAAGCTGGGTTTTCAGGTAGCCGGCTCGAGGTTGACTCAGCCTTCCATCCTTCTGAGGTGGGTAAAATGAGTACCCAGCTTGCTGGGGGGAAAGCGTAGAGGACTGGGGAAGGCAATGGCAAACCACCCCGTGAAAAGTCTGCCACGAAAAACATCGTGATGTGACATGACCCCAGAGTCAGAAACAACTGGAGCTTGCACTTTTTTAATAAGTCCAGTTTCTTCTTCCTCTTCCTCCTCCTCCTCTTCATTGCACTGTTCTGCACTCAGTGGAAGGTGATTCATAGGAGGAAAATAGCTCTCGCTCCCTTTCACGCTGGTTTAGCTTCTTCTTGGAAAGCAGAAGCCAGTAATCTCTCGCAGTTGTGTACACAAGGAGATAAAAGAACCCAACCACATTTCTCTTGCCGGTGATCCTAAGAATGTTTTTTTGTTTTTTTTTTAAATACAGAAAAAGCTCCGAGCTCTTGGGACCACGCTTTGGGCACCACATCAGTGAACCTTTGAAGTGTGTTTGCACGCACTTTCCCCAAATAAGGATACGTTTCTGAAATGTTCTGTTTTCGTGCTTCGTTTAAGGAGCGCTGCTTGGTGTGCTGAAGTTAATGAATCAGTATTAGGCTTCAATAAGACTGTCGTATATAGGATCAGACCTCGTTTTGGGCAGGAGCTCACAGGAGCTACGTTTGTATTGTGCTCCTGGAAGGCAAAGCTACCCCTTACACATTGGGGAACCAAAGTTAGCGTGTCAGATGTGACAGAAACCAGCCCTTGGATTCAGCAGGAGCTCACAGGAGTGCAGCTCCTGAACCATTCTGAGGGTTCCCCCTCCTCCTCCCCACCTACCTTGTCCACTGAATAGGAGGTACAGCTGCATAACAATCCCTGGATTAGGAGAGTGGACAGCCAGCCAGCCACCAGGGGCTTTGCCCACACCCCCAGCAACCCTCATCAGCCCCTGGAGAAACCCGTGCCACCCTTTCTCCACTTCTTATGTGATTTTGGGTGGTGGGTGGCTTGCTGGCCTTTTGACTGGGGTGGGAGGTGGGCCAGGAGAGCCCCAGGCAAGTGAGGCCTGCTAGGGCTGACCGGATCTCTAGCCGGCACGAGCAGGCCTCGCTTGCCCAGGGCACTCCTTTCTTGTATCAGGTTGCTTTTGGCTGGGAAAAGCATATGCTAATGAGTTATGCTAACGAGTGCCGCCAGCTGTTTTTCTACAAAACGACCCCTGACAGAAACGATGCAGCACATTGTCTTGCACACCCTCCAGCGAAGTCAGAGGAGCACACCTCTCCCCCCCCCTTGTTTTTTGCTCTTTTCTAGTGTTACAGGCAAACAACCTCATCTTGATGTAGCTCAGGGGTGGCCAGACTTCCTTTTACGTAAGAGCCCCTCAGAATAAATGCCAGACGTTTGAGAGCCACAAGACACGAGCGTCAGATGTTTGAGGGAAGGCAGGAAGGCGGGCAGGCAGGCAAACTGATAGGGGGAGGGAGGAGGGATAGATGGGAAGCAAGCAACTTTAAATGCGTTCTCCAAGCCCCTTTTCAACCACAGATCTTGACACTGGGGTTGGAAGATGCGGCAACCTCTGTTTGGTGTTTGGTAATGGCGAGCTCATATATTACAGGTGTGTAGGGGGGAAGTACTGGGATAAACGCAAAACTCTTTCATCCATTTTCTCCTCACAGATCCGCTGCCTCTTGTTTGCCCATTTTTAAGCTTGACTTTGAGAAAAGCAAGAAGAGAGGAGATGATAAATGGGACGGGGGGGGGGGGATGTTGGGATGGGTTGACATTTTTATTATCCTGTCAGGACTAGGAGAGGACACGGGGAATTTACGTCCTGTTGTCAGCGCTGGGCTAATATTGTTTCAGAAGTCGAATTTATATTAAACGCTCCTTGTTACTGCGTAGGGGGTGGGGTAGAATACTGTTTTACAAGCAAGCCTTGGTGTGGCGGAGGGCTTAGAGTGCCTGACTGGGATGCTCTGGGATGACTGGGTGTGAATTCCCCACACTGCCGTGGGAGCCTGCAAAGTGACCTTGGTAGGGTTGCTGGGTCTGGGTTGAAAAATACCTGGAGACTTGGAGGGCGGGGTTTGGGGAGGGGAGGAGCCTCAGCATGGTCCAATGCCATTGAGCAGGGGTGGCCAAACTTGTTTAACATAAGAGCCACATAGAATAAATATCAGGGGTTTGAGAGCCTCAAGACACGAATGTCAGGTGTTTGAGAGCCACGAGCGAGGGAGAGAAGGAAGATGGGGAGGGAGGGAGAGGTGGAAGGAAAGCAACTTTAACTTTAAATGCATTCTCCCAAGCCATTGGCTGGCTTGGGTTGGAGAAGTAATTTGGAGAGAGAACTGCCTTCTCCAAGCTGGCTGATGAGGCCGTAGGGGCTCAGAGAGCCACACAATATGTGTGAAAGAGCCACATGCGGCTCCCGAGCCACAATTTGGCCACCTTTGCCATAGACTCCACCCTTCAAGGCAGCCATTTTCTCCAGGGGGATGAATAGGAGAAACCTCTGTTCTACAAGCTTACAAGGAATTCTTTTACTAAGAAAAGCTCTGTTGCTAAAGTAATTTACTACGCACGCCTACTATTAGTGCTGTCAGTTTCACTTTTATAACTCTTGCTTATATCAGCGTATATAACAATTCAAGTTATATATGAATTCAAGGTAAATAACCCTATTTGTACAAACGTTTCATAATATAACACTAAATAATGAATAAACAAAAAGAGAACACTGACGAGTCCATCCAGGCAAGAAGCCTGCATATGAGTCTCTCGCTTGTTCCCTAGACCTCTTGTTTCAACTGTTGACCTTGTTTGTGTTGATCACTCTGTTTGTGTTGATCACTCTGTAACAATGTTGCAAAATGTTAATTGTAGCTGAAACAAAGCTCAGAAGTTCTCCAGAAACATGCTGAATTGCAAAGACCGAAAGGGCTCCCAGACTACATTGAAGTATATGGAATAACACGTATTCTAGAGAATGACGTGTTTCGATGTCCACTTCTTCTTGATCACAATACTTCAGATTTTGGAACCAATGCTCAGGCAGCTATTTTCTCCAGGGGAGCTGATCTCAGCTGGAGATCTGTTCCAAAAGTGGGGGATCTCCAGGCCCCACCTGTAGGCTAACAACCAACATAAATTCAAATGTTGCTGTGACCAGATTTACTAAAACACATACAGTATCTCTTACAATAAGGACAGGCAAAGCATAGAAATATTATTCGCACAAAGAGATTCTCAGTCCAGTCCTTCTGAATACAGTTCATAGCACTTCTGTAAAAATTCACAGTCGCAGTACTCCTGTAGAAGTCGCAATATTCGTGAAGATATCAATGTATCGCATACATGTAGAACAAAGTAGGAGTCGAGTGGCACCTTTGAGACCAACAAAGTTTTATTCAGAACGTCAGCTTTTGTGAGCTCCAAGGACACTTCATCAGACGAGGAATCCGGTCCAGTGAGCAGAGCTACACAGAGCTGGTAGGCAGTGGTTTCAAATGCAAAATGGTACAAACTGAAGATCCAAGGACAGAATAATAAAATTAACAAATTGAGGAAACCTTTGATCTGGGCTGCATGAGCATGAGAGAGCAACGAAGATGAAGATATTGGATTTATATCCCGCCCTCCACTCCGAAGAGTCTCAGAGCGGCTCACAATCTCCTTGACCTTCCTCCCCCACAACAGGCACCCTGTGAGGTAGATGAAGATATTGGATTTATGTCCCGCCCTCCACTCTGAAGAGTCTCAGAGCAGCTCACAATCTCCTTTACCTTCCTCCCCCACAACTGACACCCTGTGAGGTAGATGAAGATATTGGATTTATATCCCGCCCTCCACTCCGAAGAGTCTCAGAGCGGCTCACAATCTCCTTTCCCTTCCTCCCCCACAACAGACACCCTGTGAGGTAGATGAAGATATTGGATTTAGATCCCGCCCTCCACTCCGAAGAGTCTCAGAGCGGCTCACAATCTCCTTTCCCTTCCTCCCCCACAACAGACACCCTGTGAGGTGGGTGGGGCTGGAGAGGGCTCTCACAGCAGCTGCCCTTTCAAGGACAACCTCTGCCAGAGCTATGGCTAACCGAAGGCCATGCCAGCAGGTGCAAGTGGAGGAGTGGGGAATCAAACCCGGTTCTTCCAGATAAGAGTCCATGCACTTAACCACTACACCAAACTGGCCATTACTGGCAATAAAGCAGTAATGTGTCAAAATGCGAGAATGTCTGTTAATCACTCTATTGTTATAAGCCTGGGCCATCTTCTATCTCAGAAGTTTCCCCATCCAACTAAATTTACCTCATTTACCTTACATTCTGGATAAAATGTTGTTGGTCTCAAAGGTGCGACTTGACTCCTCCTTTGTTCCGCTGCTTCTGACCAACACGGCTGCCCACCTGGATCTGTCTCCCATACATGCAGTAACGATCCATCTCCATAAATCCCATGAAAATATAATGTGTGCAACAGGAATAGGTGACCCCCCTACACCCTTCTTCGCTGGGAGAATCCAGTTTTTAACCTTTCTCTCTGTTCCCAGCAGACGGTGGATTCGCTGTCTGAACGCCTGGCGGTTCATAAATTACTGATGATGAAGGCAGATTCGAGCTCTCTCTCCTGCACCGCTGTGCATAACTGTTGACACTTATGCGCACCTAGCAATTAGCATTGGTAATGCACAAGGGTGTAGTTTGCGGGAGGGGCTGTGTGCCCCCCCCCTTGTCTTGCAAAGCAGGCCTTCCTCCCACGGTTGGCTTCCCGATTTGCTCTGGGATTAGCAACCTCCGGAGGGGGCCGCATTTGTGACGCTGATCTTGAGCGAACGGTTAAATACAGCGGGGTGTTCCTGTCAAAATACATAATCAGAGAGTCATAACACAACCCTGTCTTCCATTTGGCGAGTTATCTGTGTAAAGAGGAGTGTGTTGTTGTTTTTTTTTAAGAATGAAAGGTAACTTTACCTTGAAGAGCGGATTGCGCTCTCCAGAGATCTCGTTCTTCTGCTTCTGATCGTGACTGAGCAAAAAAGGGTGGTGTGTTTGAGTGGTTAGGGCACTGGACCGTAAGCTGGTACCTTGTTTTTGTATGTTGCTTTGGAGAAGGCCTGTAGTATCGAGCATTCTTCTTGCTTTTGTTACAAAGACTCAGCAACGGAAAAACTCCCTCTGTGTAAAAACACAATTCTGACTTGTTATGGATAATAAATGTCAAAATACAAAAAGAATATCGACAGCACACAGCATCTCAGTCATGCACAAAGTTAAAACCTCGTAAGTTCCACAATGCTCCTTCAGTCCTTGTGTAGCGCAAAGCCACTATATTACGTTCAGTGCAATGTTTGAGGAAAAGGTCCAACAGAGAACCGGTCCGCTTTGCAAGCCGTTTCGGATCTCAAATCCTTCTTCCTGGGATCAATCTTGTACATTGTGTGCAGTTTTTTTAGGTCCAGTAGTGCCAAAAATTATTCAGTCATCAGCCATGTCAGTCCAAAGTTCCTAGCTTTCTCTAATTTTCACGCTTAATAGCGGGAACACCATAGTTAATATATTCCTCGTCAGCAAAGCCAGGCGTCCACCATTTGCAGGCTAGAACATCCTTTAAGGTTGTATCATAAACAAGGTTCACCTGCCAAAATCACTACACTTTGCCCTTAAAGCGACCAGTGTTAAAAAGACTGCCTGTTATTTCGGGAACAAGTCCTGTTGCACCTTAAAGCAGGAGTGTCAAACCCATTGACGGATCTCACATAAATGAGCCGTAAACTTTATAAAGGACATGGACAAAAACAAATTTTTTTTTTAAACTTAAAACATGCTTAAAACATTGGCACTCGTTGGTCTTAAAGGTGCTTTCTTTGTATCTCTCCCATGGGATCCAGGGAACTGGGCAGAGGAAGCTCTGGCTCTTTCCTTCCTTCCCCAGGGGACTTGGGGGGGGGACCCTCAGCCAATAGAAGGAAGAAAGCCTTAGCTCAGTAGCTCTGCTGTGCAATTGAGAGAGCCTGGCAAAGTAAGCTATCCTCCCCCAAGGGAGAAGCCTCAGCCAATGGAGAAAACAGAGGCTTCGCTCTGTAGCTCCTGTGTGATTGAACAAGCCTCGCAAAGCAAGCTGTGACGCAGAAGGAAGCAGAGGACAGCCAGTTGCTCGGGGGCTGATAGGAGCCCTCTGGGGGCCTGATTCAGCCCTCAGGCCACATCTTTGACACCCCGGTCCTGGGGGGGGGTCACCCTAAGTCAGCTCAATGAGCCTGCATTTTTGGATAGCTGCAGGGCTTTTTTTGTAGCAGGAATTCCTTTGCATATTAGACCACACACCCCTGATGAAACCAATCCTCCTGGACCTTACAGTAAGCCCTGGACTAAGAGCCCTGTAAGCTTCAGGAAGATTGGCTACATCAGGGCTGTGTGGCCTCATATGCAAAGGAGTTCCTGCTACAAAAAAACGCCGGTTCTTACCATATCATGGTATCACTTGAATGAAGGCTAGATCTGAACGGGTGTGCGAGGTGTGAGTGATTTCCAGCGCTTGCTTCCTTGGTGGAATGGACTTTCTCTTTTGTATTTCAGGGGCATACAAAAACTTGGAAACCTAAAAGTGAATTTGCTGGAGTGGAGCTGTTGTGGAATGATATGTCTAGTGCCTTTGTGGGACACGATTGGGCTCTCTCTGTTTGTTTTATTAGCAGCACAAGTATTCAAATGGTAACGTTGCAGTGTTCATTCAGCAGGGGGAGTGTGTGGAAGTGGGGACATATTCTTATCCTTCTCAGGGGTTTTTGAAGCCTTGTTCATGCAACCTAAGGAAATGAATTGATAATTCCTGATTTTTTGGAGAGTGAGGTGCTGGGTTGCAGGGTGGGAGCATTCCTGGAGATTTGTGAATGGAGTATGGGGAGGCGGGGCTTGGGGTGAGGAGGGGCCACGGTGGGCTATAATGCCATACGGACGACTCTCCAAAGCAGTCAGTTTCTTTGGGGGGAGCTGATCTCTGTAGTCTGGTGATCCGTTGTTAAGAACATAAGAGAAGCCATGTTGGATCAGGCCAATGGCCCATCCAGTCCAACACTCTGTGTCACACAGTGACCGAAAAACCAGGTACCATCAGGAGGTCCATCAGTGGGGCCAGGACACTAGACGTCCTCCCACGGTGCCCCCCCAAGCACCAAGAATACAGAGCATCACTGCCCCAGACAGAAGAACATAAGAAAAGCCATGTTGGATCAGGCCAAAGGCTCATCCAGTCCAACACTCTGTGTCACACAGGGGCCAAAAACTCCAGGTGCCATCAGGAGGTCATAAGAGCATAAGAACATAAGAGAAGCCATGTTGGATCAGGCCAATGGCCCATCCAGTCCAATACTCTGTGTCACACAGCAGCCAAAAAACCAGGTGCCATCAGGAGGTCCATCAGTGGGGCCAGGACACTAGAAGCCCTCCCACTGTGCCCCCCCCCCAAGCAGCAAGAATACAGAGCATCACTGCCCCAGGCATAAGAACATAAGAGAAGCCATATTGGATCAGGCCAGTGGCCCATCCAGTCCAACTCTGTGTCACATAAGAACATAAGAGAAGCCATGTTGGATCAGGCCAATGGCCCAGCCAGTCCAACGCTCTGTGTCACACAGTGGCCAAAACCCCCAGGTGCCATCAGGAGGTCCATCAATGGGGCCAGGACACTAGAAGCCCTCCCACTGTTGCCCCCTCCCCCCAAGCACAAGAATACAGAACATCCCTGCCCCAGACAGAGAGTTCCAACAATATGCTGTGGCTCATAGCTACTGATGGACCTCTGCTGCATATACTTATTCTGGGAGATCCCCAGGTCCTATCTGGAGGTGGGAGTGACCACAGGGGCATGAAAGCTCCTCCAAGGGTAGTTGTTGGCTTTGAACCCAAAGCATCTTCATACCAGTAGAGTCAATACCTTGAGGATAGCAATTTCAAGGCAAGTTGTGCATGTTTGAATACGCCATTGAAGATCAAAATCTGTGAGCTTTTTGACCGCTTTATGGGCAGTTTGGGGCAAAGGGGATCCCCCTGTTTTTTTTTAATTATTATTATTAATTTTTATTTGTATCCTGCCCTCCTCGCCTGGGCAGGCTCAGGGCGGCTGGTTTGGAGGCCCCCCCCCCTGCTTCAGGGTTATCAGAAAGCAGGGCGGGGGGGATGACCGCTGGGAAGTCTGTTAGACCCTATGGAGACTGATTCCCATAGGATATAATGGAGAATCGATCTATGGGTATCTGGGGCTCGGGGGGGGGGGGGAGGCTGTTTTTTGAGAGAGAGGCACCAAATTTGCAGCATAGCATCCGATGCCTCTCCTCAAAACACCCCCCAAGTTTCAAAAAGGATTGTACTGGGGGGGGGGGGGTCCAATTCTATGAGCCCTAAAAGAATGTGCCCCTATCCTTCATTATTTCCAGTGGAGGGAAGGCATTTAAAAGGTACGCGGTCCCTTTAAAGATGATTACCAGAACTCCCTTCAAAGTTCATTCATGCTCGTCACTCTTGCTGCTGGCTTCACCCCCAAAGTCTTCTGGCTCCACCCCCAAAGTCCCAGATATTTCTTGAGTCGAATCCGGCAACCCTACAGGCAGAGTGTCATGAGCCCTGACGAGGAGGAGCTGGAAGGGTTAACAGACTGGAAAAGTTGCCAGCCAGTTCCTCAGCTGAACAAACAGCTGCTGGCCCATCAATCACTCTCCAGGCACCAGTGTCAGTTGTTGACTATCAATCTCTTCCAAGCTCTTCTCCTCCCATCTCAAGAGTTTGAAGCAGGCTCTGGAAAGAACTTTCAGAGCAAAGACATGAGGCACGCTTCAGATCTCTCAGCCCTGAGTTCTAGCAAAGTTGCTGCCACCTAGGGAGTAGGCTGATTGAGACTCCCATATAGCTCCCACCCAGGACCTGGCAACCTTGTGGAAGCAACAAGTCTATTCTCTGGCTTGCATCCACGCTCCTTCCTGATTCCTGATCCTGACCTGCTTGCCTTCCTTGGCACCCTGACCTTTTGGCTTTTGGACATTGACTTCTGATTCCAGTTTGTGATTCTGCATTGGTGACCTGGCTCCTGCTTGACTTCCTGGACTTTGACCTCAGACTGGCTTTGGACTCCTGCCTGCCTGCACCCGGAGAACGTGACACAGAGCTTCCTGTGGAGAGGAGTGAGGCATTCAGCTGAGACTGCCCTCCCGAACCCTTCAGCTGATCAACTGGCCAGCGGGTGAACTTACCAGTAGAAGGAAGAAACCCTAGGGCACATCACACAGGATGTGACATTATCACACACCAGCGACTTCCAGGTGGCACTCTATTTGGGCAAGAACTCTGTGGTGGAAACCAGTTTTACCATAGAACTTTTGCCCAAATACCAGAGTTTCACCTGCAAGTCGCTGACATTATGATGTCACTTTCAGTATGAAAATGGGGCCTTTCACTTTCTCCAGGTAAGTCCCCCACCATCTCCTGCCGATTGCCAGGAGGGGCCTGGTAACTTTAAGCTGGGGGTGGCCAAACTGCGACCTGGGAGCCAGATGTGGCTCTTTCACACATATTCTGTGGCTCTCGAAGCCCCCACCGCCCCGTCAGCCAGCTGGGAGAAGGCACTTAGCTGGCTCTGCTTGAAGAATGTATTTCAAGTTAAAGTTGCTTTCTTTCCACTTCTCCCTCCCCTCCCTCCCTCCCTCCCTCCTTCCTTCCTTCCTTCCTTCCTTCCTTCCTTCCTTCCTTCCTTCCTTCCTTCCTTCCTTCCTTCCTGCCTGCCTTCCTGCCTGCCTTCCTGCCTTCCTTCCTGCCTTCCTGCCTTCCTTCCTGCCTTCCTTCCTTCCTGCCTTCCTTCCTTCCTTCCTTCCTTCCTTCCTTCCTTCCTTCCTTCCTTCCTTCCTCCCTCCCTCCCTCCCTCCCTCCCTCCCTTCCTTCCTTCCTTCCTTCCTTCCTGCCTTCCTTCCTTCCTTCCTTCCTTCCTTCCTTCCTTCCTTCCTTCCTGCCTTCCTGCCTGCCTTCCTTCCTTCCTTCCTTCCTTCCTTCCTTCCTTCCTTCCTTCCTTCCTTCCCTGCAGTTCTCAAACATCTGTTCATGTTTCGTAGCTCTCAAAACCTCTGGCATTTACTCGATGTGGCTCTTACAGTAGGCAATTTTGGCCACCCCTGCTCTAAGCCATGACCAAGAATTCTAGTTGGGGGGGGGGGGAATTACGCAGGGAAAGGAAGCTTTTCTGTTAGGAGGTGAAAATTCCCAGCCTGTCCTTTCTCTCAGAGCTAGAAGTTCAGAGAAGACTTACACTGTCGGGCACATTGAACGTAACCAGTTTAATACGAAGCCCTGCTGCCGGTTTTAAGCGGAGCGGTGCCAAACAGGTGCCAGTGTGAAGTTGGGGTGAAAGAAGGACTGCTCGGAAGAGCAGAGGCGGGAACAAAGATGGGCGGGACCTGCAGGGGCCCCTGTTGTGTTCCGTCTGGAATATTTCTGGCAGCGACGCAGAGTGCTGGGAAAGATTCAAAGCAAGATGTGTTGTGGTGGATGTGAAGGCTGCGGCCTGTGATGAGAAATGCGATAAGCAGGAAGTGGCTGTATTCTTGAGTACTGCAGGACAAGAACTGTTCAGAAGTCTGGAAAAGTTTTGTGTGGCAAAGAAAACAGACTTTTGGCACAGACGGGTTTCCCAAGGGGCTTTAGAGGGCCAGCGACTCATTTGAAAAACAATTAAACTTTATTTTTTAATTTTCAGTATAACTAACAACAGTCTGAACGTAACCTTTATGAGAAAACAGCAACAACCAACAATAGCCAGTCCACGTTTTAAAGATATTTGGGGAAAGAGGTAAGGGAATTAAAGTTATCACAATAAAGTTATAAATTTGTATTGTTCCAGGACGGGCAACTGTGATTCGGATTCGGACATCGTAAATTCAAGAAATGGGAACCATTTTTCCATCATGGCAAGGTGAACCCATTGCTTTTCACTATAAGATAGCAGATCCGAGATCTTATTTATTGCCAAGAAATCCTATATTTTTCTAAAACCAGGGGTAGCTAAACTTGCTTAACATAAGAGCCACGTAGAATAAACACCAGATGTTTGAGAGTTGCAAGACATGAACGTCAGATGTTTGAGAGCCGCAAGATGGGAGGAAGGAAGGAAGGAAGGAAGGAAGGAAGGAAGGAAGGAAGGAAGGAAGGAAGGAAGGAAGGAGATGACTGCAGATTTATACCCCACCCTTCTCCTTTATCTTCCTCCCCCACAACAGACCCCCTGTGAGGTGGGTGGAGCTGAGAGAGCTCTCCCAAAAGCAACCCTTTCAAGGACAACTCCTGCAAGAGCTATGGCTGACCCAAGGCCATTCCAGCAGCTGCAAGTGGAGGAGTGGGGAATCAAACCCGGTTCTCCCAGATAAGTGTCCACACACTTAACCACTACACCAAACTGGCTCTCTAGTTGCTCCTTTAAGACCAACAAAGTTTTATTCAGAATGTAAGCTTTCATGTGCTAGAAGCACACTTCATCAGACAAAAGTATGGAATGGCCAGCAGTCCTAAATATAGAGAAAGTGGGCAGTGCGTTAATATGCAGAGTCATGGAAACGTTTTTTAGCAGATGAACAGAGTCACAAGTTGGGGTCTGGGGCTTGTTAGTTAAGTGTTCACTGGGCTGAAACAACAACGAAGGGTAATTAAATTGGAATAGCAGATTGAAGCTTACATTCTGAATACAACTTTGCTGGTCTTAAAGGCGCAACTTGACTCTTGTTTTCTTTGCAACGTGCACTCTACTGCCAAGCACAAGTTGACCTCTTTCCACAGACTTGGCGGGTGCTTCAAATTGCCAGTCGAAATTGCCAGTCTGATGAAGTGTGCTTAAGAGAGCACCCGATGAAGTGTGCTTAGAGAGCACACGAAAGCTTACATTCTAAATAAAAATTGGTTGGTCTTAAAGGTGCCACTTGACTCCTGGTTCGTTCATCATGGAGAGAAATGGAGCATGAAGCAACGTTTCCTTGATTAGATTTGAATTTTACATAATTACGTTTTCGTTGATTTCAGCGGGCTCAGACGGGACTAACTCAATGTAGCACCGTGCTGTCCATGATGCAAGAATAGGGTCATAGGGACATAAAAAAAAAAGGGTTGTTTTTCTCCCTCTCTGAAATTGCTAGTGAGGCTCCAGGCACAAATATACAGCCGTTCCTTGAAGTTCAGGGCTGCCGTTCTTGCCAGCTGCCTTTGGCACAGGTTCATCTGTAAATAAGAAAAGGGAGGAAATGTCCTTGAGGAAACAGCACCGGCCAAGAGCCCTTCGAAGTCCTGCTGCCGTGCTTTTCTTTCCCACTGTAACAAACTTCTGCCTTGTTCGCGGAACAGAGGTTCTCTGAAAACATTTGGCCTGCTATATCACAGCTTGAAATCTTTGACTAAACGTTAGGAAGAACTTCCTGACAGAGCGGTTCCTCAGTGGGACAGGCTTCTTCCTCGGGAGGTGGTGGGCTCTCCTTCCTTGGAGGCTTTTAAACAGAGGCTGGATGGCCATCTGACAGCAATGAAGATCCTATGAATTTAGGGGGAGGTGTTTGTGAGTTTAGGGTGGTTCCTCAGTGGAACAGGCTTCCTCCTTGGGAGGTGGTGGGTTCTCCTTCCTTGGAGGTTTTGAAACAGAGGCTGGATGGCCATCTGACAGCGATGAAGATCCTGTGAATTTAGGGGGAGGTGTTTGTGAGTTTCCTGCATTGTGCAGGAGGTTGGACTAGATGACCCTGGAGGTCCCTTCCAACTCTATGATTCTATAGGATGGTGTAGAATTGTTTTCTATGGCCCCAGAAGGTAGGACCAGAAGGAATGGGTTGAAATTCAATCAGAAGAGTTTCCGGCTCAACATTAGGTAGAACTTTCTGACCATTAGAGCGGTTCCTCAGTGGAACAGGCTTCCTCCTTAGGAGGTGGTGGGCTCTCCTTCCTTGGAGGTTTTTCAACAGAGGCAAGATGGCCATCCAACAATGATGAGGATCCTGTGAACTTAGGCAGATCATGAGAGGGAAGGCAAGTTGCATCATTGCTTAGTTCTCATGGCCCTTGCTTGCACGTCCAGGAAAATGCTGATGACCACTTTGAGCCAGTTTGGTGTAGTGGTTAAGTGCGCAGACTCTTACCTGGGAGAACCGGGTTTGATTCCCCACTCATCCACTTACAACTGCTGGAATGGCCTTGGGTCAGCCAGAGCTCTCACAGAAGTTGTCCTTGAAAGAGACAGTTTGGTGTAGTGGTTAAGTGTATGGACTCTTATCTGGGAGAACCCAGTTTGATTACCCACTCCTCCACTTGCAGCTGTTGGAATGGCCTTGGGTCAGCCATAGCTCTCCAAGGAGTTGTCCTTGAAATGGCAGTTTCTGTCAGAGCTCTCTCAGCCCCACCCACCTCACAGGGTGTCTGTTGTGGGGGAGGAAGATAAAGGAGATTGTGAGCCACTCTGAGATTCAGAGTATAGGGTGAGATATGAATCCAATATAATCTTCTTATCTTCTTCTTTGGGGTCAGGAAGCAATTTTCTCCCAGTCCATTTTGGCCAGGGATCCTGGAGAGGGTTTTTTTTTTGGGTTTTTTTTGCCATCCTCTGTGCATGGAATAGGGGTCACTGGGGAAGTGGGTGGGAGGTATTTGTGAATTTCCTGCATTGTGCAGGGGGTTGGGCTAGATGGCACTGGAGAGCCCTTCAAATTCTATGAATCTAAGTGGAAACCGTAATATAATAGTTGAACTGCCCAAAATTTCCTCCATCCCATAATCAGGCCCTCGTTAACTCTTTACTATCCATACAAATGACTTCCGAAACGAATGCCAAACAAACAGAGGGGCCGTGCTGGCTTCCTCTCTCTCACACTCACTTGGAAGAGCCATGCTGCTCTGCCTACTTGCCCCGCCCCCTTCAGCTTTGTCCTGCTGGGATTTAAAGGCACACACGCTTGACAAAACGCAAGCAGTTCTTTGCAAGCTTCTTCTAAGCCTGCTGAGATTTAAAGGCACATGGCTGGCAGTGGGGTGGATCCTGCAAAACCAGGGGATTGCCTGCTGGGACCTGGAGACTGGCAAGCCTGGGGTGTACGTTTTTGTGTGCATGCACACTTCTTCAGATCTTGGCATGACAATTTATACTTTAGAATTAAACTTTGCTGGTCTTAAATGCAGGGGTGGGATTTGAGCAGGAGCTCCTTTGCATGTTAGGCCACACCCCCTGCTGTAGCCAATCTTCCTGGAGCTTATAAGGCTCTTTTTTGTAAGCTCTCGGAGGATTGGCTACATCAGGGGTGTGTGGCCTAATATGCAAAGGAGCTCCTGCTAGAATTCCACCCCTCCATATATGTGCCGCTGGACACAAATTTGGTTCTGTAGAAAATGGCTCCCCTCTCTACCGAGGTTCCTTCCCTCCCCAAAACCCCACCCTCCTCAAACCCCACCCCCCAAAGTCTCCAAGTATTCCCTAACCCGGAGTTTGCGACCCTAGACTGAAGGAAGTTTTATGCAACCAGAGTCACATGGTCAACTTTTAACAAAAAATGGGGGTGTCCTTGTGTAGGGGGCCAGTATCAGGATCCTAGCAAATTCACGAGTGTGCTGTCGTTCCCCTTCGCCCCTTTTATTGGGGTGTGATGGCTTTATGGACAGAATTGTGCAAAATAAAAATCTCAATAAAAATCTGGACTTCCCGTCTGTTTGTTTGTAGCCTTCCTTTTTGCTTCATAGAGGCACCGAGCCAACCAACCAGGACTGTGAGATACAATCGCATAAAAATCTGAAGTGTAAACCACAGAATAAACCATCAAATCTCCATTTTAAACAGCCGGCGCCCACACACTTCAAATCCATTTTGCTGAAAGCTCTTGGAAAACTGGCAAGGAAAGTGTAATTATACCTGATTTCTGGACTGTAGAGATCAGTTCCCCTGGACTGATTGGCTTTCCTGGGTGAACTTTATAGCAGGAGTGTCAAACTCATTTGTTATGAGGGCCTCAAACTTAAACTCATTTGGGGAGGGACGGTGGCTCAGTGGTAGAGCATCTGCTTGGTAAGCAGAAGTTCCCAGGTTCAACCCCGGCATCTCCAACTCAAAAGGGTCCAGGCAGAAAAAACCTCAGCTTGAGACCCTGGAGAGCCGCTGCCAGTCTGAGTAGACAAGACTGACTTTGACGGACCCAGGGTCTGATTCAGTAGAAGGCAGCTTCAAATGTTCATGGGGAAGGACGGTGGTTCAGTGGTAGAGCATCTGGTTGGTAAGCAGAAGGTCCCAGGTTCAATCCGCGGCATCTCCAACTAAAAAGGGTCTAGACAAGTAGGCGTGAAAAACCTCAACTTGAGACCCTGGAGAGCTGCTGCCAGTCTGAGTAGACAGTACTGACTTGGATGGACCCAGGGTCTGATTAAGTAGAAGGCAGCTTTATATGTTCATATATATGAGAATTGAAACCCATTCTAAAGTGGGGCGGTGGCTCAGTGGTAGAGCATCTGCTTGGGAAGCAGAAGGTCCCAGGTTCAATCCCTAGCATCTCCACTGAAAAAGGCTCCAGGCAAATAGGCGTGGAAAACCTCAGCTTGAGACCCTGGAGAGCCACTGCCAGTCTGAGTAGACAAGACTGACTTTGATGGACCGAGGGTCTGATTCAGTAGAAGGCAGCTTCATATGCCGGATCTGACATAAATGAGACCCTGTCAGGCCAGGCCATGATGGGCCAGGCCATGTGTGCAGCTATTTAAGATTAGGTAACAGAGATACAAACTTTATAAAGGATACAGACAAACACAAAGGTTTTTTGTTTTTTTTTAAAAAAGCTTAAAATAAAACATGCTTAAAACATTGGCACTCGTTGGTCTTAAAGGTGCTTCCTTTGTATCTCTCCCATGGGATCCAGGGAACTGGGCAAAGAAAGCTCTGGCTCTTTCCTTCCTTCCCCACGGGACCAGGAGGAGGAGGAGCCTCAGCCAACAGAAGGAAGAGAGGCGCTTGGCTCAGTAGCTCTGCTGTGCGATTGAGAGAGCCTGGCAAAACAAGCTCTCCCTCTCCAGTTTGGTGTAGTGGTTAAGTGCGTGGACTCTTATCTGGGAGAACCTGGTTTGATTCCCCACTCCTCCACTTGCACCTGCTGGAATGGCCTTGGGTTAGCCATAGCTCTGACAGGAGTTATCCTTGAAAGGGCAGCTGCTGTGAAAGCCCTCTCAGCCCCACCCACCTCACAGGGTGTCTGTTGTGGCGGCGAGAAGATATAGGAGATTGTAAGCTGCTCTCTTTGATTCAGGGAGAAGGGCGGGGTATAAATCTGCAGTTCTTCTTCTTCTTCTTCTTTTTCTTCTTCTCCCCCTTCCTCCCCAAGGGAGGAGCCTCAGCCAATGGAGAAAACAGAGGTTTTGCTCTGTCGTGCCTGTGTGATTGAGCAAGCCTGGCAGAGCAAGCTGTGATGCAGAAGGAAATGAGAGAAAGGGAGAAGGAAGGAGAGGACAGCTTGGGGATGCTTGATCGGAGCCCTCCGGGGGCCTGATTCTGCCCCTGGGCTGCATGTTTGACATTCCTGCTTTATAGCGTTATACCCCATTGAGGTCACTGTGGCCTCTCCAAGAATTTCCCAAGGGGGAATTGGCAACCCTTAGGAGTGAAGATGGGGGAGTTGCGAACTTGCAGGTGGGGAGCAGAGACAGCTGAAGAGGCCCTCCCACTGCTTCTTGGCACCTGATTCTCAGGTAAGGTTGTTGGGTACCCAGATCAAGGTCTCAGCCAGGTTGATGCTTTTGGCCCTTCAGGTGAGGGTACAAGAAATGTATGAAAACTGGTCATGGGCCCAGCGAGAGGATACTGTGAAAAGCAGCAGAATGTGATGTGTGTCCAGCTCTGATCGCACTTTTAACTTGCCTCGAAAGAAGATGCTGAGGTCAGATTTTGGAGTTATGCTTATGTCATGGCTATGGCTTCCAGCTCTACTTCTAGAAATTTCTGGAGGTTATGGATGGTGCCTGAAGAAGGCAAAGGTGTGGGAGAGGAGGAAGTTCAATGGACATATGAGGTCACCCTAGGACTTCACGTTCTCCTAGACTCCTAGAGCTAGTTTGGTGTGGTGGTGAAGTGCGCACACTCTTATCTGAGAGAACCCGGTTTGATTCCCCACTCCTCCACTTGCACCTGCTGGAATGGCCTTGGGTCAGCCATAGCTCTGGCAGAGGTTGTCCTTGAAAGGGCAGCTGCTGTGAGATCCCTCTTAGCCCCACCCACCTCACAGGGTGTCTGTTGTGGGGGAAGGAGATAAAAGAGATTGTAAGCCGCTCTGAGTCTCTGATTCAGAGAGAAGGGCGGGGTATAAATCTGCAATTCTTCTACTTCTCCCTCTTCCCTCTTTCTTCTTCCCTCTTCTCTCTTTCTTCTTCGCTCTTTCTTCTCTCTTTCTTTTTCTTCTTTCTATGGTCTACCACAGAGTATGCCCCCAAAGTTGTATTTTCCCTCAAGGAAAACTGATCTCTGTAGTCTGGAAATCAGTACAAATTCCAAGAGAGCGCCAGGTTCTACCTGGAGGTTGGCAAACCTTGTCATCCCAGTAGCAAGCAGCATACTGACTTCTTGCAAGCCTTGCAAGCCCATAAATTATTTCAGAAAGCAGGACCTCAATTTCAGGTTTTGTGTGTCCTGCCGACCCCGCCCATATTCATTTGGAAAGAAGCTTCCTTTGATCGCAGAGCAAATTGTGTTCTTTTAAGCAAGTGCGTGACGGTTATCTAGATCTGGTTTCCTTTGTGCTGCGTTTACTGAGGCCTGGAATTGCCATTTAATTTTTTTTTTTAAGTTTTGGGATATTTTCAAAGAACTTTAGGGGTTTTTTTTGTTAGCAGTCTGTTTGATATTTGAAATGTTTGTCTTTGGCAACCGGAAGGTGTTGACGACGGCCAATATTTGCCTTGAAGTTGGACACAGACTGGCAAAGGCCGATAAAAGTATCTGCTGTTTGGGAACAGACGACAGATAAGCTGGCTTCCCAGGGCTTCTCTGTGAGAACAGGCTTTTTCACAAGGCTCCCGGATTCAACCTGTCCTTGAAGATGTACAGCTCTCGCCACCCCTGGCTTTATCTCTCTTTGCAGGCAGAGTGAGAGGGAAACAAATGCTGATTGAACAATCCCCCTGTTGTGCCCATTTGAGAAGGCCGGTCTGGGAACACTGTCCCAGGTTGTGTGCGTTGAAGTTTATTTTGTGTGTACGTACTGGGCAGTGAGGGAAAGCGAGGACAGGGTGTGGGTCCCAGCTGAGTCATGAACAAAGCTGGAGTCCAGTGGCACCTTGAAGACCAACAAAGTTTTATTCATGTGCACGTAAGCTTATACCTTGAATAGGAACTTTGTTGGTCTTCATAAGAACATAAGAGAAGCCCTGTTGGATCAGGCCAATGGCCCATCTAGTCTAACACTCTATGTCATATAAGAACATAAGAGAAGCCTTGTTGGATCAGGCCAGTGGCCCATCCAGTCCAACACTCTGTGTCACATAAGAACATAAGAGAAGTCATGTTGGATCAGGCCAATGACCCATCTAGTCCAACACTCTATGTCATATAAGAACATAAGAGAAGCCTTGTTGGATCAGGCTAATGGCCCCTCCAGTCCAACACTCTGTGTCACATAAGAACATAAGAGAAGCCTTGTTGGATCAGGCCAATGGCCCATCCAGTCCAACACTCTGTGTCACATAAGAACATAAGAGAAGCCATGTTGGATCAGGCCAATGGCCCATCCAGTCCAACACTCTGTGTCACATAAGAACATAAGAGAAGCCTTGTTGGATCAGGCTAATGGCCCCTCCAGTCCAACACTCTGTGTCACATAAGAACATAAGAGAAGCCTTGTTGGATCAGGCCAATGGCCCATCCAGTCCAACACTCTGTGTCACATAAGAACATAAGAGAAGCCATGTTGGATCAGGCCAATGGCCAATCCAGTCCAACACTCCGTGTCACACAGTGGTCAATATATGTGTGTGTGTGTGTATATACACACACACACACATATACACAGATATATATACACACACAAACACATATATACATACATATATATACTGTGGCTAATAGCTACTGATGGACCTCTGCTCCATATTTTTATCCAATCCTTTCTTGAAGCTGGCTATGCTTGTAGCTGCCACCACCTCCTGTGGTAGTGAATTCCACATGTTAATCACCCTTTGAGTGAAGAAGGACTTTCTTTTATCCATTCTAACCCAACTGCTCAGCAATTTCATTGAATGCCCACGAGTTCTTGTATTGTAAGAAAGGGAGTAATGTACTTCTTTCTATTCTTTCTCCATCCCAAACATAATCTTGTAATCTTCAAGGTGCCACTGGAGTCAAACTGTGTTCTGCTGAGGGATGATATAATTGTGCACCTTATTTTGGTGTGGTGGCGAAATGTGCAGACTCTTATCTGGGAGGACCGGGTTTGATTCCCCACTCCTCTACTTGCGGCTGCTGCAATGGCCTTGGGTCAGCCAAAGTTCTGGCAGAGTTGTCCTTGAAAGGGCAGCTTCTGGGGAGAGCTCTCACAGCCCCACCCACCTCACAGGTGGTCTGTTGTGGGGGAGGAGATTGTGAGTCACTGAGATTCGGAGTGGAGGACAGGATATCAATCCATTGTCGTCGTCTTATTATTATTATTATTATTACTACATTGTAATATATAATGAAATAATTATACAACTTATGGCCCGTTTGCTAACAGGTCCACGGCCTGGGGGTTGAGGACCCCTGCTCTACGGGTTTCCCTCCCACGATGGTTTTCATTGAATGGAGCTCTGCACTGAATCATTCCCTTCTGCGTCTCCAGAGGGCAGCAGCATTAGACCGTCCTCCTTCTGTTAATGAGGTTGCTCAATTAAATACAAACCTGCGGTGGGAATTCGTCTTCATTGTGATGAAAACACGACGGTTACAAAGATCAGAGTGGGCTTTGGGCTTCGCTTCTAAAGAGACGTGTTCTTATCCCCCTACCCCGCCCCTCCGACAAGCTTCTGAGAGAAATGTAATAACGAATGCATAAGTTTCACCTCAGTGCGTCTTAATTTCAGATCTAACAAGGGGATTAAAAAACCTGAAATGATAAAAACGGCAAACGTTCGGATTTTGCTCTTGGTCTCGTGTCCCTTGGTGGCGTATTCGTCGTGTAATGGAGGGGATGTGTGGGGGTTCGGCTTGCTGCAAAGGGGTTTTTGAATGGTTTGCTAAAGATGGGGAATAAGCTGAGCTTTTAAAAAAATATCTGGTGGAGGATGTTCTTATCACATGTGTGTTTCGCTGAGTTTTGTTTCTTTATAGTAATTGGTCCAGAGTAACAGTTAACAGGATTCTCTAGGGTGAAGCAGCAATTCTAGAGATGTTTTTTCGCTAGCTGTTATATAACATAATCCTGCCCCCAATGGGTGAGATAAAAGGCCGTTTTTGGCTGCAAGAAAGAGAGAAGGTTGGCCTTTGACCTTCTGACCCGAATAAATCTTCTGTCTGAAAATGGAATTGGTCTAGTATTGATTTACCATCCTCGTTTATACAATTAGCAAATAGTTTACCAGGTCTTGAGCGAACCTTGGGGGAAATTGTAGTGATTTACCTCACAGAGCTCAAGTGAGGGGAAGAGGATGCTGACTTCTGCAGAGATTATAAAACCCATAACCTGATAAGAAGGTGTTGTCTCTGGAAACTCTGGATAGGCCTATTTGTCAAATGAATTTTCAGGCTCACTTAGTAAATTAATTTTTATAGATCTTGATCTGCAAGTCTTTGCAGGCAAGGCGATTCTTTATACACTTACGTGCCTAAGTACCGTCAACAGGGTGCGGCCTGAATTGGAGTACCGTGTACAGTTCTGGTCACTGCACCTCAGAAAAGATAGCATTGGAAAAAGTACAAAAAAGGGCAACTAGAATGATTAAAGGGTTGGAGCACTTTCTCTATGAAGAAAGGTTAAAATGCTTGGGGCTCTTTAGATTGGAGAAACATCGACTGTGGGGTGACATGATAGAGGTTTACAAGATTATGCATGGGATGGAGAAAGTAGAGAAAGAAGTACTTTTCTCCCTTTCTCACAATGCAAGAACTCGTGGGCATTCGATGAAATTGCTGAGCAGTCGGGTTTGAACAGATAAAAGGAAGTCCTTTTTCATCCAGATGGTGATTAACATGTGGAATTCATTGCCACAGGAGGTGGTGGCGGCTACAAGCATAGACAGCTTCAAGAGTGGAATGGATAACCAAATGGAGCAGAGGTCAATCAGTGGCTATTAGCCACAGCATATTGTTGGAATTCTCTGGGATAGTGATGCTCTGTATTCTGGTGCTTGAGGGGGGGACACAGTGGAAGGGTTTCTAGCCCCACTGGTGGACCTCTTGATGGCACTTGGGTTTGGGGGTTTTTGGCCACTGTGACACAGAGTGTTGGACTGGATGGGCCATTGGCCTGATCCAACATGGCTTCTATTATGTTCTTCCTTGGAGGTTTTTAAACAGAGACCGGATGGCCATCCAACAGCAATGAAGATCCTGTGAATTTAGGGGGAGGGGTTTGTGAGTTAAGAGCGGTTCCTCAGTGGAACAGGCTTCCTCCTCGGGAGGTGGTGGGCTCTCCTTCCTTGGAGGTTTTTAAGCAGAGGCTAGATGGCCCTCTGACAGCGATGAAGATCATGTGAATTTAGGGGGAGGGGTTTGTGAGTTTCCTGCATTGTGGAGGGGGTTGGACTTGATGACTCTGGAGGTCCCTTCCAACTCTATGATTCTACCGTAAGCTCCTCTCTGTCGAATTCTCTCTCTCTGCTGACCTCCCTCTGAACTTTTGGAATGAAAGCAGAATAGCTCCTTCCCCCTTTCCATAAGTGTACCAATTCCACCCCATTCCTATTTAGCTGAGCAACAGTTAGTCTTCAATCTTGATTTTCTTCAAAAACAAGAAAACCCTAAAACGCGAACGCTGTTCCACAGTGTTGTGCGACTGAGCTGGGCAAGGGAATTTAAATAACGATGAAGAGGCAAGGACGGATCCGTGCTGCGCACATTAAGTTGAAAGCCCTTGGAATTGATTGATTTCCTGACATTTCCAGCTTTCTTGCCCTCTCGTGCCTCAATTAGACCGAAAGAGCCAGGAATTTGAAAGGGATTCCAAGAGAAATCTGGCGCTTTTCCCACAAGTGGTGTTTGTCCCGCAGTAGCTCAGCTGGCAAATAGGTCTGAATTAGCTGCCATGTGCGTTTTCAGTAATTGCTCTAGAGTTGAGCTGAAACCCCATCTATTCAGGTCCTGTTTTTTGATTCTTGAAAGAAGCCTCTTCTTTGAGAAAGATTTCCTTGGAAGTCCTCCCTCAAAAGGAGTCTGATCCGGGGCCTGGAGGAAGAACCCTCTGAGGAAAGGCTGAGGGCCTTGGGAATGTTCAGTCTGGAGAAGAGGAGGTTGAGGGGGACATGGTTGCTCTCTTTAAATATTTGAAAGGCTGTCAGTTAGAGGAGGGCAAGGAGCTGTTTCATTTGGTAGCCAAGGATATTGTCATATTGAGGATGGGGTGGAATTGTTTTCTGTTGCCCCAGAAGGTAGGACCAGAACCAGTGGGTTGAAATTAAATCAGAAGAGTTTCCGACTCAACATTAGAAGATCCAGTTTGGTGTAGTGGTTAAGTGCGTGAACTCTTATATGGGTTTGACTCCCCACTCCTCCACTTGCAGCTGCTGGAATGGCCTTGGGTCAACCATAGCTCTTGTAGGTGTTGTCCTTGAAAGGGCAGCTTCTGGGAGAGCTCTCTCAGCTCCACCCACCTCACAGGGGGGGGGTCTGTTGTGGGGGGAGAAGATATGTGAAATTGTAAGCCACTCTGAGTCTCTGATTCAGAGAGAAGGGCGGAGTATAAATTTGCAATTATTCAATTCTTCTTTTTCTTCCTGACCGTTAGAGCGGTTCCTTAGTGGAACAGGCTTCCTTGGGAGGTGGTGGGCTCTCCTTCCTTGGAGGTTCTCAAACAGATGGCCATCTAAGAGCAATGAAGATCCTGTGAATTTAGGGGGAGCTATTTGTGGGTTTCCTGCATTGTGCAGGGGGTTGGACTAGATGACCCTAGAGGTCCCTTCCAACTCTATGATTCTGTGATAGGACCTGAAGCAATGGGCTCAAATTACAAGCAGAAAAGTACCAGCTGGATATTAGGGTGGGGAGGTGGGATTTTACGGTTAGAGTAGTTCTGAGGTGGAACCAGCTGCCTAGGAAGGTGGGGAGCTCCCCTTCATTGGCAGTCTTCAAAACACAGCTGGATGATTATTTATCAGAGATGCTTTAGGCTGATCCTGCATGGAGCAGGGGGTTGGATTAGATGGTCTCGCTAGGGCCCCTTCCAACTCTATGATTCTAAATATCTTTTTTTTTAATCCAAGAAGGTGGCTTTGCAAAAGCCCTAGAGAGTTTTATGGGCTGAGGGAACAGGATAGTCCCTGAGCTAGATCGGAGGGTAAAACATGAGAGAGAGAAAGAATTATCTGTTCCTCTCTCTGAGTTCAAGGCTTAGTCAGAATTATTCTAGCATCGGAAAAGGTGCAGAAAAGGGCAACTGAAACGACTAGGGAGATGGAACTCCTTCCCTATGAAGAAAACTTAAAGAGGTTAGGGCTCTTTCGCTTGACAGGTGATGTGATAGAGATTTATGAAATTATGCATGGGATAGAGAAGGTAGAGAAAGAGGTCCTTTCCACCCTCTTTCACAATACAAGAAACTGTGAGAATAAAATTAATGAGCAGTACAGGCTTAGAACAGATAAAAGGGAAGTACTCTTTCACTCAAAAAGTCAATAACATACGGAATTCACTGCCGCAGGAAGTGGTAGTAGCTACAAGCATAGACAACTTCAATAGGGGATTGGATGAACATCTGGAGCAGATGTCCATCAGTGGCTCTTAGCCCCAAGGTATAGATGGAAGAGTGTGTCTGTGGCAGGGATGCTCTGTGTTCTTGGTGCTTGGGGGGGGGGCAACAGTGGGAGGGCTTCTAGTGTTCTGGCCCCACTGATGGACCTCCTGATGGCACCAGGGTTTTTGGCCACTGTGTGACAAAGAGTGTTGGACTGGATGGACTTTTGGCCTGATCCATCATGGCTTCTATGTTGTTGTTGTTGTTGATCTAGCATGGCTCCTTCTCCTCCTTCTTCTCCTCTTCCTCTTCCTTCTCCTCTTCCTCTTCCTTCTCCTCCTCCTTCTCCTCCTCCACCTCCTCCTCTTCCTTCTCCTCTGGTAAGCTTTTTCTGCAACCTTGGTTTTATACCCTGCTCTTCACCACCCGAGGGAGACTTGGAGTGCCTTACAATTGCCTTTCCCTTCTCCCTGCAGCAAACACCCTGTGAGGTAGGTGAGTCTGTGAGAACTCCGAGTGAGCTGTGACTGGCCCAAGGTCACCCAGGAGGAATGGGGAATCAAACCTGGTTCTCCACCACTCTTAACCATGACACCAAGCTGGTTCTAGGGTATGGAGCTTGGAAACCATAGGTAGCTTGTGGAACAGATCCTAGTGCTGATTTTGGGAGCAAAGACTAATTTGGATCCATGCTCAAGCTATAATTATTATAAGGGTATACAGGGGTGGAATTCTAGCACAGGAGCCCCTTTGCATATTAGGCCATGCCCCTCTGATGTAGCCAATCCTCCGAAAGCTTACAAGGCTCTTTTTTGTAAACTCTTGGAGGATTGGCTACATCAGGGGTGTGTGGCCTAATATGCAAAGGGGCTCCTGCTAGAATTCCACCCCTGGGGGTATAGCAGATTGTTTGTTGATGGCAATCAGAACAAGGAATTTGTGAACAATTTATTGCATTGAATGAGCACGAGCACTTCAAATCCACTCCTTCGAGTGGGTGAGATGATGTCAGCACTTTATGGACTTCGACAAGTGTTATATGAACTTTTTGTGACTACTCATGAATGAACTTGTGAATGTGTTCTGAAAATTGGATTTTAATGTATTAAAATATATAGTTTGAAAATGTACAGTTTAGCATATTGAGTACAGACAAATATTTGGTTAACAGTGTGTTTGTTATTTTCCCACCGTTAGTTTTGTCACAATTTCACCTTGTTCTGTGGAACTCTTTGGTTTACTAACTCCCAGGTAGCACTTGAAGCTGTCCTGGAATTACAGTGTGATGACGTCACTTCTGGTCAGTGCTGGAAGTGATGTCATGTGCTGGCATGATGCCCCCTCCCATTTTCAGCAATTCTTGTTCCTTCCGTGATGGGCTAAGTATCCCATCGCTCTGGGGCAAAAATTATAGAGATGGGTGGAAATCCTAGACCATCACACAATGCGGTTATGTTGCATCTGGGTTTCCCTAATGTCCCATCTCCAAAACTCTCTGGGGGGTTCCAGGTGTACAGTTAGTGGTACTGCTTATAACCAGGGGTCATTTTGTAGAAAAATAGGTGGTGGAGCTCATTAGCACAACTCATTAGTGTATGCTGTCCCCCCTGCCAAAAGCAACCTGATGCAAGAAAGAAGAGCCCTGGGTGAGCGAGGCCTGCTTTGGATAACTAGAGATCCAGCCAGCCCAAGCAGGCCTCACTCACCTGGGGTTCTCCTGAGCTGCTCCCCCCCCCCCCCCAGTCAAAAGGCCACCAAACCACCCACCACCCAAGACCATGTAAGTGGAGAAAGGGGTGGCGCAGGCTTCTCCAGGGGTTTATGAGGGCTGCTGGGGGCGTGGCAAAGCCCCTGGTGGCCGACTGGCTGCCCGCTATCCTAATCCAGGGATTGTTATGCAGCTGCACCTTGTTCAATGGACAAGGTAGGTGGAAAGAAGGAGGGGGGGTGTCAGAAAGGTTCAGGAGCTGTGCTCCTGTGAGCTCCTGCTGAATTCAAGACCTGCTTATAACTAAGGTTTAGGAGATTCCACCCCCCCTCTCACACCTTAAAACTGTGCCTTTAGAGGCTTTTACATAGCTTTGTTTTGGGTGAAGAGCGGAGAAATGCTTCCAGTTTTCACATTGTTTGCTTAGTTGCTCGAGAGCAGTTCCTCCATCTCATCGGGCATGCAAATTCCTTCCCAAAAATTGAAATGTGGAAAATTCAATTTGGCCCTTAATCCCACTTGCTAAATTTGAAATCCGACGTTATTATTCCCCAGGCAGTCCTTCTCCTCAATCAAAACAGATTAAACACACAGTATTGCATTTAAAAACATAAAAAGCTTGCAGAACAATATTGGAAAATCCAAATGAAGTGCTCAGTCATTTCCGTGCTGAAAACAGGAGGGACAAAGTTCCTCTACATCGCAGCTCAAAAGTTTTCTTTTCTTTTTTCTTTTTTTTTGTCCAAAAACTTTTTTATTAATAATAATAATAATAATAAATTTATTCTTATATCCTGCCCTCCCCCGCCAAAGGCGGGCTCATTGAATTTAATAAACATACAAATAAAGCAATCAATGACTGTATCTGCAATCATTCTTTGTGTATAAGCATAGCATACCAGCAGAAAACAAAAAATATATATATACACAAAATACAAACAAAACAACAAAACACAATATATGTATATATATATATACACACACACACACATACATACACACACACACACACACACACACATATATATATATATATATATATATATATATATATATATATATATATATATATATATATATATATACACATTCACACACACATACAGCTGAATTAAAAAATGAGTACTCTGTCCATATATTAATTACATCAAATTAATAATAATGTCATAATATCTACCATGTATACATGTACGTATCTGATCTACAGGACCAAAAGAAAATTTAAGAAATGGAAGCCACTTGTACATCAGAGAATCGTTACCTTCTGAATTGTTTATATTGCATAAAAAGTTTTCTTGAATAATAAAGTTTTTGACGGTTATCCTCAAAATTTATAGTTTCAGAGGGGAGATGTTTTCAGGCGGGTAGCTGTGTTGGTCTGAAGGAGTAGAACAAAGTTTGAGTCCGGTGGCACCTTGAAGACAAAGGAAGTTTAATTCCGTGTATAATCTTTTGTGTGCATGCACACTTCTTTAGATGCATTCTGGGTAATAAGCTTTTATGTTCATGCACACTTCCTTCAGGTGGGTAGCTGTCTTGGTTTGAAGCAACAGAACAAAATTTTGAGTCCAGGGGCACCTTGAAGAAGACCAACGAAGTTTAATTCTGGTATAAGTACTTGAAGGGCTGTCATCTAGAGGATGGTGTGGAATTGTTTTTGTGGCCCCCAGAAGGTAGGACCAGAACCAACGCATGGAAATTAAATCAAAAGAGTTTCTGGCTCAACGTTAGGAAGAACTTCCTGACCTTTAGAGCGGTTCCTCAGTGGAACAGGCTTCCTTGGGAGGTGGTGGGTTCTCCTTCCTTGGAAGTTTTTGAACAGAGGCTAGATGGCCATCTGAGGTATTTGTGAATTTCCTGCATTGTGCAGGGGGTTGGACTAGATGACCCTGGAGGTCCCTTCCAACTCTTTGATTCTGTGTTTTTGTGTGGATGCACACTTCTTCAGATACATTGAAACCAGGGCTTTTTTTTATAGAAAAAGCTCAGCGGGAACATTAGCATTTTAGGCCACACCCCCTGATGCCACCAGAAGTGTGGTAATCCAGCCACGCCCACCTCATGGAATTCTGGTGATTGATGCTAGAAGTTCTAGAGAGAGTAAAGACTTCAACCTCACAGCCCTTCCCTTCCATGAAGTTTCTTCCCCACCTTCTGTTATACATAATTCTATGCATATCCCATATATTCAGGGCTTTTTTTGTAGCAGGAGCTCCTTTGCATATTAGTCCACACCCTCTGATGTAGCCAATCCTCCTGGAGCTTACAGGGCTCTTCGTACAGGGCCTGCTGTAAGCTCCAGGAGAATTGGCTGCATCAGGGGTGCGTGACCTAATAGGCAAAGGAGTTCTTGCTACAACCCCCCCCCCCCCCCGCATATATTACGATTCCATAATATTACCAGTTGCCTGACTGGTTTGTACAATATTTTAACCATTTGTTTCAAGGCAACAAACAACTGCATGAGAAACTTTATGGTCTTTAGTTTTATCTCTCAATCGGAACAAATTTACTTTCAGTCCGTCCCACTGATTTCAGCGAACGCAGCAACCAAATAAAGTATCCGCGTTAAAAAAATTAGTATACTTTTTGGACCAGTTCAGTAGGCTGAGTCAACCTCTAACCGGCTACCTGAATCCAGCTTCCGCCGGAATCGAACTCAGGTTGTGAGCAGGGAGTTCAGACCGCAGTACTGCAGAAAACCATCCTGTAATGCTACTTCCTTTTATGGCTGTCTTTCATAATATTCTACAACATTTACAACAATTCTGATATTGTCTCTTATTTGCCTTTTGGGAAGAAACCCTGCTTGATCTTCCTTTATAAAGTTTATCAAATATTGTTTAAACCGTTCTGTCATTATTTAATAATGAAATTGGTCTATAATTTTTTGCGTTCGTAACATCTCTATCTTCCTTTGGAATCAACGAAATAACAGCTTCCTTCCACCTATTTGGTAGTTTCCCTTTTGTTCTTATCATAGTCATCAATTTCTGAAGTTTCAGGATTAACTCCTTTTTGAAGGTTTTAAAAAATTTAGCTGTATATCCAGCTGGCCCAGGTGCTTTTCCATTTTCCATTGCATTAATTGCTGCTTCAATTTCTATTTTTTCAATTGGATCGTTCAAAACTTTTTGCATATTTTCTGCTAAGGGTGCTATTTTTATCTTTTGTAAGTACTCATCCATCTTTTCTTTCCTTATTTTAACACCTTTAAATAACTTGACATAATACTTAAAGAATTCTCTTTTTATGGGGAGTTGGCGGGACTTTGTATTAATAAAGAAAACCCAAAATTTCTATGCAAAAATATGCAAATAAATAATCAACAAGAATTGCAGAGACTAACGGGCTGTGAAGTTACCTCCAAGGTAAAATATTTGGGTGTGGAGATAACAATGAAGAATATTGATTTGTTCAGAAATAATTATGAGAAGCTATGGCATAAAATGGATGAAGATATGTTAAAGTGGAATAAACTTAATTTGTCACTGTTGGGTAGAATAGCTGCAATTAAAATGAATATTCTACCAAGAATAATGTATTTATTTCAAACTGTTCCGATTGTGAAAGACGGTAAATAATTTAATAGATGGCAAAGAAAATTTCAGAGTTTGTGTGGGCGGGGAAGAAACCAAGAATTAAAATGAAAATTTTAATAGATGCAAAAAAGAGAGGCGGATTTCAATTACCAGATTTAAAATTATATCATGAAGCAGTTTGCTTAGTATTGATAAAAGAATGGATAATGTTGTTAAACAAAAAACTCTTAACATTGGAAGATCATGGGAATAAATTTGGCTGGCACGCTTATATGTATTATGGGAAAAAAAAGATAGACGGCTTTTTCTCTCACCATTATATAAGAAACAGCTTGCTAAATACATGGATGAAATATAAGAAATATGGAGATGAGAGAAAACCGTTATGGATAGTGCCAGCAGAAGTGATAAAAATAACAGCTGAGATGGGTGAAGAAAAGTGGTTGTCATATAATCAACTGTTAAAGTACAAAGTGGCAAAATAGAACTGAAAACTGCTGAAGAGCTGAATAATAAATATGATTGGTTTCAAATGCAACAAATAAAGAGCTTGGTGGAGAATGACATTAAAACTGAAGAAATAAGAAAAGAGCAAACAGAAATGGAAAGAGTTCTGCTTGGAGACAACGAAAAATTAATTTCAAAATTATATAAATTACTTTTAAAATGGTCTACGGAAGAGGAAGTAGTGAAATCTCAAATGGTTAAGTGGGCAATTAATGTAAATAAAGAAATACAGATGGAAACTTGGGAATATTTGTGGAAGAACTCTATGACGCTTCCGACGTGTCATAGTATTAAAGAGAACTGTTTTAAAATGATGTATAGATGGTATATGACTCCTAAGAAATTGGCAAAGATGAATAATAAGATGCCAGACAGATGTTGGAAATGTAAAAAACATGAAGGTTCTTTCTACCATATGTGGTGGACTTGTGAAAGAGCAAGAAAGTATTGGCAGATGATTCAACAAGAAATTTCTAGGATATTGGGATATGAATTCAAGAAAGCTGCAGAGACTTTTCTGTTGGGATTACAAATGGAAAAATTTCCAAAAGAAGATAGAACTATAATTTGGTACTTGCTTTCAGCTGCTAGGACATTATATGCGCAGTTGTAAAAGCAAGAAAAAATACCAGAGAAATGGGATTGGATTGTAAAAGTTATGACATGTAGTGAAATGGACAAATTAACAAAAATTTTAAGAGACTATGATTTAGAAGTTTTTAAGATGGAGTGGAAAAAGTTCAGAAGATATGTAGGAAAAGAGTGGAAAATAAAAGGACATTGGACAATTTTTGATAATGATTCTTAGAAAAAAGAAGAATATTAATTTTTGTTTTTATTAGTTAAGGGTACCTTTAAACATTAGTACTTTAAGTAAATAACACTGGCGGGGGTCAAGTAACGGGGGGAGGGGTGGGTAGTAACTAATATATGGGATAGATAAAAGAAGTTATTAATGATGCAAGAGATATAATTTGCTACCATAAGTTACCAAATAAAATTGTTTTTAACACCAGGACTGACTGAGTTGATCTTCTTGCAGTCCAAGGGACTCACAAGAGTCTTCTCCAGCACCACAACTCAAAAGCATCTATTTTTCTGCACTCGGCCTTCCTTATGGTCCAACTCACACAGCCATATGTTACTACTGGGAATAGCATCGCTTTGACTATATGGACTTTTATTGGCAGGTGAAGTCTCTGCTTTTTATTATACTGCCCAGGTTCACCTAGTTACATGCTACAGGTAAACATTAAAAAAAACCAAACAAAAAACCCCTGTTGTCGAAGGCTTTCACGGCTGGAGTCCATTGGTGGTTGTAGATTTCCTGGGCTGTGGTCTTGGCATTGTGAGACCTGACATTTCGCCAGCAACTGTGACTGGCATCCTCAGAGGTGGAATCCAGAAAACTGGAGTTCTCTCTGAGTCAAGCCCATTATGTCCCCCTCCCCTTTTTACAAGATATATCTGGAATGTAAAAAAGACTGGGAGAAGAGCCCTTTCCTCAACCCTTCCCCCATCGTTTTTCCATAGTAGTCATAGAATCATAGAGTTGGAAGGGACCTCCAAAGTCATCTAGTCCAATCCCCCTGCACAATGCAGGAACCTCACAAACACCTCCCCCTAAATTCACAGGATCTTCATTGCTGTCAGATGGCCATCTACCCTCTGTTTAAAAACCTCCAAGGAAGGAGAGCCCACCACCTCCCAAGGAGGAAGCCTGTTCCACTGAGAAACTGCTCTAAACTCGCAAACACCTCCCCCTAAATTCACAGGATCTTCATTGCTGTCAGATGGCCATCCAGCCTATTTTTAGAAACCTCCAAGGAAGGAGAGCCCACCACCTCCCAAGGAGGAAGCCTGTTCCACTGAGGAACCGCTCTGACGGTCAGGAAGTTCTTCCTAATGTTGAGCCGGAAACTCTTTTGATTTAATTTCACCCCATTGGTTCTGATCCTACCTTTCGGGGCCACAGAAAACAATTCCACACCATCCTCTATAGGACAGCCCTTCATGTCCTTGAAGATGGTGATCTCAGCTGCCTCCTCTCCAGGCTAAACATCCCCAGCTCCTTCAACCTTTCTTCATAGGACTTGGTCTCCAGACCCCTCACCCCTTTCAGTTTATTTCCCCCTCTCTCAGTATTGCTACTAACTGAGGCTGAGCATTCTCAGCAAAGTTAGAAAGTAAGATTTGTGTTGTTTTAACTCTAAACCAATATGTCTTTACTTGTACGTATGTCTCAACTAATATTATTATTTTCCTGTCTATTTTTCACTCTAGGGCAATAATTAAATTGAGTAGGATGGGTGTATCGGCCTAGGAATGAAATGATGTATTGACAGGATCTTTTTTTTTTTTAAAATCTCTCCTTGACTTTATACTAAATTTAGATGTTTATAGTTTTAAATGGCATTATCTTTTATAATATAATTGTATTGCCTCCTACTTCCTATTATCTGGATTCCTGTGTACAAATGCCTAATAAAGGTTTCAGTAAGAGAGAGAGAGAGAGACTGCGAGAAGATTTTTAACTCTCCCTCCCCAGCTTGTCTTCATGCTGAAAACCAGGGCTTTGTTTGAGGCAGGAGCTCCTCTGCGTATTAGAAGAAGAAAACTGCAGATTTATACCCCGCCCTTCTCTCTGAATCAGAGACTCAGAGCGGCTTACAATCTCCTATATTTCTCCCCCCACCCCTGTGAGGTGGGTGGGGCTGAGAGGGCTCTCCCAGCAGCTGCCCTTTCAAGGACAACTCCTGCCAGAGCTATGGCTGACCCAGGACCATCCCAGCAGCTGCAAGTGGAGGAGTGGGGAATCACACCTGGCTCTCCCAGATAAGAGTCCTGCACTTAACCACTACATCATACTGGCTTTCCTCCCCACCCCCCCACCCCCGATGTCGCCAATCCTCCAAGAGCTTACAGGACTCTTCTTCCAGGGCCTCCTGTAAGCTCCAGGAGGATTGGCTACATCAGGGGTGTGACCTAATATGCAAAGGAATTCCTGCTACAATAAAAAAGCCCTGCTGAAAATCACTCCATCCAAAGACCACTTTCACAGTCCTCTGAGAACAACAGCATTTGAATCTGAATGGCAGGCTAAAAACCTAGTTTTCTTGAAATGGGCCCCCACCAGCAGAAGCCTGGGGGTGGCTGGAGTCACAGAAGAGGGGGCGTCAATGACAATGTAAAGTCAGTTCTGGGTTTTTTGGAAGCGCTGTGGTAAAACCATAGAGTTTTTGCTTGTTCCTAGAGATGTTTGATGTGACTTTTGCCCCCTGATAATGATATCATGCCTCTCTAGGAATCACAAAAAAAAATGCGATGGTTTTGATGTAAGAGTTTTTGGCATTGCCTAGAGAGGCATGAACCGAGCCCCATGGCGCAGAGTGGTAAGCTGCAGTACTCCAGTCCTAAGCTCTGCTCCCTACCTGTTCGATCCTGGTGGAAGCTGGGTTCAGGTAGCCGGCTCGAGGTTGGCTTAGTCTTCCATCCTTTCAAAATTGGTCAAATGATTACCCGGCTTGCTGGCGGGAAAGTGTAGATGACTGGGGAAGGCAATGGCAAACCACCCTGTAAAAAGTCTGCCAAGAAAACGTCACGATGCCAAGAAAATGTCATGACATCACCCCATGGGTCAGTAATGACTCGGTGCTTGCACAGGGGACTAGCTTTACCTTTTAGAGAGGCATGACATCACTTCTGGGGGAAACCCAGAAGTGACATCATAGCATTGCTGATAAAGTTAATTTCCCCCCCCTTTTTCTCACCAGCCGCTGGGGCAAGAGCTATCCTGCTTTCTGTCTTTTGTTTTTCCTGTAGTGGAAACAGGGTTGGAATTCTAGCAGGAGCTCCTTTGCATATTAGGCCACACACCCCTGATGTAGCCAATCCTCTGAGAGCTTACAAAAAAGAGCCTTGTAAGCTCTTGGAGGATTGGCTGCAACAGGGGTGTGTGGCCTAATGTGCAAAGGAGTTCCTGCTAGACTTCCATCCCTGCGTGGAAATATGAAAGTAACCCTTCCTCCTTATTGTTTTGAGTTTGTGCACCGAAGAGGTTAATTATTTTGGCATTTGCCCTACTTCAAATGTTCAAAAGTGACCCTAGGTCCCTGTGAACAGTTGGCTGAACACCAACCTTCAGATAACCTTCTGAGTCCCTCTCCAGAGAAAATCTCAAGGAAAAGTAGCTGACGAACAGGCTGGGGTGACAAAGAGTGCATTTTAGAAGGAGCACTCTGGGACACAGAAGTCGTAAATCTTTCCAACAAAAGGTTCTCTCTCCACAGACAGAAAGTACTCAGAACATTGTCATTATTTGAAGATTTACTAAACAGGTAGCAGCCTCTTGCGAAGGACAGAGAGGAAAGTCAGTGTAGGTTTAGCGTCGGACTTGCCTTGTGGTGTTTTCTTCCTGATGCACAGAAAGGTTACCAACTCTAGGTTGGGAAATTCCTGGAGATTTGGGGGGGGGGGGAGTGGAACCTGGGGAGGGAGGAAACTCATCAGGGACATGATGCCATAGAGTCCAGAACTGCCATATTTTTCCAGGGATAGAATCATAGAGTTGGAAGGGACCTCCAGGGTCATCTAGTCCAACCCCCTGCACAATGCAGGAAACTCACAAATAACTCCCCCTAAATTTACAGGATCCGCATTGCTGTCAGGTGGCCATCTAGCCTCTGTTTAAAAACCTCCAAGGAAGGAGAGCCCACCATCTCCCGAGGAGGAACCCTCACCATCTTTGTCGCCCTCTTCTGGTCCCATTCCAGCTTGTCTATATCGTTCTTAAAATGTGGTGCCCAAAACTGAACACAATACTCCAGGTGAGGTCTTAGATAGATCTGTCAATGGGTTGTAATTTCAGGAGATCGTCAGTCGCAAGGAGTAATTATGGGAGACCTTAGAATCATAGAGTTGGAAGGAACCTCCAGAGTCATCTAGTCCAACCCCCTGCACAGTACAGGAAACTCACGAATACCTCCCCCTAAATTCACAGAATCCTCATTGCTGTGAAATGGCCATCTAGCCTCTGTTTAAAAACTTCCAAGAAAGGAGAGCCCCCCCTCCCCCCGAGAAAGCCTGTTCTAATGCTGTAATGGCCAGGAAGTTCTTCCTAATGTTGAGCCGGAAACTCTTTTGATTTAATTTCAACCTGTTGGTTCTGGTCCTACCTTCTGGGGCCACAGAAAACAATTCCCTATGAAGTTCAATTCCAATAGGGTATAATAGAGAATTGATCCACAGGTATCTGGGGCTCTGGGAAGGCTGCTTTTTGAGGTAGAGGCACTCAATTTTCAGCATAGCATCCAGTGCCTCTTCCCAAAATACCCTCCAAGTTTCATAGAGATTGGACCAGGAGGTCCAATTCTATGAACCCCAAAAGAAGATCCCCCTATCCTTCATTATTTCCAGTGGAGGGAAGGCATTTAAAAGGTGTGCGATCCCTTTAAATCGGATGGCCAGAACTCCCTTTGGAGTTCAAATATGCTTGTCACAACCTTGCTCCTGGCTCTGCTCCCAGTGTCTCCTGGTTCCACCCCCAAAGTCTCCTGGCTCCACCCCCAAAGTCTCCTGGCTCCACCCCTAAAAAGTCCACAGATATTTCTTGAATTGGATTTGGCAAGCCCAAAGTTTTGGCCGATTTTCTCAGATCTCGGAAGCGAAGGAGGGTCGGCCCTGGGAAGTCCAGTGTCTCCCCCAAAAAACTGGCAATGACCAGTCCCCCCTGAACATCTCTTATCTTGAAAAACTTCATGGGGCTGCCGTAAGTCAGTTGTGAGTTGTCAGCCCGTTATGTGCGTGCGCACACACGCGCACGCACACCGCGATAGGAAAGGATTACTGCATAAGGACGTACGCTGTATTTCAAAATAGCTGGCGTTCATGCTTTGCTTCACCGCACCGGCAGAAGCTATTGAGTAAATAAATCCTGTTCTTTCCTTGAAACGATTTGGAAGAGGTAGGGATTCGCCGGAAGTTGAACAGAAAGCCACGTGGAACCGATCTTCAGATGTAGCCGTTTTGTTTCCTAAGGGTCGCTGCTTCCTTGGGTTTGGGGGGCAGACTAAAATTTCTGCACAGTGCTTTTCAAAAAGGAGAAAGATCATTTCATCGTACGTCTCCGTGCCAAATGGAAGAGTTGGAGCTAAGGAGAGGGTTGTCTTAACAATTGGGCTATGAAGCTGCCCCCAAATCAGCACGGCTTTGTGACTGACTGCGCAATCCTGAGTAGAGTTCTATCTGCTAAATCCGTTAAGGTCGACATTGCTTCGGATTGTGCTGTAACTCTTGCAGATGGAAGAGCTGATGGGGTTTCCTTTGCGGTTGTTTTTCAAAAGTAGGCGCATCAAGTTGGTACTATTTTTAGAACTATAGAAACCTATAGTTACAAATCCCCCAAACTCTTAAATTGTTAATCTTGAGATAAGAAGGGTCAAAATAATATCCTGTTCCCCCAACGTTTCCATCCTAACACTGTTAGAATATTGGCCTTCTCAAAATGAGAAAACCTGGTTCTTAATAACGGGCCAGATGCCGGCCCAGTTGGTGTGACCAAGTCCACTGTGTGACACAGAGTGTTGGACTGGATGGGCCACTGGCCTGATCCAACATGGCTTCTCTTATGTTCTTATGTGACACAGAGTGTTGGACTGGAGGGGCCACTGGCCTGATCCAACGGCTTCTCTTATGTTCTTATGTGACACAGAGTGTTGGACTGGATGGGCCACTGGCCTGATCCAACATGGCTTCTCTTACGTTCTTATGTGACACAGAATGTTGGACTGGATAAGCCATTGGCCTGATCCAACATGGCTTCTCTTATGTTCTTAATATATGTTGTTTACATATGAGCAATTTGTTGCTTGCATATGTGCAATAACTGATGTTTTGAGAAGTGGAGTTTAATGTTTGGTTGCACTGTTGCCCACGCATATACAATAATATGTGTTGCTTACGTAAGTGCAATAACTGATGTTTTGAGAAGCAGAGCTTAATATTTAGCTGCCTGTTGCTTGTATAGTGCAATAATATATGTTGCTGTATTATTGCAAAGAAGATAGCATGCTTCATGTGTGGTCCACATTGGCAGTTTGCTTACATAAGTGCAATAACTTACGTTGTTTATACATGTGCAATAATATATGTTGTTTACATATGAGCATTTTGTTGCTTGCATATGGGCAATAACTGATGTTTTGAGAAGTGGAGTTTAATGTTTGGTTGCACTGTTGCCCACGCATGTACAGTAATATATGTTGCTTACATAAGTGCAATAACTGATGTTTTGAGAAGCAGAGCTTAATATTTAGTTGCCTGTTGCTTACACACAGGGCTTTTTTTTTTAGTAGGAGCGCAAAGGAACGCTGTTCCAACTGGCTTGGCATCAGGGGGTGTGACCTAATATGCAGATGATCCCTGCTGGGCTTTTTCTACCAAAAAAAGCACCTGTGTGAAACAACGGTAATGTCAGGGGTGTGGCCTGATATGCAAATGAGTTCCTGCTGGTTTTTTTCTCCCAAAAGCCCTGCTTACATATATACAATAACTGATGTTTTTGAGAAATGGCATTTAATGTTTAGCTGCCCTGTTGCTTACATAGTGGCTTACATAGTGCAGTAACATACATTGCTAACGTAAGTGCAATAACTGATGTTTTGAGAAGTGGAGCTTAATGTTTAGCTGCACTGTTGCTTACATAGTGCAATAGCATACGTTGCTTTCATGAGTGAAATAACTGATGTTTTGAGAAGTGGAGTTTAACGTTTAGCTGGTCTGCATGCAGGCATTCAGTACTGGAACTGGGCGGGGGTGGGGAATGATGCTTCTCTGAGCCAGTTTGGTATAGTGGTTAAGTGTGCGGACTCTCGTCTGGGAGAACCGGGTTTGATTCCCCACTCCTCCATTTGCACCTGCTGGAATGGCCTTGGGTCAGCCATAGCTCTGGTAGGAGTTGTCCTTGAAAGAGCCAGTTTGGTGTAGTGGTTAAGTGTGCGGACTCTTATCTGGGAGAACCGGGTTTGATTCCCCGCTCCTCCACTTGCACCTGCTGGAATGGCCTTGGGTCAGCCATAGCTCTGGCAGAGGTTGTCCTCGAAATGGGCAGCTGCTGTCAGAGCCCTCTCAGCCCCACCCACCTCACAGGGTGTCTCTTGGGTGGGGAGAAGATATAGGAGATTGTAAGCCGCTCTGAGTCTCTGATTCAGGGAGAAGGGCGGGGTATAAATCTGCAATTCTTCTTCTTGTGGCTACTCCAAATCTTATTGTATCTGTGGTGCCTTGTGTTAAAGAAAGCAACATGGAACCGTGTGATAGAGAGGGCCACTCTGGGATCACAGAGAAGGCACCAAAACAAGATCGTTCATTGCAGTCTTGGCCTAAAGCATATAACACCCATGGCAAGTCATCATTTTATTTATTGATTGTGCTTCTGCTCAGCTTTTCTTCAGAAGTCAGAGAAGCTTTTATCTGGCTCCCCAGAGACAAACTGAAATCACAGATTTCTACCTTCAGAGTACATAAGAACATAAGAGAAGCCATGTTGGATCAGGCCAATGGCCCATCCAGTCAACACTCTGTGTCACAGAAGAACATAAGAGAAGCCATGTTGGATCAGGCCAATGGCCCATCCAGTCCAGCACTCTGTGTCACATAAGAACATAAGAGAAGCCATGTTGGATCAGGCCAGTGGCCCATCCAGTCCAACACTCTGTGTCACATAAGAACATAAGAGAAGCCATGTTGGATCAGGCCAATGGCCCATCCAGTCCAGCACTCTGTGTCACACTTAAGAACCTAAGAAGCCATGATGGATCAGGCCAGTGGTCCATCCAGTCCAACACTCTGTGTCACACAGGGGCCAAAAAACCCAGGTGCCATCAGGAGGTCCATCAGTGGGGCCAGAACTCCAGAAGCCCTCCCACTGTTGCCCCCCCCCCCAAGCACCAAAAATGCAGAGCATCACTGCTCCAGACAGAGTGTTCCATCTAGATCATATGGCTAAGAGCCACTGATGGACCTCTGTTCCATGTTTGTCCAATCCCCTTTTGAAACTGTCTATGCCTGTAGCTGCCACCACTTCCTGCGGCAGGGAATTCCATGTGTTAGTTACTTATTGGGTGAAGAAGCACTACATTTTATCTGTTCCAAACCTACTGCTCCTTAATTTCATGAAGTGTCCACAAGTTCTTAATTTCATGGAATGCCCACGAGAGCCAGTTTGGTGTAGTGGTTAAGTGTGCGGACTCTTATCTGGGAGAACCAGGTTTGATTCCCAACTCCTCCACTTGCACCTGCTGGGATGACCTTGGGTCAGCCATAGCTCTCAGCGTTGTCCTTGAAAGAATCAGTTTGGTGCAGTGGTTAAGTGCACGGACTCTTATCTGGGAGAACCAGGTTTGATTCCCCACTCCTCCACTTGCAGCTGCTGGAATGGCCTTGGGTCAACCATGGCTCTTGCAAGAGTTGTCCTTGAAAGGGCAGCTGCTGTGAGAGCTCTCTCAGCCCCACCTACTTCACAGGGTGTCTGGTGTGTGTGGGGGGTTAAGGTAAAGGAGATTGTGACTGCTCTGAGACTCTGAGATTCAGAGTATAGAACGGGATATAGATCCAATTTCTTCTTCTATTGTAAGAACAGGAGAAAAGTACTTCTTTCTCTGCCTTCTCTATCCCAAGCATAATCTTGTAAACCTCTATCATGCCACCCCTCAGTTGATGTTTGCTAAACTTGTGCTAGCAGGTGATGGGAGATTTGTGGGGTGACATCTGATATGGTTGGAGTCCCAGGGGGACTGAATGTCTCTTCCAGGTGTCACTCTAGGAATTTCCCCACTCTCTATGATCACCCTTGGCCCTGACAAGGTATCATCCTCTCAAGGGAGCAGGATTATTAATAATGTTGAAGTTTTGACATTGAGCTCCTGTCAGTGGTAATTTCCGCGAACTGCATGATGGCTATTCTTCCGAGCTATAATTAATGTGTTCAGAAAGCTGAAGACCGCTCCTTAAAAGGACAGTGTACATGTGACCCCTTTGCTTCAAAGGAAGATGGGATAGATTAAAGGCAGTTTGGGTGTTTTGCTCTTTGGCTGGCTTTATTTGAGCGGGAAAGGAACTTTTGGTGGGAGCCCGTTGTGCTTCGTCTCCTTATTTGGATCAATTTGCAGGACTCGCGGATGTGTGGCTTGTTTTTAAACACTCACTCTCGATGGTGGTGGATAGCAGAAAGGCTCATATGCAGCCACTTCATTTCTAAAGCTGTAATCCCCTTTCTGGGTTTTCCCACACGAGAAAGCAATGACGGGAGGCGTTGCCAGCTTGTATGTTATTTATCTGTCCGAGGCAATCGAGTTGGACATTAAAACAAATGTTGTGTTCAGCTTTGCGCTGGAGAAAGCAAGGCCTGGGAAAAGGTTTTGTTTATTGCAGAGGAACTGATCTGCCTGCGGACGCTTCGGTGTGGCGGGACACCGAGAAGGTGGCTTGGACAGGCAGCTCATCTGGAAGGAACAATTCCTCACCCCAGGCAGAGAGCTGCTCAGGAAGCGAATTTAAAAAACAGCTGTTGATCTACAGGGTTGTGACTGCAAACCTTAAGCTGTGCCAATCTTGCCATATTTTGGGATTTTGGGGGGGGGGGGGTTGGCCAGAGGCTCAGCTGGTGGTGTTTGTTTGTAGAGTCCATCTGTCTGTAAAATATCTGAGCGTTTTGGCTAAGGGAGAGAGGCACCTGCATACAGATCGCATTTCAGCCTGCCTAAGCGGTTGGAAAGCCATCCTTGGAGTACGTTTCTGGATCTCCCCGCCGTTTTACTGGCGGTCGACAGCTACCAAGAAAAGGGCCTTCTCTGGGGGTGGAACCTTGTTTTTGAAACTCCCTTCCCTTGTCTGACCTTGATGATGCGAAACTGATGTTTTTACCCCAGCCGTTGGACAAAATCTAGTTGGAGTCTTACTGCTGTAGCTTACTTATTGATGTGGTCCCTAGATTAATGTTTATATAGCATTCAGCTTAATATTTATATTTTTGTTGTTGCGGTTTTACCTTGCTATAAGCTGCCTTGCCCTGGTCTAGATAAGAACATAAGAGAAGCCATGTTGGATGAGGCCAGTGGCCCATCCAGTCCAACACTCTGTGTCACATAAGAACATAAGGAAGCCATGTTGGATCAGGCCAGTGGCCCATCCAGTCCAACACTCTGTGTCACACAGAGGCCAAAAAAATTATATACACACACACACATACACACAAACACACACACCCATATATACACACCCATATATACACCCATACACTGTGGCTAATAGCCACTGATGAACCTCTGCTCCATATTTTTATCCAATCCCCTCTTGAAGCTCGCTATGCTTGTAGCCACCACCACCTCCTGTGGCAGTGAATTCCACATGTTAATCACCCTTTGGGTGAAGAAGGACTTCCTTTTATCTGTGACTGCTCAGCAATTTCATTGAATGCCCACGAGTTCTTGTATTGTGAGAAAGAGAGAAAAGGACTTCTTTCTCTACTTTCTCCATCCCATGCATAATCTTGTAAACCTCTCATGTCACCCCGCAGGCGACGTTTCTCCAAGCTAAAGAGCCCCAAGCGTTTCAACCTTTTCATACCCATGAAAAGGCCATAAAATAGGCTCGCCATCAAAAACTCATTGATCTGGACACCATCTTTCTTCAAGCGAATGTGTTACCCCAGCGGGTGATGCCCACTGCCCAAGGGAAGACTGTAGATGGCAGGGCCTCTACTCACACTTCAGAATTTCCCTCAGCAGTTCTGGAGGCTTTATTATTTACTAACATGGAAGGTGATGTGGCTGCATGCTTCATCCTCTAAGTTAGGGGTGTCGAACTCATTTATTATGAGGGCCAGATCTGACATAAATGAGATCCTGTTGTTCCGGGCCATGTGTGTACCTATTTAAGATTTGGCAGCAAAGATATAAACTTTATAAAGGACACAGACAAACACAATTTTTTTTTTAAAGTAAAACATGCTCAAAACATTAGCACTCATTGGGATTAAAGGTGCTTTCTTTGTATCTCCTCTGTTCAATCCAGGGAAGTGGGCAAAGGAAGCTCTGACTCTTTCCTTCCTTCCTCAAGGGACCAGAAAGGGGAGGAGCCTCAGCCAATAGAAGGAAGAGAGGCTTGGCTCAGTAGCTCTGCTGTGTGATTGAGAGAGCCTGGCAAAGCAAGCTCTCCTCCCCCCCTTCTTCCCCAAGAGAGGCACCTCAGCCAATGAAGAAAATAGACGTTTTGCTCTGCAGCTCCTGTGTGATTCAGCAAGCCTTTGCAAAGCAACCTGAGATGCAGAAGGAAGCAAGAGAGGGAGAAGGAAGCAGACAAGAGCCAGTTGCTCAGGGGCCTGATAGGAGCCCTCTGGGGGCCTGATTCGGCCTTCGGGCCACATGTTTGACAACCCTGCTCTAAGTGGTAAACGCCCATCCTTGTATTCAGAGAATTTGTTGGCTTGTCTAGATCTCTTGAGGCTGGAATCCTCTTTATCTAACACCGTATTTTAAAGTGAGTGGCACAGTGGTTAACTCTTCCATGGTAGCTGTAACTCTTCCAAGTACATGTAGGTTCCTCAACAGAATATAAATTGATCCCTAGACCTAAAATTAATATACCATAAGGGCCCGAAATTAAAAGCAGAATTTAAAATAAAATCATAACCAAAAGTACATGTGTTTATTACAGGAGCATAAAAGCATTTAGGGGCACATCGTTTGCCTCCTTATTCAATTATATCATACGATAGCAATGCGAAACCACTTGGCCTGGTGCGTTTTGACCTAAAATGGTCTTCTTTAGAGGTCAGACAAATATCTACACATACAGGCTCATATTACAAAATTCAATAAATCAGTGCTGGACCGAAAAGAAAGTGGTTTAATAAAGTGACAAAGCCGAAGAGATATAATTGACGCCTCTTATAATACAGCCTTATGTCCTGGTCAAGGGCATATGTGTTGCGTTGTGTGTCTTATTGTACGCCTCACCAAAGAGGTCCAGAAATCATCAGTCAGTGTCGGATGAGAGTGTCATGGGTGCTGGGGACCCTGTAGAGGAAGTTGAGCCTGCAGCAGAAACTGTGCCCCTGCCACCTGCACCGGTGCCCCTGCCTCCTGCTGGAGAAGATCCCAGCCCCCCTGCCTCGCCCTCTCGGGTGGCGCGTGTGCGTGACCGCCTCCGTCAGGACCTCAGGGATCGGAGGAGGGCGGCACGCTCACAAGCAAGACGCTCCCTGAGCCCTGAGTTTTGAGAGGATTCTGGCCCTTCTAAGAGCAAGGATGCTTGAGTTGCAACAGGATCCTGGCTGCCTCTCTGAGCCAGCAATTAGCCCAAATGGGCAACAGCCAGCAGAGGGCTATATAGCTGTAGGCTTTGGGAGGAGGCTTTGTGGAAGCAACTAGTCATCTACCTGACGTCCTAGCATCCACTTCGGCTTTTGACTTTGGACCTCCTGACCTTGGCTTGACTTCTGGACCCCCTGACTACGGCTTCTGAACCTCTGACCTACGATACCTGGACAACGATTTGGTTTTGGCACCTTGGACACTCTTGCTCACCGGTTACAGACCTTGGACTGCCCCTGGACTTCGCCTGGCCTGGCCCCAGCTCGTGACAGATTGCTTCCACCCACACAAACACCCATTCCACAGGATGGATGCTGAAGCAAGTGGAACCGCAGGACTACTGGCTGCCCTCCAAGCCCAGGTACAGCAGCTGACACAGGCAGTAGTGCACTTGCAGCAACAGCCTGCAGCCAGTGCTCCAGCCAAGTGCCCAGTTCCCCCACCTGACAGATTTGGGGGTGCTGTGGAAGAATTTCCTGCGTTCCTGGCACAGTGTCAGCTGTACTTTGAACTAAGAGCACGGGACTTCCCCAATGACAAGACGAAGGTGTGTTTTATCATTAGTCTGTTAAAGGGGCAGGCGGCCAAGTGGGCCACACCCCTACTGGTTGGGTCCTCTCCCCTACTGACTGATTACCAGGGGTTTGAGGCCCACCTGTCTGCTGCCTTCTCCAACCCAGTCCAAGCAGCCACAGCCAACCGGAAAATCAGGGCCCTGAAACAAGGCCAGTCCTCGGTGGCTCAGTATGCCACCGAATTCAAGCTCCTGGCCCAAGACTTGGCGTGGAATGAGGCTGCTCAGATGGACCAGTTTACCGAGGGGTTGGCAGAGGAAGTCCTGGACGAACTGGCCAGGGTGGAGCGGCCCCCCACGCTCCAGGAACTTATCACCCTCTGCCTCCGCATCGATGGCCGCCTGGAAAGTCGCCGCCAAGCCAAGACCCGAGGGCGCCAGCTCCCTGCGCCATGCCACTTGGCTCCTCTCCCATCCCCAGCTAGTACCAGAGACGAGGGTGAGCCTATGCAGCTTGGAGCTGCTCGACCCCGCCTGACTCCAGAAGAAAAGGCCAGACGCCGCACGCAGAACCTGTGCCTCTACTGCGGCACGGCAGGCCACTATGCCTCTGGCTGCCCTGCTAAACATCGAATACCCAGACCTACATTGCCACCGTCGCCAAAAGGCCAGCCCCAGGCGTAAGTGGACCCTCCAGCCTGGGGCGACTAGCTGGGTCCTCCGAACAACAGGCTGATACCCCGGGCCCGTTCCTGCTACCAGTCAAACTCCATCTGCCCGATGGACGCTGGCTGTTCGTGTATGCCATGCTGGACTCGGGAGCGGCCCACTGTTTCGTAGATGCCGCCTTTGTAAAGCAGCACCAGATCCCAGTGCAGCCAAAAGAGATTCCGACGCTGGTGGAGGCTATTGACGGGCGCCTCCTCCGTTCTGGCCCCGTCACCCAGGAGACCTGTCCCATCACCTTCCACGTCCAGCAGCACCAAGAACAGCTGCAGTTTGATGTCGCCCGCATGCCTCGCTTCCCGCTGATTCTAGGCCTTTCCTGGCTGAAGCTGCACAACCCCATCGTGGACTGGGCTCAGCAAGAACTACGCTTCCGAGACCCATGCCCCCATCTGACTCCTCCCACCACTCTAGCAGCCGGCATCCCGAGTGGTGGTCCTCAGCTCCCTCAGAAGTATGCAGATTTCGCCGATGTCTTTGAAGAGACAGGAGCAGATCAGCTTCCCCCTCACCGACCCTATGACTGTGCCATTGATTTGGTACCTGGGGCACCACTCCCGGTGGGGCGTCTGTACCCAATGTCAGAGCCTGAGTTGGCAGCTTTGCGAGACTACCTGGACAAGAACCTGAAGCGCGGATTCATCCGACCCTCAACTTCTCCCCTGTCTGCTCCAGTCCTCTTCGTGAAGAAGAAAAGCGGGGAGCTCCGGCTGTGCAATGACTACCGGGCCCTGAACAAGATCACCATCCGCGACCGGTACCCTCTACCACTGATCCCTGAACTCTTGGATCGTTTAAAGGGGGCCCAAATCTACACCAAGCTGGACCTCCGCGGAGCGTACAATTTGGTGCGCATACGGCCCGGAGACGAATGGAAGACCGCGTTTGGGACCCGATACGGGCAGTACGAGCACCTGGTGATGCCCTTCGGATTGACCAACGCCCCCGCTGTCTTCCAGAGGTTCATGAATGATGTATTCCGGGACCTGCTCGACCGCTTCGTGATCATATACCTAGATGACATTCTAATTTACTCCCGCAATCCTGCCCAGCATGCCGAGCACGTCCGCCAGGTCCTACAGCGCCTACGAGCCCATGGCCTCTACGCCAAGCTGGAGAAGTGCGACTTTGACCTGCGCTCCGTCGAGTTCCTTGGTCACATTGTGTCACCACAGGGAATCCTCATGGACCCGAAAAAGGTGGAAGCGGTCCTGACCTGGCAGGCCCCTCAGAATCGCAAAGACCTGCAGCGGTTCCTTGGTTTTGCCAACTACTATCGGCAATTCATCCCAGCCTATGCATCTCTGACAACACCCCTGACTCAACTACTCCGCCCCAAAGAACCTTTCCACTGGTCCCCAGAGGCCGATAACGCTTTCTCCACCCTGAAGACCCGCTTCGCCACCGGGCCACTCCTGAGATACCCCGACCCCCAGCTTCCCTTTACAGTGGAAGCTGATGCCTCCAACGTGGCCCTGGGAGCAGTGCTGTCCCAGCGCGAGGAGCCGTCCCAGCCACTCCAGCCCTGCGCCTATTACTCACGCCAGCTCACTGCGGCAGAGAGGAACTACACCATCTGGGAGAGGGAGTTGCTCGCGATCAAGGTGGCTTTTGAGGTTTGGAGACATTACCTTGAAGGGGCTCGCCACCCTGTCCAAGTGCTCACCGACCACCGGAACTTGGAGCATCTCCAGACCACCCGCCGTCTCAACCAGCGCCAGATCCGGTGGTCCCTATTCTTCTCCCGCTTTGACTTCAAGATCACCTACATCCCCCATACCCAGAACCGGAAAGCCGATGCGCTCTCGCGGAAACCGGAATACGCTCCTGCTTCGACTGAGACCGTGCCTGCTGCTCCCATCCTGCCACCCTCAGTGTTTGCAGCCACCTCCACTTCACCAGCACTCGTGGAGGACATTCGTGCTAGCCAGGCCAATGATCCCTGGGTCCAGCAACACCTCCAGGCACTCCAAGATGGCTCAACAGGCGAGTTCACGACTCGAGGCGGCCTCTTGCTACACCACGAACGCCTCTATGTGCCGCCCGGGCCCTTGCGGGCAGAAGTACTACGCATGACCCACGATGCGTTACCCGCTGGGCACTTTGGACAACATAAGACCACCCACTTGCTGACACGGGAATTCTGGTGGCCACGAGTTCGCTCCGATGTTGCCCATTATGTCAGCTCCTGTGACGTCTGCCGACGGGCCAAAGACGTCCCAGCCAAACCCTCGGGGTTGTTACAGCCCTTGCCCACACCCTCAGGACCCTGGGATACCATCTCGATGGACTTCATCACGGAACTTCCACGATCCAAGGGTCAGACGTGCATCTTGGTGGTCGTCGACCTATTTACCAAGATGGCCCACTTCATTCCGTGCCCGAAACTTCCCACAGCTCAGGAGACAGCCCAGCTCTACCTGCAACACATCTTTCGTCTGCACGGACTCCCAGCCCACCTGATCTCAGACCGGGGGCCCCAGTTCTCCTCTCGGTTCTGGCAAGCCCTCCATTCCAGCCTGGGGACTCGAGTGCACCTGTCCTCAGCTTACCACCCACAGACAGATGGTCAGACAGAGCGCACCAATGCCACGCTAGAGCAATATCTCCGCTGTTACACCTGCTACCAGCAGGACGACTGGACCACTCTGTTGCCTCTAGCGGAATTTGCATACAACAACGCGGTCCATTCCTCCACCCAAATGACCCCGTTTGCTGCAACCTACGGGTACCACCCTCGGTTCTTCCCGGCGATCCTGCCACCCACGAATGTCCCCGCCGTTGAGGCCTACCTGCAAGAACTCCGCGCCAGCCAAGACTTGCTCCGAGAGCAGCTACAGCGGGCCAAGGAAGCCTATAAACTAGCTGCGGACCGGAAGAGGCAGGAAGGCCCCCCAATCCAGCCGGGGGATCAGGTGTGGCTCTCAACTCGCTACCTGCGCCGGCCTGGTCGGTCTCACAAGCTGGATGCGCGGTTCATTGGACCCTACCCTGTCTTAGAACAAATAAACCCCGTCGCCTTCAGGCTCCAGTTGCCACCCCACCTCCGCATTCACCCCGTGTTCCATCGCTCCCTCCTTGTTCCAGCTGCACGCCCTGACCCAGCTCGGCCTCCTTCTCCACCGCCACCACCACCAGTGTTGGTGGATGATGAAGAAGAATACGAGGTGCGCCAGATCCTGGACTCCCGGTACCATCGTGGAGGCCTCCAGTACCTTGTGGACTGGGAGGGATACGGCCCAGAAGACCGGTCTTGGGAGCCCGTGGACAATCTTCATGCCCCAGACTTGGTGCAACGGTTCCACAACGACCACCCCGACCTCCCAGGCCCCTCGACGGAGGGGGGCCCTGGGGGGGGGGATAGTGTCATGGGTGCTGGGGACCCTGTAGAGGAAGTTGAGCCTGCAGCAGAAACTGTGCCCCTGCCACCTGCACCGGTGCCCCTGCCTCCTGCTGGAGAAGATCCCAGCCCCCCTGCCTCGCCCTCTCGGGTGGCGCGTGTGCGTGACCGCCTCCGTCAGGACCTCAGGGATCGGAGGAGGGCGGCACGCTCACAAGCAAGACGCTCCCTGAGCCCTGAGTTTTGAGAGGATTCTGGCCCTTCTAAGAGCAAGGATGCTTGAGTTGCAACAGGATCCTGGCTGCCTCTCTGAGCCAGCAATTAGCCCAAATGGGCAACAGCCAGCAGAGGGCTATATAGCTGTAGGCTTTGGGAGGAGGCTTTGTGGAAGCAACTAGTCATCTACCTGACGTCCTAGCATCCACTTCGGCTTTTGACTTTGGACCTCCTGACCTTGGCTTGACTTCTGGACCCCCTGACTACGGCTTCTGAACCTCTGACCTACGATACCTGGACAACGATTTGGTTTTGGCACCTTGGACACTCTTGCTCACCGGTTACAGACCTTGGACTGCCCCTGGACTTCGCCTGGCCTGGCCCCAGCTCGTGACAGAGAGCCAGTGTGCCACAAGTAACATGTATCCTGGTTAGTGATAAGTTTGATGGCAACTTGTGCTAAAAGGTTGTGAATCCAGGAGAGCCAGTTTGGTGTATTTGGGAGAACGGGGTTTGGTTCCCCACTCCTCCACTTGCAGCTGCCTGAATGGCCTTGGGTCAGCCATAGCTCTCTCAGAGGTTGTCCTTGAAAGGGCAGCTGCTGTAAGAGTCCTCTCAGCCCCACCCACCTCACAGGGTGTCTCTTGTGGGGGAGGAAGATAAAGGAGATGGTGAGCCCAGTGTTGTGTCATCTTCTGAGAGAGAGAGAGAGAGAGAGAGAGAGAGATATTCAAAATTCCCCCTCACTTCCCAAATCTCCTTATTTCTGAGGCGCAGCGTTTTTGTGGAGCAGTCCTCTCACCTTTTGGGGGCTAAACGTTCCATAAGAATGGGATCATGGAAGTGTTGGGAGGTATTTTTCCAGCTCCGAGCATCTGTCTCAATCACAAGCGTCTCTAAAACACGCAAATAACCAGCAGCGCTCTCTGGCACGGGAGACGTCCCAACATATTTTCCTGGATGTATTCCCCCCCCCCCCCTTTCTTTGTCTGTGCGGCATCATTGCCAGAGAGGCATAAAAACCCAGTCCGGCTTCTTTCACTTCAAACAAGGATTTTTTTTTGCTTCAAATTACATTGTCGCTTACTAAACTTCCTGTCGTTCTCTGGGCAGGCTGAACGGCCTTTCGTGAGCTGGGTGCGCAGACATTACTGTGTACGGGTTTTTAATTTGTTTTATTTTATTTTTTTTCTTTTTAGCCTTACAGCGGCTGTGAAGAAAAATACAGAGCTGGGTTTCCTGTGGTTAATGCAAACTATTATTGGCGTGGAGCCCTCTTTCCTGACCTCATTATTCAGGGAAAGGGTGGGGGAGAGAAGAAAGCATAAGGCAACATAAACATGGCCTTAAACCGGGCCTGAGAATCCAGTGCCCTTAATTAGTCGCACAGGAGCTGTGCAGGCCCACAGATTGCACCGCCAAAGAGGCAATTTATAGTACTACTTTTTTGTTGTTGAGTTGCACAGTCAAGTCCGACTCTTTGCAACCCCATGGGCAAAGTCACGCCAGGCCCTCCTGTCTTCCACCATCCTCCAAAGTCCGCTCAAATTCGTGTTTGTTACATCCGTAACGTTGTCCAGCCGTCTCCTCTTTTGCCGTCTCCTTCTTCTTTTGCCTTCTGCCTTTCCCAGCATCAGGGTCTTCTCCAGGGAGTACTCCCTTCTCATTGGGTGGCCGAAGGATTTGAGCTTCAGCTTCAGCATCTGACCTTCCAGGGAACAGTCAGAGTTGATTTCCCTTAGGACCGACTGATTGGATCTTCTTGCAGTCCAAGGAACTCTCAAGAGTCTTCTCCAGCACCACAGCTCAAAAGCATCTATTCTTCTGCGCTTGGCCTTCCTTGTGGTCCAGCTCTCACAGCCATACATTACTATTGGGAATACCATTGCTTTGACTATATGGACTTTTGTTGGCAGGGTGATCCAGTTTGGTGTAGTGGTTAAGTGTGCGGACTCTTATCTGGGAGAAGCAGGTTTGATTCCCCACTTCTCCACCTGCACCTGATGAAATGGCCTTGGGTCAGCCATAGTTCTGGCAGAGGTTGTCCTTGAAAGGGCAGCTGCTGTGAGAGTCCTCTCAGCCCCACCCACCTCATAGGGTGTCTGTTGTGGGGGAGGGAGATAAAGGCAATTGTGAGCCGCTCTGAGACCCTTGAGTGGAGGGCGGAATATAATTCCAATGTCGTCGCCGTCTTCGTCGTCTTCTTCTTGTTCTTCGTCGTCTTCTTCTTGTTCTTCTTCTTCTTCTTCTTCTTCTTCTTGTTCTTCTTCTTCTTGTTCTTCTTGTTCTTGTTCTTCTTCTTCTTCTTCTTCTTCTTCTTCTTCTTCTTCTTGTTCTTCTTCTTCTTTTTATTATACTGCCCAGTTTCGCCATAGCTGTCCTCCCAAGGAACGAGTGTCTTTTAATTTCATGGCTACCATCACCATCTGTAGTGATCTTGGATCCCAGAAATGTGAAGTCTGTCACTACTTCCATGTCTTCCCCTTCTATTTGCCAAGGTGTGATGGGGCCAGATGCCATGATCTTAGTGTTTTTGATGTTGAGTTTCAAGCCTACATTTGTGCTCTCCTCTTTCACCCTCAACAAGAGGTTCTTTAGGTCCTCCTCACTTTCCGCCATTAGAGTGGTATCATCTGCATATCTGAGGTTGTTGATGTTTCCCCTGGCAATCTTAATTCCGGTTTCTGCTTCATCCAGGCCAGCATTCCGCATGATGTACTCTGCATATAAATTAAATAAGCAGGGTGACAATATACATCCTTGTTGAACTCCCTTTCCTATTCTAAACCAATCAGTTGTTCCGTATCCCGTTCTGACCGTTCTTGACCCTTATACAGGAGACATTAGGTGTTCTGGTACTCCCATCTCTTTAAGGACTTGCCACAGTTTGTTGTGATCCACACAATCAAAGCCTTTAGCATAATAAATGAAAGGGAAATAGACATTTTTCTGATACTCCCGTGCTTTCTGCAGAATCCATCGAATGTTGGCATTTTGAGCTACCAGGCATGATAGCAGAAAAAAGCCAGAGTCCAGTAGCACCTTAAAGCAGGGGTGTCAAATATGCGACCCAAGGGCCGAATCAGGTCCCCCAGAGGGCTTTTAACAGCCCGAGCAACTGGCTGTCGTCTGCTTCCTTCTCCCTCTCTCTTGCTTCCTTCTGCATCACAGCTTGCTTTGCAAGGCTTGCTCAATCGCACAGGAGCTACAGAGCAAAACCTCTATTTTCTCCTTTAGCTGAGACTCCTTCCTTGGGGAGGAAGGGGAGGGGGAGAGCTTGCTTTGCCAGGCTCTCTCAATCACACAGCAGAGCTACTGAACCAAGCCTCTCTTCCTTCTTTTGTTTGAGGTTCCTCTCCCTCCTGGTCCCATTTTGTGACTGAATCTATGACGCTGTGTCAGAATTTCCAGGGTGCCCGAGGGTTCAAAAAGGCTGGAACCCCTGCTCTAGAGAGATGGCTGGGGTAGTCTCCCATGAGTGAGATCTATTAAGCCTGGGCGTCTTACTGGAGCCTTCATTATCAATGGAGGCCCAGATAACAGCCACTGCCAAATCAGCCTTCTTCCACCTGAGGCGGGCGAGGCAGCTGGCCCCTTTCCTAGAGCGTCAGGACCTAGCAATGGTGATCCACGCGACGGTCACCTCAAGATTGGACTACTGTAACGCTCTCTACATGGGGCTGCCTCTGTACCGGACCCGGGAGCTGCAGCTAGTGCAGAACGCGGCGGCCAGGCTGCTACTTGGTCTCCCAAGATGGGAGCATATACGGCCAGGGCTGCGCGGACTGCACTGGCTGCCAATCGTATACCGGATCCAGTACAAAGTGCTGGTCATAACCTTTAAAGCCCTATATGGCCAAGGACCGACCTACCTGAGGGACCGTCTCTCCCCATATGAGCCCCAGAGAGCACTGAGGTCAGTGGGGAAAAGCAGACTGAATATCCCTGGGCCAAAAGAAGTTAAACTTCAAAGCACCCGCACCCGGGCCTTTTCTGTTGCGGCCCCACAACTCTGGAACCAACTCCCAGAGGAGGTGCGGGCCCTGCGGAACTTAGACCAGTTCCGCAGGGCCTGCAAGACCGCCCTCTTCAAACAGGCGTTCACCAATAACTGAATTAATGTTTACCGCCAGATTAGTAACGTTTACCGCCAATGTTGACTTAGGAATGTTTTAATTAATTATTGATTATTGACTGATTTTAATGTGAATTTTAATGTGAATTTAATGTTTTTATTACTATTGTTTACCTGAAATGCTGTTAGCCGCCCTGAGCCTGCTTCGGCGGGGAGGGCGGGATATAAATAAAATTTTACATTACATTACATTACATTAAATGGGTGCTACGACAGAGAAGATCCTGCTTCCCAGTTTTGGTGGTTTCAGGCTCCCAAACTCGCAGTGACGTTGTGAAGCGGTACAGGCCTGTGAAAGGACTGTACCACCTCAGAAACTGCATGTTGGCATCACTTACCATTTTTAATTTGAAATACTCCCTCTAAGCTGTGGAGTCTTGTGAGCAAAAATTCTACATCGTGAGCTCCTGGCATTAAAGTTGTGAGCTCCTGCATAAATGATTGTGCTCTGGCGGTCATTTTTCCTGAGCTAAAACGAAAATGTGTGAGCTGGAGGCTAAAAGCTCTGTGAGCTAGCTCACACTAACTCAGCTGAGAGGGAACACTGGGTACAAGATCAGCTCTGAAAAACCAGCAAATAAATGCATGCCATGCGACAAACGTAAAACAATGAAGACAGGTTAACAACAACAACAGGCAGTCCCCTGTACAAGCACCAGTCATTTCCGACTCTGGGATGACACTGCTTTCACAAAGTTTTCGTGGTAGGCTTTTTATGGGGTGGTTTGCCAGTGCTTTCCCCAGTCATCTACACTTTCCCCGCAGCAAGCTGAGGACTCATTTTACTGACCTCGGAAGGATGGAAGGCTGAGTCGACCTGGAGCCGGTTACCTGAACCCAGCTTTTGCCGGGATCGAACTCAGGTCATGAGCAGAGAGCTCGGATTGCAGCACTGCAGCGTTACCACTTTGCACCACGGGGCTGTAAACAGGTTGAGGAGGGGGACACAAAAATTAAAACCTTTCTAACAGACAAGCAAAGTTACTGGGATAGAATCAGTCACTTGCGTATCCCACACGCCCATAAGGCGAAATTTGGCAGCTCTGTGGGTTACCTGCAGCTTTAACATAGAAGCCGGTGTGAGACTCTTTCTGGTTTTTCTAGCCCTTGACAAGTCTTTCTTACTTTCTTTTGAAAACAGAACCGGTCTTTGCGGCACGTTTTAGAATGAATGTTTGCAGTGTTTTGTTAGCTGCAGAACGGACTTCATAGTTTGAAAAATCCCATAAGCCTTAAAAAAAAGCGACACCAGACGTTTCTGCTTGAAAGGGTTTTTGTTTTGGAAGGGTGGCATTTGCAATTACCAGACATGTCCTTCCCAGGGAAATGTGTACCCAGCAGGTATGGCAGGAGTCCAGTTTGAAATATGGATTGGATACGCTCCGCTTTCGGTCGTCGAAACTGCGGCGCTGAGGGGCACACAGCATGTTCGCCATTTAAGAATGGAATGATCTTTGAGGAGAAGTGACGGTTTCTGACTTAATGCTTGTGAAGGTGATGGAGGGACATGAGAAAGCCTCAGTAATTGGGCTGTCAGAATACGCGTATGGGGTAGCCAGTCAGATCTTGGGAAACCTTGAACTGGGGTTTAGGGTCCACAGGAGCCTGTGTGATATTTATGTATTTCATAGAATCATAGAGTTGGAAGGGACCTCCAGGGTCATCTAGTCCAGCCCCCTGCGCAATGCAAGAAACTCACAAATACCCCCCCCCCCCCCTAAATTCACACAGGAAAAGCGATCACCTCAGGGATCCTACTGGGTTGAAATGGAGCCATGGAACTGTTTTAAATAAGCACTTGAAGGGCTGTCATCTAGAGGATGGTGTGGAATTGTTTTCTGTAGCCCCAGAAGGTAGGACCAGAACCAATGGGTTGAAATTAAATCAAAAGAGTTTCCGGCTCAACATTAAGAACTTCCTGACCGTTAGAGCGGTTCCTCAGTGGAACAAGCTTCCTCCTTGGGAGGTGGTGGTCTCTCCTTCCTTGGAGGTTTTTAAACAGAGGCTAGATGGCCATCTGACAGCAATGAAGAATTTAGGGGGGGTGTTTGTGAGTTTGTGAGTTTCCTGCATTGTGCAGGGGGTTGGATTAGATGACCCTGGAGGTCCCTTCCAACTCTATGATTCTATGGAAGGAACCTCTAGGGTCATCTAGTCCAACCCAGTGCCCAATGCAGGAAAATCACAAGTACCTCCCCCTGCCCTCCTTCTCATGATCTGCCAAAGTTCACTGAATCAGCAGTGCTCTCAGATGACCATCTAGCCTTTGTTTGAAAACCTCCAAGGAGGGAGAGCCCACCACCTCCCGAGGAGGAAGCCTGTTGCACTGAGGAACCACTCTAAACTCACAAACTCCTCCCCCTAAATTCACAGGATCCTCATTGCTGTCAGATGGCCATCCAGCCTCTGTTCAAAACCTCCACCACCTCCCAAGGAGGAAGCCTGTTCCACTGAGGAACCGCTCTGCCAGGAGGGTCTTCCTAATGTTTAGCTGAGGACTCTTTTGATTTAATTTCAACCCATTGAATCTGGCCCGACCGTCTGGGGCCACAGGAAACAACTTTGCACCATCGTCTCTGTGACAGTCCTTCAAGGACTTGAAGATGGTGATCATACCACCTCTCAGTTGTCTTCTCTCCAGGCTAAACATCCCCAGCTCCTTCAACCTTTCCTCACAGGGCTTGGTTTCCAGATCCCTTATGTGCGAAGAAGGATCTGCCAGGCCAAAAACAAGCACTAGAATACGCTCTTAAAAGTAACACATTTGGAATGCGGAAAAATTTGATGAAAACTGCTAATTAATTTGAAGCACGGAAATGTATAGAGCATTGGAGTGATTTTGTCCGTAACAGGAATTTTCCGTTTGATTTTTCTCTATATCATTTTCATACAATAGGCCTGATTTGTTCCTGTCTGGTGTTTCTCTTTGTTCCCGAATTCACCGATGTTAGCAGATAATTATGTTTCCCCCTTTTTTCCCCTTGCCTGTTCCTTATTCTTCTGCTTGGACAAACAACAATCCCATTTCTCGCAAAAGAAACGTAATGTGTGAGAGTGTCTGCTTTGCTGTTTGAACCAGACTCATCATCTGTTCCCTTAGCCCTAATAAACATGAATGCAGTTTGGTGTCTCTTCTACTGGATTATTATGCAAATCATAAAGTGAAGAAAGATGTTCCAGAAAAACTGTAGGGCTTGGGATGGCAGTGTTCTGCATTGCACCGTACGTGTGATTTGCGAAAGTGGGGCAGAGACTGTCGAAAGGTGAATGCTGTCATACGTGATAGGACCTGCTATATAGGGTTGCTAACCTCCAGCTTTGACCTAGAGATCTCCTGGAATTGGAAGTCGTCTCCAGACTAGAAGGTCAGTTGCCATTGGCAAAAATTGTTGGCTGAATGATTAATGCAATGTTGTTGTTCAGTCGTACAGTCGAGTCCGACCCTTTGCGACCTCACTGACCAAGTCATGCCAGGCCCTCCTGTCTTCCACCATCCTCCGAAGTCTGCTCAAATTTGTGTTTGTTACATCAGTAATGCTGTCCAGCCATCTCCTCTTTTGCCATCCCCTTCTTATTTTGCCTTCTGACTTTCCCAGCATCAGGGTCTTCTCCAGGGAGTGCTCCCTTCTCATTGGGTGGCCAAAGGATTGGAGCTTCAGCTTCGGCATCTGACCTTCCAGGGAACAGTCTGGGTTGATTTCCCTTAGGACTGATTGATTGGATCTTCTTGCAGTCCAAGGGACTCTCAAGAGTCTTCTCCAGCACCACAGCTCGAAAGCATCTATTCATCTGCGCTTGGCCTTCCTTATGGTCCAGCTCTCACAGCCATGCATTACTGGGAATACCATCGCTTTGACTATACGGACTTTTGTTGGCAGGGTGATGTCTCTACTTTTTATTATACTGCCCAGGTTCGCCACAGCTGTCCTCCCAAGGAGCAAATGTCTTTTAATTTCATGGCTACAGTCACCATCTGTGGTGATCTTGGATCCCAGAAATGTGAAGTTTGTCGCTACTTAAGTAATGCAAAGGAGGGGCACAAATTGACAAAACTGTAGAGAAACTTTTATTCAGGAATTAACATACTTGATAGTGAAGAAGAAGATGGTGATATTGGATTTATACCCTGCCCTATACTCTGAATCTCAGAGTCTCAGAGCTTCTTACAGTCTCCTTTATTTTCTTCCCCTAGAACAGACACCCTGTGAGGTGGGTGGGGCTGAGAGAGCTCTCCCAGAAGCTGCCCTTTCAAGGGCAACTCTTGCGAGAGCTCTGGCTGACCCAAGGCCATTCCAGCAGCTGCAAGTGGAGTGGGGAATCAAACCCGGTCCTCTCAGATAAGAGTCCATGCACTTAACCACTGCATTAAACTGGCTCTTTCAAGGACAACCTCTGCAACAGATATGGCTGACCCAAGGCCAAGCTAGCAGCTGCAAGTGGAGGAGTGGGGAATCGAACCCGGTCTCTCAGATAAGAGTCCGCACACTTAACCACTACACCAAGAGTCCAGGAGCACCTGAAAGGCCAGCAAAATTTGTGGCAGGGGAGACGCTTCTATGAGTCAATGCTCATCACTCTCCAAGATATAAGATTAGATGAATTCACGTTCAAGCAGAATCTGAAAAAACGAACTGATATTCTAGTTCAGGGGTGGCCAGCGGTAGCTCTCCAGATGTTTTTTGCCTACAACTCCCATCTGCTGCAGCCATTGGCCATGCTGGCTGGGGCTGATGGGAGTTGTAGGCAAAAAACATCTGGAGAGCGACCGCTGGCCACCCCTGTTCTAGTTGTTTCTGAAGAAGTGCGCAGTGACTCTTGTGAGTCCACGTCCTGCTACAAATCTTGTCAGTCTTTCATGTGCTCTTAGACGCCTGCTTTTTTCTGTAGTTGAAACTGGGGCGCGTTTTGTGTTTAGGGTAGTAAAATATTTATTTCAGAGTGTGAGGGAGATTGGTCTAAGGAGCACTTGAAGTATTTAAAGGTGCCAAAAATGGTGTGCCGTTCTATTCCCCTCCCCCAGTCCTTGACGCTAGACGGCTGTCTTCCCTACAGCTGTGAAAGCCTTATTCTTTGCAAGCAGCAAATGGTAAAGGATTTCTTTTTTTAAAAAAAGGGAGTAGTTGCCTTTGAAAGAAATGAGACTCAACACCAAACGGCTAGCATTCCCAGGCCTTCCCAGGCCTTCCACTGTGTTGGGCTGCCTCTCACCAGCAACCCTTGTTATCATTTAAAATGCACAATGACAACCAAAAATGAAAAATTTTAACCCTGCGTCACACAGAGTCCACTGGGCCATCAGGAGGTCCACCAGTGGGGCCAGAATGCCAGAAGCCCTCTCACTCTTGCCCCCCTGGCATCAAGAATACAGAGCATCCCTGCCCCAGACATAAGAACATAAGAGAAGCCATGTTGGATCCAGTCTATCCAGTCCAAAACTCTGTGTCACACAGTCGCCAAAAAACCAGGTGCCATCAGGAGGTGCATCAGTGGGGCAAGAACTCCAGAAGCCCTCTCAAAATTCCCCCCCCCAAGCACCAAAAATACAGAGCATCACTGCCTCAGACATAAGAATATAAGGGAAGCCATGTTGGATCATGCCAGTGGCCCATCCAGTCCAACTGTGTCACACAGTGGCCAAAACACAGATGCCATCAGGAGGTCCACCAGCAGGACTAGAACTCCAGGATCCCTCCCACTGCTCCCCCCAAGCACCAAGAAGACAGAGTATCCCTGCCCCAGACATTAGAACATGAGAGAAGCCATGTTGGATCAGGCCAGTGGCCCATCCAGTCCAACACTCTTTCTCACACAGTGGCCCAAACCCAGGTGCACTGCTTTGGTGGCTCAAAGGGCAACCCCCCCCATGATTCCGTGTTGAAAAAACTTGGGGGGATTCATAATCCCCCCCCCCCCCCATTTTGCTGCTCCTCATTGCTTGGGGCTCTTTAGCTTGAAGAAACGTCGACTGCGAGGTGACATGATAGAGGTTTACAAGATGATGCATGGGACAGAGAAGGTAGAGAAAGAAGTACTTTTCTCCCTTTCTCACAGTACAAGAACTCGTGGGCACTCCATGAAATTGCTGAGCAGTCAGATTAGGACGGATAAAAGGAAATCCTTCTTCACCCCAAGGGTGATTAACATGTGGAATTCAGTGCCACAGGAGGTGGCGGCGGCTACAAGCATAGCCAGCTTCAAGAGGGGATTGGATAAACATATGGAGCAGAGGTCCATCAGTGGATAGTAGCCACAGGGTATTGTTGGAACTCTCTGTCTGGGGCAGTGATGCTCTGCATTCTTGGTGCTTGGGGGAGGCACAGTTGGAGGGCTTCTAGTCCCACTGGTGGACCTCTTGATGGCACTTGGGTTTTTTGGCCATTGTGTGACACAGAGTGTTGGACTGGATGGGCCATTGGCCTGATCCATCATGGCTTCTCTTATGTTCTTATGCAGGCCTCAGATTCAGTGGGAGCTCACAGGAGCACAGGTCCTGAACCTTTCTGAGAGTTCCTCCTCCTTCTGACAGTTCCACCTCCTTGTCCATTAATAGTAGGTGCAACTGTATAACAATCCCTGGATGAGCTCCACCACCTATTTTTCTACAAAACGATCCCTGTTCTTGTGTATTCTATGCTCATGAAACAGCAGAAATAGAAGCTATAACTCTCCCTCGGCACTTTTCTCTCTCTCCGAAGTGACTTCCAAGTCTGTTGGGGCTCACCTTTCATTTTTGAAAGTTGTTCCCCTCATCTGATGCATGGCTTGTGGGGAATCCAGACCTAAGTTGTTAAAAACTCAAAGGCATAATTTAGCACTGCCTTTGCCAAGTATGTGCTCTTGTGGACAACAATCATGTGTGATCAGAGTGGTCAGACTGTCGAAGTCACTGCCAGCCGTATCTTTGATGGCCAGGAAATACATTTTCCACATTAGCACGAAGACGGGGAATATCAGGAGAGCTTGTTTTGAGCGAGACGGCAATTGGGCGCGCTGGCCATCAGAGTTTCTCAGATACTTAGATTTCCTTGGTAATTACCTAAATTTATGAGGAAGAAGCTGAAACGAAAACATTTAATCTCAGGAGAGAGAGAGAGACGAGTAAAGCACGTGCACTGACTTCTGTTACAGTTTGGTAGTATGCCTACGGTAAATAGGACTACTTCAGTGTAAATGGCTTGAGTCTGTGATTCACTCAGTTCTCTAGCTTTGTGGTTGTGTACAAAAAGCTCTCAAGTTGTGGAAGGAGAAGGCAGTAGAGTAAACCCAAACGGTTATACCCTTTTATAGAAGTGACTGGATTTAGAACGGGGCTCTCCAACGTGGTACATTATATGTCTCCCACCTCAATCGTCAAATCTGCCAGCCTGGAATTGACAGTGTTACTCTTCACACAACATGGTTGTGATCAGAACCAGGCCTGCCTGTGTCTGAAGGGAGCTCAAAACTCCCATTACACTTTCAATACAAAGGTGTTACAGCAGCTGCCGGGAGGTCGGTGTGCAGGGCAGAGTAGGTTGCCAACCTCCAGGAGATCCCTTGGAATTACAAGCAGACCCGAGAGATCAGTTCCCCCAGAGAAAATGACTGCTTAGCCGAGTGGGCTTTTATAGCATTCAGTCTTGCTGAAATCCATCCCTTCCTCAAACCCTGCCCTCCACAGTTTCGACTCTCAAATCTCCTGGAATATCTCAGCCCGGAGCTCACAATCCCAGAATGGAAGCGTGGACTACTAATGTGATGTTTTCCGTGGTAACCGTTTGGCGCTCATGTCTATTTCGAGTCCTTTTTAGAACTCAATTAATCAGTCTGTGAAATATACTCAGGACAACTTTATTGGTGACTACATGCTACAAAGACAACATGGCGGGGCCGAGACCTCGCTTATATACGTCCCGCCCCAGTCCGTACCAAATCATGGCGGTCAAGCTTTGCGCCATGACCCCTCATTGATTGTTGTACAGAGTTCAAATCATCTGAGTTGTTAGGCAGACTTGCAGTTTCCCGGATGCCCGCGAAACTACTTCCAACCAAAGTCCGTATAATCAAAGCAATGGTATTCCCAGTAGTAATGTATGGCTGTGAGAGCTGGACCATAAGGAAGGCCGAGTGCAGAAGAATAGATGCTTTTGAGCTGTGGTGCTGGAGAAGACTCTTGAGAGTCCCTTGGACTGCAAGAAGATCTAATCAGTCAGTCCTAAGGGAAATCAACCCAGACTGTTCCCTGGAAGGTCAGATGCTGAAGCTGAAGCTCAAATCCTTTGGCCACCCAATGAGAAGGGAGCACTCCCTGGAGAAGACCCTGATGCTGGGAAAGACAGAAGGCAAAAGAAGAAAGGGATGGCAAAAGAGGAGATGGCTGGACAGTGTTACTGATGTAACTAACATTAATTTGAGCAGACTTCGGAGGATGGTGGAAGACAGGAGAGCTTGGCGTGACTTGGTCCGTGGGGTCGCAAAGAGTCAAACTCGACTGTGCGACTGAACAACAAGCTCTTGGAGGATTGGCTCCATCAGGGGTGTGTGGCCTAATACGCAAAGGAGCTCCTGCTAGAATTCCACCCCTGGTCATTACTGTCTTTACCAAGCTTGACCTTCGACTTCAGTGGTGTGAAGCAAGAGAGATTCTGAGGCATTCCTTCTCAGTTCTTATCTGTGGAATGTCAGACTTGGGAACACGGAGTTCAGTTCGATGTCTTAAAAAATCCATTGTGCTGGGGCTGCTGGTTCCAAGGAGCCAGACTGTCTTCTCCCAAATTCCTCACCTTGTTTTTGTGTTTCCTTTTAAAAAAATAAAATAAAATGCAATATCCAGTTATTTATAGAATTTCTGATGCTGGTTAGGGCTACGGGGGATCTTTCTAAATCGTTCTGTTGACTCCCGGAGTTTAAAAGTGGTGTATCGTTGCCAGTTCTGTGCCTTCAAGCTAGAAGGTGGAGGCTGTTTGGTGCAATCTTTTGAAGTGATGGCATGAAGTGGATTCTACCGGGAGGGTTTGTTTTTTAAACTGTTGATGTCTCTCTATTAGATCAAAGTTAGGATGGCTCTCGGTCTCCTGGCTTTTCACAAACTTGTGCAAAAACAGAATTATTCAAGAGGGCTTTTTTGCATAAGTATATAGAACTGTGCTGTAATGAAGAGGTTTGGAAAGCTGCATTGGTAAAGGGACAGAGGCTGTGGCTGATACTAACGTATTGCTACCTATTGGATTATCTGGGAGAACCGGGTTTGATTCCCACTCTTCCACTTGTAGCTGCTGGCATGGCCTTGGGTCAGTCAAAGCTCTTGCAGAGTTGTCCTTGAAAGGGCAGCTTCTGTCAGAGCTCTCTCAGCCCCACCCACCTCACAGGGTGTCTGTTGTGGGGGAAGAAGATAAAGGAGATTGTAAGCCACTCTGAGACTCTGATTCAGAGAGAAGAGTGCGGTATAATCTTCTTCTTCTTTTGCTGTAAGTCTGAAGAAGAAGGTATTGGATTTACATCCAACCCTTCACTCTGAATCTCAGAGTCTCAGACTGGTCACACTCCCCTCCCCTGCCACAGATTTTCAGGTGCTTCTTTTCTGTTACTATATCTGAAGAAGTGACTCCCAAAACTCCCCTGCCCCATTTTTTTTTAGTCTTTAAGGTCCTCCTGGTCTGTGGCTCTTTTCTACTGCTACAGACATGGCTACTCACCTTGAGCTGTCGTATACGTTGTAATCTGGTTTAAATACACAACAGAATTTCTGCCTTGACATCCTCCTCTGGTCTCAAAATATTTCAGAATATTCCAGAAGTTAATAAAAGGAATCCATCTTTGGACAAACGTATCTCAAGAATGTGTCACATTTTTTTCTGACTTGTTCACACGCTGTGGTTTTATCTATGGTCATAATAAGCCAGCAGTTTCTAAGTCACATTTCAGTGAAGGGGGTTGACTTCTCTAAACACACACACACACAGAGCAATAAGAATTCTTGCTGATATCACTAAACTTCTCAAGTTTTTGATGGTGTGTGTGGGGAGTGCCAGATTGTCCATTGTTTAGGAAAGAGGATGCTTAGTATAGTAAGTTTGCTAGGCCACTGTGTGGGTGGGGTGGGAAACCCCCTGACATAAGAACCTAAGAAGAGTCCTGCTAGTAGGCTGACTAGTAGGCCACCTAGTCCAGCATCCTGTCTTACACAGCGGCCAACCAGTTCCTCTAGAAGGTCAACAACAGGGCAGAGAGGCCAAGGACTTCCTCGCATAAGAACATCAGAAGAGCCCTGCTGGATCAGACCATCAGTCCATCTAGTCCAGCCTCCTGTCTCACACAGTGGCCAACCAGTTCCTCCAAAGGACCAACAACAAGCAGGGAGGTTGAGGCCTTCCCCTGAGGTTGCTTCCTGGCTCTGGGATCCAGAGACTGACTGCCTCTGAACATGGGAGTCCCTTTAGTCACCATGGGTAGTAGCCACTGATAGACCTATCCTCCATGAATCTATCTCTAAGAACAAAAAAAGAGCCCTGCTGGAACAGATCAGTGGTCCATGCAGTCCAGCATCCTGTCTCACACAGTGGCCAACCAGTTCCTCTGGAGGGCCAACAACAGGGCAGAGAGACTGAGGCCTTCCCCTGAGAAGAACATCAGAAGAGCCCTGCTGGATCAGACCAGTGAGGGTCCATCAAGTCCAGCCTCCTGTCTCACACAATGGCCAACCAGTTCTTCTGGAGGGCCAACAACAGGGCAGAGAGGCCGAGGCCTTCCCCTGAGAAGAACATCTAAGGAGCCCTGCTGGATCAGACCAGGGAGGGTCCTTCTAGTCCAGCCTCCTGTTTCACACAGTGGCCAACCAGTTCCTCTGGAGAAGTAACAATAGAGCAGAGAGGCTGAGGCCTTCCCCTGATGTTGCCTCCTGGCTCTGGGATTCAGGGGTTTAGTGCCTCTGAATAGGGAGGTTTTCCTCACTCCCCTTGCTGCCTATCAGCTGGCTCGTCAGAGACACAAGTGTTGCAAAAAGACTGGCATAAGTGGCAGTGTGGCCATGTCACTCCCAGCACACACCAGAAGTGCCACCATCATGTTGGTGGTAGTGAGGGAATGCTCTGTTATTTGGGTAAAACTCTCTGGTAAAATTGACTTCTACCATCTACTTTTTGCCCAAATACTAGATCATCCTTGTGATGTGATGATGTCACTTCTGGCATGCACAGGAGTCCTCCTGCCACATTGCCAGTGTTGCTGGCCTAGGCTTTCTCTTGCTTCAGGTAATTTTCCTCCACTTTACCGGTTACCAGGGGGTACCTAGCTATCCTATGGTGCTGAGATCCAGCGTATCCACTTTTTCTTTTATATTTAAAGGGGATTAGCAATGCTTCTTACTCTGGAAGGAAGCAAAAGGTGTGCTCACAACTTTTCCCAGAACCTTTTTGGAAACTTCTAGGTTCTGGATTTATTTTAGGGATCAAAGAGTAATTCACAGTAGCTTTTAAAAAAATAATAATGATAGATAACGGTGAGTAGCCTAAGTTCGTCATGACTCAGGCTTTTTATAAATTACATCCATATGGTTGGCTTGTTTGGAAAAGCAATTTGGATATAATATAGGCGAGAACATATGTATCTTCTTTGTGGTCCCTGTGCAGTCCCACACTTGGGTTCGATGCGCTGCACGAATCCGACCTCGGTGATTTTTCAAAGCAGCGTCAGCGTCTCTTTTCTTTGGCGGCCGCCCTCTCCCTCTGGGTCCGGCCAGACGTGGTCACTGCGCATGACCAGATCCGGAGAAGAGGACCGCCCTCCTACTCAGTTTCTTTTTTTCCGCCGTCCTGTATGGACCTCGTGTCCCTCGCTCAGCGTTTCAAGCTTCGGTTCTTCTACCTTGCCCTAGCCTTCTACCTTGACAGGGCCCATCCCTTCAGACGGAACAAGAGACTCTTCGTGGCCTATGGCAAACCGCGGAAGGGTGAGTGTCTCTTGAGCCAGAGGTTCGCGAAATGGTTGACCAGCATGATAAGACTGTGCTACCAACTAGCAAAACAACCCTTATGCAATGGGCTCCGGGCGCACTGCACAAGGGAAGTCGCCACCTCCTCAGCGTTCCTCAGCGGAATTCCAATGGAAGATGTCTGCGTGGCTTTTACATGGTCATCCCAGTTGATGTTCATGAGACACTACTCCCTGGACGTTCGGGCCCGGAAGGATGCATCCTTTGGCTGCTCCGTCCTCCAGTCCATCCTGCAACGATACCCTGACTGGGACACCAGGTGAGCACATTTGAAATAAGGCCCTGTGCTAACATCTATCTCTTACAGCCCTCTGTCGCTATGACCAGCACCCGCCATCTGATACTATAGCTCGCTATTCACCCAAGTGTGGGACTGCACAGGGACCACGAAGAAGATAAACAAGTTGCTTACCTGTAACTGATGATCTTCGAGTGGTCACCTGTGCAGTCACACATGACCCACCCAGCCTTCCCCACTGGTGGCCCACTCGTCAAATTAATCCAGATGCACTGACCAGTGGTGGCTGGAAGAAACTGAGTGGGAGGATGGTCCTTCCCTCTGGATCCGGTCATGCGGAGTGACCACTTCCGACCGGACCCAGAGGGGGAGGGCCGCTAAAGAAACGAGATGCTGATGCTGCTTTGAAAAATCACCGCTGTCGGATTCGTGCAGGGCATCGAACCCAAGTGTGTGACTGCACAGGTGACCACTCAAAGATCATCAGTTACAGGTAAGGAACCTGTTTTTCCTCTTCCTCTTCAATATCTGGATTTCCAAGGTAGCGAGCAATTTGCTCGTTTTACGGCGTTTTTGTGTATGTGTTTTTTAGTGAGCATTCAGATGTGAAAGTACAAAAAGTGGTATGGATTCTTTGCAGGATGCGATGCTTTTTATTGTCTTACGTCTGGAGCCTCAAGCTATGAATTAGCTTGAAGTTATGAATTAGTAATCAAAGCCGACTCTTCGTAGAAGAGACAGCTCATTGTGCATTAATATCTCCTCATAAGATAGCGGGAGCATAAATAAGGGCAAAGGTTTTCCTAGACGCTTGATAAATAAACCACAGCTTAATATAGCAAACAAGGTACATGTGATATGGATTCACTGGGCAAAGCCTTACTTGAAGAAGACGACTGCAGATTTATACCCCACCCTTCTCCCTGAATCAGAGACTCAGAGTGGCTTACAATCTCCTATATCTTCTCTCCCCACAACAGACACCCTGTGAAGTAGGTAGGGCTGAGAGGGCTCTCACAGCAGCTGCCCTTTCAAGGACAACTCTGCCAGAGCTATGGCTGACCCAAGGCCATTCCAGCAGCTGCAAGTGGAGGAGTGGGGAATTCAACCCGGTTCTCCCAGATAAGAGTCCACGCACTTAACCACTACACCAAACTGGCTCTCAATACAGTTCCTGTCAAATGTTAACTCCTTTGATTACACATTTGTGGATTGGAAACCTTAATCTGCGGTTGGGAAATTCCTGGAGATTTGGGGCTGGAGCCTGGGGAGGTCAGAGACCTCAATTGGATACAATGCATTGGAGTCTGCTCTCCGAACCAGCCTTTTTCTCCAGGAGAACTGATCCCCGCAGTTCGGAACTCACTTGCAATTCCAGGAGATATCCAGGCCCCATCTGGAGATTGGGAACCCTCATCTGCACATTTTGCCACTTTTTTTTTTTGTTTCGGTTGCTTTTGTTAACAACATGTTGTTCTTGCCTCCATCGACCTGGAGATGAATGCTCCACTGTTTAGTTCCTTTCCTCCAAAAGTCTTCTATGGAGGCCTACGTCATATTGGCAGACTTCCCTAAAGCATGACTAAAAACCCTGGAAGCTTCAAGGAAAGGGCTGCTGTCTCAAATCTCCATACAGCTTGCTTTGTTTGAATCCCAATATCCAAGAAACACATGGTTATTGTGGTAACTGGTAAACAATCTATGAAAACAGTGGGGGAAAGGGGGAAAAAATGACTTGTCTGAGAACACAATGGAAGCCTTGCAGAGATCTTGTTTCGAGGAATATCTTTTTGTTAGTTCACTCATACATGTTCTTCTTTGGTAGAAGGTAACCAACTCTGAGATGGGAAATTCCTGGAAATTTTTTTTGGGGGGAGCCTAGTGAGTACAGACTTTGGAAAGGGGAGGGACCCCAGTGGGATATAATTCCATAGAGTCCGCCCTCCAAAGCAGCCATTTTATCCATGGAGACTTATCTCTGTCACCTGCAGATAAGAATATAAGAGAAGCCATGTTGGATCAGGCCAGTGGCCCATCCAGTCCAACACTCTGTGTCACAGAAGAACATAAGAGAAGCCATGTTGGATCAGGCCAGTTGCCCATCCAGTCCAACACTCTGTGTCACAGAAGAACATAAGAGAAGCCATGTTGGATCAGGCCAGTGGCCCATCCAGTCCAACACTCTGTGTCATATAAGAACATAAGAGAAGCCATGTTGGATCAGGCCAGTGGCCCATCCACTCCAATGCTCTGTGTCATATGGCAAAAAAAATAACAACAGGTGCCATCAGGAGGTCCATCAGCGTGGCCAGGACACTAGAAGTCCTCACACTGTTGTCCCTCCCAAACACCAAGAATACAGAGCATCACTGCCCCAGACAAAGAGTTCCAACAATACTCTGTGGCTAATAGCCACTGATGAACCTCTGCTTCAGATGTTTATCCAATTCCCTCTTGAAGCTGGCTATGCTTGTAGCCGACACCTCCACCACCATTAGTGAATTCCACGTGCTAATCACCCTTTGGTTGAAGAAGTACTTCCTTTTATCCGTTCTAACCCGACTGCTCAGCACTTGTCATTCCAGGAGATTTTAAGTCCCTGCCTGGAAGTTGGCACCCTATCATTTGGTTTGACAAAAAAAAAGCCCAGCAGGAACACATTTGCATACTAAGCCGCACCCTTTGACATCACCATTGTTTTGCACAGAAGCTTTTGAGTAGAAGCAGCCCTGCAGGAACTCATTTGCATATTAGGCCACACCCCATGATGCCAAGCCAGCTGGAACGGCATTCCTGTGTGTTCATGCTCAAAAAAAGCCCTGATTTAGTCTCTGGTGACTTGCATGTGTGAATGGGCCTTCACAGATAATACAAATATCTTATACTTTATTCACTTTGGTGTAGTGGTTAAGTGTGCGGACTCTTATAAGAGAAAAACGGGTTTGATTCCCCACTCCTCCACTTGCAGCTGCTGGAATGGCCTTGGGTCAGCCAGAGCTCTCTCAAGAGCTTTCCTTGAAAGGGCAGCTTATGGGAGACTTCTCTAAGTGCCACCCACCTCACAGGGTGTCTGTTGTGGGGGGGGGGGGGGGAGAAGATAAAAGTAGATTGTAAGCCTCTCTGAGACTCTGATTCAGAGAGAAGGACGGGGTATAAATTTACGGTCTTCTTCTTCTCCTCCTCCTTCATCAAAGCTTTTTCTTTCTTAGGGTTACCAGCTCCAGGCTGGGAAATACCTGGATGTTTTGGGGGCGGAGCCTGGGGGAGGCGGGGTTTGGGGTGGAGCAGGTTATAATGCCATAACATCCACTCTCCAAAGCTGCCATTTTCTCTTGGTCATCCGACGAACAGTTGTAGTAGCGGGAGGTCTCCCGGTGCCACCTGGCAGTTGGCAACTTTGGTCTGAGTAAACTTCAGCTCCACCAATAGCTCAGCAGGACAGGAAAAGGAAATAGATGGGAACAGGCTGATCGTGGGCCGTGCAGTGATAACAGGATGGGAGGGCTCCCGTTGTCTCCTGACATCTTAACACAAATAATTCCCTCGGATTGGGGAACGGGTTGCTGATCCCCGCGCGAAAACCGAGCAGCACCGCTCTTCCCTGGCCATCTTGATCTTCCGTCATCTCCTCTGTTCTGCAGTTGTCATCTAACCTTGGCGATGAGCCCTAAATACATTTTGTCCCAACAGACGCTACAGCTGTATATTGTCAACATCACGAGCTGAACACAATGCCTTCTATTTGCCTTTAAAGTATGATGCACAGTTTGTGAATATCCTTGACGTGACGCCTAGAAAGGGGGCCTGTGTGTATCAGGACAGTGGCTGCGGGGTCCAGGAGGCAACGGCGGGGGTGTTGATTTGGGATCACAGCTAAAGCCCCTGCTGAGCTGGACTTGGGCACATCTTGGGGGTAATCACTAAATTGGCTGCAGCTCCCAAATCTATAAACCAGAGAAAGGAAATGAACCTTTCACTCCGGGAGATTTAGGGGAGGGGATATGGAGGGGACATGACACCACATACATTGCTGGTTTTTTTCCAAATATGTTTTATTTATTTTAACCAGCATTATTGCCATAACACTAGCAGTAGTCCTTCAAGAAGAAAAAAGGTAAAGGTGGTCCCCTGTGCAAGCACCAGTCGTTTCCAGCTCTGGGGTGACATTGCTTTCATAGTGTTTTCACAGCAGACTTTTTGCGGGGTGGTTTGCTATTGCCTTCCCCAGTCCTCTGCATTTCCCCCCCAGCAAGCTGGGGACTCATTTGACCCACCTCGGAAGGATGGAAGGCTGAGTCAGCCTGGAGCCGGCTACCTGAACCAGCTTGCTGGGATCAAACTCAGGTTGTGAGCAGAGGGCTCCGACTGCAGTACTGCAGCTTTACCACTCTGTTCCACGGGGCTCTCTCCTTCAGGAGTACAGAATACAAAAATATAATAAAGTGAACTAAACAAAAACCCACCAATTTGCAATTGCCGAGTCCTTTCCGAACAAATTTAAACTTCTATAAGTGTCAGTAAACAACATCAGTGACTATAGCAATTCCTATGGTAAAGAGAATATAAATCCAGGGTAATATAATAACATTTATATACTTACAACTTTGTTGGGGTACTATAACTCTATCCTTATCCAACATAATATCTAGTATTTCTTGGTCTGTCTACAAAATACATACTTAGAAAGTTTAGTTAGTATTTAAGCATAACAAAAACTACAATATTAACTGTTACCAATTCAGATAGCTTATGATCCATATTTACCAGAGTTGCATATCTGTTACTATTTTAGGAATTTCATTTTGATTCTGCAGATATTCAAGAACCACATACATTGTTACGTGCAGGGGTGGAATTCCAGCAGGAGCTCCTTTGCATATTAGCCCGCACACCCTTGATGTAGCCAATACAATCCTCCAAGAGCTTACAAAAAAGAGCCTTGTCAGCTCCAGGAAGGTTGGCTACAGCAGGGGGTGTGGCCTAATATGCAAAGGAGCTCCTGCTAGAATTCTGCTGCTGGTTATGTTACAGAAGGTGGCTTCAGGAATTACCAGAAAGTCCAGTAGCTTTCATGTGCATGCACCCTTCTTCAGACGAGGAATGAGGTACAGTAAGCAGAGCTATGTAACTAGTGGGGTTTTCTGAATTTGTTAATTTTACTATTCTGTCATTGGATTTTAACTTTGTACCACTTTGCATTCTAAACTCCACTAGCTACATGTAGCTCTGCTTGCTGTACCCCATTCCTCATCTGAAGAAGTTTGCATGCACACGAAAGCTTCTGGATAAAAGTCCGTTGGGCTTAAAGGTGCACTTGACTCCTGCTTTGTTCTGCTGGCTGTAGTGACTGAGGGGAACCTTCACGTTCAAAGGCACCAATCCTCTGAATCCCACATCAAGGGAAGGCCTCAGCCTCTATGCCCAGACGTTGGACAGTTTCCCACCCGCCTAGAGGTGGGAAACGGTAACTTTTTGGCATTACATCCCTGTTGAGCTACTCTCTCCCCTGCAGATTCTGCCCCCAAATCTCCAGGAATTTCACAACCTGAAGAAGCCGCCCTTATTGAGGTGGGGAATAGGCTGTGGTTGACCATCTTCCGTTTCGCTCTGTGAGATGGGAATGGATGATCTGAAGACCCACCCCTGTTTTCAGGGCCCAGAAACGGGATGTGTGTGAGAAATCTGTCTGAATGTCTGCCCCGTCAGAGTGACTAGCCATCCCATGAAGAAAGGAGGTGGTGGGCTCTCCTTCCTTGGAGGTTTTTAAACAGAGGCTGGATGGCCATCTGACAGCAATGAAGATCCTGTGAATTTAGGGGGTGGTGTTTGTGAGTTTAGAGTGGTTCCTCAGTGGAACAGGCTTCCTCCTTGGGAGGCAGTGGGCTCTCCTTCCTTGGAGGTTTTTAAGCAGAGGCTAGATGGCCATCTGACAGCAATGAAGATCCTGTGAATTTAGGGGGTGGTGTTTGTGAGTTTAGAGTGGTTCCTCAGTGGAACAGGCTTCCTCCTTGGGAGGTGGTGGGCTCTCCTTCCTTGGAGGTTTTTAAACAGAGGCTAGATGGCCATCTGACAGCAATGAGGATCCTGTGAATTTAGGGGGAGGTATTTGTGGAGTTCCTGCATTGTGCAAGCAGTTAGACAAGATGACCATGGAAGTCCTTTCCTACTCAATGATACTATGATTCTAAAGGTTAAAGTGCTTGGGGCTCTTTACCTTGGAGAAACGTCAACTGAGGGGTAACATGATAGAGGTTTACAAGATTCTGCATGGGATAGAGAAGGTAAAGAAAGAATTCCCTTTCTCCCCTTCTCACAATACGAGAACTCGTGGGCACTCAATGAAATTGCTGAGCAGTCGGGTTAGAATGGATAAAAGGAAGTCCTTCACCCAAAAGGCGATTAACATATGGGATTCACTGCCACAGGAGGTGGCGGTGGCTACAAGCATAGCCAGTTTCGAGAGAGGATTGGATAAACATATGGAGCAGAGGTCCATCAGTGGCTGTTAGCCACAGCACATTGTTGGAACTCTCTGTCTGGGGCAGGGATGCTCTATATTCTTGGTGCTGGGGGTGGGGTCAACAGTGGGAGGGCTTCTAGTGTCCTGGCCCCACTGATGGACCTTCTGATGACAGCTGGTTGTTTTAGCCACTGTGTGACACAGAGTGTTGGACTAGATGGTTTGGTGTAGTGGTTAAGTGTGCGGACTCTTATCTGGGAGAACTGGGTTTGATTCCCCACTCCTCCACTTGCACCTGCTAGCATGGCCTTGGGTCAGCCATAGCTCTGGCAGAGGTTGTCCTTGAAAGGGCAGCTGCTGTGAGAGCCCTCTCCAGCCCCACCCACCTCACAGGGTGTCTGTTGTGGGGGAGGAAGGTAAAGGAGTTTGTGAGCCGCTCTGAGACTCTTCTGAGTGGAGGGCGGGATATAAATCCAATACCTAGATGGGCCATCGGCCTGATCCAACATGGCTTCTCTTATGTTCTTATGTGGCACAGAGTGTTGGACTGGATGGGCCATTGGCCTGATCCAACATGGCTTCTCTTATGTGACACAGAGTGTTGGACTGGATGGGCCTTCGGCCTGATCCAACATGGCTTCTCTTATGTGACACAGAGTGTTGGACTGGATGGGCCATCGGCCTGATCCAACATGGCTTCTCTTATGTTCATCCACCAGTGAGCAAAGGTATGAGCACAATGAAGCGTTGAACTTTGGGAATTGTTTCTTCATGACCCTTGATGTCACGTCAAAACATAGTAGGCAAGGATTGCAAGTAACAGGAAGGCAAGCGGGAATGTGGGGCTCCTCTCTTCTTCTTGTTTAGAGCAGAGGCTGTAGCTCAGCGGAAAAACCTCTGCTTGGCATGCAGAAGGTCCCAGGCTCAATCCCCGGCATTTCCAGTTTGAAAGGACCAGGCAGTAGGTGATGTGAAAGACCCTGGTGAGCCGCTGCCAGTCTGAGTACTGACCTTGACGAACCCATGGTCTGATTCAGTATGAGGCAGCTTCATATGTTAATGCGGTGATTAATCCTTGGATTGGATAAAGGCGGTTTTGGTGGCCTCTGGAATGACGCAGAAGGCAAGCGGTGTTTGCTGGTGTTCTCATAACAGCGTTTAGTATCTCTCTCAATCTTGCATTGTCTCCCTTTTGTTATCATCGCAAGGTGGTTGTATATACCCAGGGCAGTCTAGGTATGGCTGACTGGTTTTCCAAACACTGCTTCATGGTGCTGCAAATCAAGCAGCCGTCTCGGAGCTGACAAACGGCTTCAGAGGAGCAGTAAAAAGAGCTTGTGAGACCAGGCTTGTGCAAATGCAGATAAAGTATCTGTGGTAGGTAGAAACTCTCTCTGCAGTTGGCTTCAATTGCTTTAGTGTGAGCAGGTTTTTGAAAATTTTCGTGGGAGAAGGGAAAGAGTCTTGAAAATTTAATAGACATGGTCAGGGCTTTTTTAAAATAAATAAATAAATAAATCAGGAACTCCTTTGCATATTAGGCCACACACCCCGATGTAGCCAATCCTCCAAGAGCTTACAGTAGGCCCTGTAAGAAGAGAAAGAAGCACTTTTCTCCCTTTCTTACAATACAAGAAATCATGGGTACTCAATGAAATTGCTGAGCAGCCGGGTTAGAACGGATAAAAGGAAGTCCTTCTTCACCCAAAGGGTGATTAACACATGGAATTCACTGTCGCAGGAGGTGGCAGCGGCTACAAGCATAGACAGCTTCTAGAGGGGATTGGGCAAGCATATAGGGCAGTGGTCCCTCTAAGCTGAGTTAGCATGAACTCACAGATTTTTAGCCTCCAGCTCACACATTTTTGTCTTAGCTCAGGAAGGATGACCCCAGAGCACACTAATTTATGCAGTAGCTCACAACTTCAATGCCAGTAGCTCACAAAGCAGAATTTTTGCTCACAAGACTCTGCAGCTTAGAGGGAACATTGCCACAGGGTATAGCTGGAACTCTCTGTCTGGGGCAAGTGATGCTCTGTATTCTCGATGCTTGAGAGGAGCAACAGTGGGAGGCTTCTAGTGTCCTGGCCCCACTGATGTACCTCCTGATGGCGCCTGGGGTTTTTTTGGCCACTGTGTGACACAGAGTGTTGGACTAGATGGGCCAATGGCCTGATCCAACAAGGCTTCTCTTATGTTCTTATATGACATAGAGTGTTGGACTAGATGGGCCAATGGCCTGATCCAATATGGCTTCTCTTATGTTCTTATGCTCTTATGACCCCCTGATGCCACCTGGGTTTTTTTTGGCCACTGTGTGACACAGAGTGTTGGACTGGATGGCCCATTGGCCTGATCCAACATGGCTCCCCTTATGTGTCAGGATGGCTTAGGCTGAGTCGCTTGAAGCTGAATCCAGCGAAGACAGAGGTCCTTTGCTTGAGTCGCGGCGGTCTAGGCAGGAAAATCCCCTTACCAGCATTTGACAGTGCACCACTGACAATGGCGCACAGTGTCAGAAGCTTGGGGGTGCTACTGGAGCCTGCCTCGTCAATGGAGGCCCAGATAGCAGCTACTGCTAAATCCGCTTTTTTCCATCTTACGCGGGTGAGGCAGTTGGTCCCCTTTCAGGAGCGCGGCGACCTGGCAATGGCAATCCATGCAACGGTCACCTCAAGGTTGGACTACTGTAATGCCCTCTACTTGGGACTGCCCCTGTGTTGAACCCGGAAACTACAGCTAGTGCAGAACACGGCAGCCAGGCTGCTATTGGGGCTTCCCACAGGGGAGTACATACTGTCGGGCCTACGGGAACTGCACTGGCTTCCAATAGTGTACAAGGTGCTGGTTGTTACCTTTAAAGCCCTGTATGGCCTAGGACCTGCTTGCCTTAGGGACTGTCTCTTTCCACATATTCCCCAGAGGGTACTTCGATCTGGATCTCAAAATCTATTAGTAATCCCTGGGCCGAAGGAGGCCAAATTAAAGACCACTACAGACAGGGCCTTCTCGATCGCAGCCCCCTACTGGTGGAATCAGTTACCAGAGGAAGTAAGGGCCTTGCGGAACCTTGTTCAGTTCCGCAAGGCCTGTAAGACCACTCTCTTCCGGTTGGCTTTCAACTGACGTTGAGCCTGTTTCGTAAGGAAACTGAGGAAATACCGTCGCCGCTGAAAACTGAAACGTGTAACATCAAATTACAATTTCTCTACATCAAGCTTGAATTTTTCACACGCAGCACATACTGCATAATTCTGTGCCGCTGAACAAATAAGGTCTGAATTTGCCATGTCGCTGCTGTGTGATCCCCACCTAGGCTTCATCCCAGGGAAAAAAGTATGGTTTTACAAGGAGAGCTGAATTATGAATTCTAGGAGCTACATACCAAGATGGAACGAGGAAGGTAACAGTCTGGTGGGACTGAATAGCAAGATGATGTTGCGCTGAACCCAGCTGACTCTCTGGCTCAGGTCTTTTCGAGATGAGCACAAAGGCTTTTAAGAAATTAGGGGTTTTGTCCAGCTTGGCTTTGCTCTCTGTGTGATTGAACTTGCATCTTTGAATGCAAATCACCAACATGCAGGCCTCGATGGTGCGGCTAAGCTCAGAGCTTCCCATCTGATAGTTTAAGTGAACCTAAGAAGAGTCCTGCTGGATCAGACCAGTGGTTCATCCAGCATCCTGTCTCACACAGTGGCCAACCAGCTCTTTGGAGGACCAACAACAGGGCAGAGGGGCCGAGGCCTTCATAAGGACATCAGAAGAGCCCTGCTGGATCAGACCAGGGAGGGTCCATCTAGTCCAGGATCCTGTCTCACACAGTGGCCAACCTTTTCCTCTGGAGGGCCAACAACAGGGCAGAGAGGCTGAGGCCTTCATAAGAACATCAGAAGAGCTCTGCTGGATCAGACCAGGGAGGGTCCATCTAGTCCAGTCTCCTGTCTCATGGGTCCATCTAGTCCAATCTCGTGTCTCACACAGTGGCCAACCAGTTTTTCTGGAGGGCCAACAACAGGGCAGAGAGGCCGAGGCCTTCCCCTGAGAAGAACATCTTAGGAGCCCTGCTGGATCAGACCAGTGAGGGCCCATCTAACCCAGCCTCCTGTCTCACACAGAGGGCAACAAACTCCTCTGCGAGTCCAACAACAGAGCACTGAGGCCTTCCTAAGGACCTAAAAAGAGCCCTGCTGGATCAGAACAGGGAGGGTCCATCTAGTCCAGCCTCCTGACTCCCACAGGGGCCAACCAGTTCCTCTGGAGGGCCAACAACAGGGCAGAGAGGCTGAGGCTTTCCCCTGATGCTGCTTCCTGGCTCTGGGATTCAGAGGTTGAGTGCCTCTGAACACGGAGGTTCCCTCCAGTCACCAGAACTAGCTGCTGACAGACCTCTCCTCCATGAATCTTTCTCTAAGAACGTTAGAACAGCCCTGCTGGATCAGCCAATGGTCCATCTAGTCCGCCGTCCTGACTCACATGGTGGCCAAGCAGTTCTTCTGGAGGTCCAGCAACAGGGCATAGAGTCCAAGGCCTTTCCTTTAGGTTGCCTCCTGACTCTGGGACCGATTTCCCACTAGCCGTATGCTACTCTCACTCTCCTCTCCTCCACAGGGTTTCCGTCGGATTTCACACTACCTGCCCTGAGTCTGCAACTCGCTTCACCTTTTTCGTGCGGCAAACAGAAACTGATTTTTAGAGGATCTTGTTTGCTGCGCGAAAGAGGCGGAGTGAGTTGCGGGCCCAAGGCAGGTAGTGTGAAACCCGACGGAAGCCCCACGGAGAAGAGGAGAGTGAGAGCGGCATAAGGCTAGTGGGGGAATCGGTCTGAGATTCAGAGGATTAGTGCCTCTGAATGTGGGAGTTCCTTTCTGCTGGTTTTGTAGGCCCTGTTCACAGACTGATCATGCTTGCATCCAACACCTTGAGCGGATGTCGGTGCATGAATTCCTTGCCAGGGCCTTTTTTTGTTGCAGGAACTCCTTTGCATATTAGGCCACACACCCCTGATGTAGCCAGTCCTCCAAGAGCTTACAATAGGCCCTGTAAGAAGAGCTCTGGAATCTCCTGAAGGATTGGCTACATCAGGGGTGTGTGGGCTAATATGCAAAGCAGCTCCTGCTAAAAAGCCCTAGTTCTGATCAATGCCATCATCTGAACAGAGGCGACTCTGTTTTTTGTGCTGTCTGGTATACGCATAGGTATACACATCTTTTTCCACCTATGGAATTCTGACACAGCATAGTGGGCACAGCCACAAAATGGCTGCCATAGGCGAGTGAGCCAGTCTCACAAAATGGCTGCCTCAGCACACCTCCAGACACACAGTGACAGGAGGTAAGTCTCACAAAATGGCTGCCTCAGCTCACAAAATGGCTTCCTCAGCTCACCTCCAGTCACACAGTGACTGGAGGTGAGCAAGGCCTGTCAGACCATACTCTTCCAGCTGGCTTTTGGCTGACTTTGAGTCTTGTAGCAGTGGGAGGAATCCAGGGAATACTGACGTCATTGAACTTGAGTAATATCAGAATTAGCACCAACTGTTTTTAAATTGTTTTAAATTTAATTGGTTTTATTATGATGATGAACTGTTTTATGATGATTGTGGTAAGCCGCCCTAAGCCTGCCTCGGCGGGGAGGACGGGATATAAATTGAATAAAACCTACACCTAAACCTATCCTCGTGCCATGGTGGTAAACGCTGCCAAAGCAATGCTTTTAAAAATCCTCACAGCTGCTTAAATCTCCAGTGGCCAAATGGCCTCACCTTGCCCTGCCCATGCTCTAAAAAACACTTGGTGGGCACCAGAAAAGGTGTTGGTGGGTGCTGTGGTGGTGCCCACGCTGAGGAATCTTTGTCATAGGCTCTTTCAGATTCTCCAATGAAACACCTTGAGGTTCAGGAGTAGTCATTGGGTCTGGTCCTGCCCCCTTTTGGTTCACCTGAACATGGGAATGGTCATAAAGAGCAAAGGTCAGACCATAAGTTGTCTTATTGAGAGCCAGTTTTGTGTAGTGGCTAAGTGTGCAGATTCTTGTCTGGGAGAACCGGGTTTGATTCCCCACTCCTCCACTTGTAACTTGAAAGGGAGAGCTCTCTCAGTCCCACCTACCTCACAGGGTGTCTGTTGTAGGGAAGGAAGCTGAAAGAGATCGTAAGCCACTCTGAGATTCGGAGTGGAGGGCGGGATATAAATCCAGCTTCTTCTTCGCCTCCTCCTCCTCCTCCTCCTCCTCCTTCTCCTCCTTCTTCTTCACTAGAGCTGGATAATAGAGAACTAGAAAGCTTTATTTTAAAAGCAGTGTTCATTCACAAGGTTAGGGGAAATAACTAAGTGCTTCAGAGGAATAAGTACCTGCACTTGAGCAAAAGGGGGAAGGAGGCTGACGTTTCCGAGAAGTATTTTTTAAAAATAAAAAGATCCAGTAAGAATACTTCGGAAACAATATCCGCTGATTGTGACGCATTATTTAAAATTAGTTGCCTGCCCCTGGAATTGCAGAGTAAATGAGATCTAGCAAAATGGTTTAATTTTATGCCAACTTCGATGGGTGGCACGCAGCGGCAATCATGAGGAACATGCTGTTGAACTTTTTCGTTTTCTTTCAAGGTCCTCCAATTCAAGTGCTGGTTATTCAGGGACTGGAGGATATCGGGGAAATATATCAAGGGCAGATGCCGCCGAAGGGTATGAAATACAACTTTCAGGTGTCAGTGGGTGGAAATGAAATTGGCTTACCAAGAGCGGCTACGTCAGCTGGGCAGCAGGATTCAGTGCCGTAGAAACTGCTCCCCCAAAGAGAAATGGGCTTCATAAATCCAGGGAGTCTGTCCGCCTCCATCACTCGCCGCTCTCGAAGTGGCCTTTGGCAGATTAAAGGCCTTCCTTGGCCACAACATCAGTTTTCCTTGAAAGGGAGATTTCTGGTTGTTTTCTTATTTCTAACTTAGAATTGTATCAGAAAGAGATTTGACAGACCTCCCCCAGAGACCCTGGAGAGTAAACAGTGCGCACCTTGATAGGTCAGTGGTCTGTTTCGGTATGAGGCAGTTTTCATGTGCTTTTGTGATGAGCTGAGTAGGAAAAGTGTTTCTCGTCCAAGGGTTTGCACTGGATCTGCTGTACGTGCACTCTCTCAAATGCATGCTCTCTCTCTTTTAAAATATATTTTTAATTTTAAAAATAACAAGGGTACAGAGAAGAGGGGGTATATAGGGAATAGAAGCAGAAATAATTACGTAGGGATATTTACATAAATCAGGGACGTTAATCACCAACATGCAGGCCTCGATGGTGCGGCTAAGCTCAGAGCTTCCCATCTGATAGTTTAAGTGAACCTAAGAAGAGTCCTGCTGGATCAGACCAGTGGTTCAGCATCCTGTCTCACACAGTGGCCAACCAGCTCTTTGGAGGACCAACAACAGGGCAGAGGGGCCGAGGCCTTCATAAGGACATCAGAAGAGCCCTGCTGGATCAGACCAGTGGTCCATCTAGTCTAGCATCCTGTCTCACGCAGTGGCCAACCAGTTCCTCTGGAGGGCCAATGACAGGGCAGAGAGGCTGAGGCTTTCATAAGAACATCAGAAGAGCTCTGCTGGATCAGACCAGTGGTCTATCTAGTCTAGCATCCTGTCTCACAAAGTGGCCAACCTTTTCCTCTGGAGAGCCAACAACAGGGCAGAGAGATCGAGGCCTTCATAAGAACATCAGGAGAGCCCTACTGGATCAGACCAGTGGTCTATCTAGTCTGGCATCCTGTCTCACCCAGTGTCCAACCAGTTCCTCCGGAGGGCCAACAACAGGGCAGAGAGGCTGAAGCCTTCATAAGAACATCAGAAGCGCCCTGCTGGATCACACCAATGAGGGTCCATCTAGTCCAGTCTCCTACAGTGACCAACTAGTTCTTCTGGAGGGCCAGCAACAGGGCAGAGAGTCTGAGGCCTTCCTAAGAACATCAGAAGAGCTCTGCTGGATCAGGCCAGTGCTCCTGTCTCAGCAATACCTGGAGACCTGAGGGTGGAGCCTGAGAGATTATGCAGGTATTGTGCCATGCAGTCTGCCTTCCAAAGCAGTTATTTTCTCCAGGAGAAGTGGAACAGACGTTTTAAATAAATAAGTAATAAATAAATGATTCATGTGGTCTGGAGATGAGCTGTAATTCTGGGAGGTCTCCAACCCCTATGGTTTACACACATGGTGTTGTAGGGTTTGTTTGTTTGTTTTTGCTATGGGATCGATTCTGAAAGCAGAAAGGAGGGGACGCGTGCTTATTTCGCCCTTGGTTAACAACATGTAAATCAATGCGGTTACTGAATAATTAAAACCCCGATTTCAAATCAAACCAAGCATTCGTTGGCCTCTTGCTGCTAAATGGAAAAGGGTCGATTAAGTTGCTTTTGTTGGCGGTGGAATCTCTCTCTCTCTCTCCCACCCCCAATTCATCCTTTTTCTGTTTCTATTTTTCCTGGGTTTAGGTTTGTGGTGTCCCGTCTATTATCAGAGGTGTCTCAATCTGGTAAAGGTCGCCGTGGTAACGAAGGCCTGTGCTGCTATATTCTTGGGTGAGCCTGATTTAGGGTGTCTGTGTGACAGCCTCTCTCTTTCTTCGCTGTTTATTCTCTCTGGAGGAGAAGAAATGACAGGAAATCTAGAGCAACGTTACCGAGGACCAGCTTACCTCAGCCGCCAAGGGCTGTTAATGGAGCTGCAGTTGAGGTTTGGAAATGGGTCATCCGACCGAAAACCTGAACGGAGCAGGGCAGATGGGAATTTTTTTTTAAAAAAATCATGTGATATCCAAGAAGATGCCCAACTATCTAGCGCAGGGGTCCCCAACCCCCTGTCCATGGGCCGGTACCGGTCCGTGGCCTGTTAGCAACCGGGCCGTGAGTTGTATAATTATTTCATTATATATTGCAATGTAGTACTAATGATAATATGAGCCCCGTGGCACAGAATGTTAAAGCTGCAGTACTGCAGTCCTAAGCTCTGCTCACGACCAGAGTTCGATCCCCGGCGGAAGCTGGGTTTTCAGGTAGTCAGCCTTCCATCCGAGGTCGGTAAAATGAGTCCCCAGCTTGCTGGGGGGAAAATGTAGAGGACTGGGGAAGTCAATGGCAAACCAGCCCGTAAAAAGTCTGCCGTGAAAACATTGTGAAAGCAATGTCACCCCAGAGTTGGAAACAACTGGTGCTTGCACAGGGGACCTTTCCTTTCCTACTAATGATAATAAGAAGACATTGGATTTATATCCTGCCCTCCACACCAGATTTCAGAGTCTCAGAGTGGCTTACAATCTCCTTTATCTTCCTCCCCCACAACAGACACCCTTGGAGGTGGGTGGGGCTGAGCGGGCTCTCCCAGAAGCTGCCCTTTCAAGGACAACTCCTATGAGAGCTATGGCTGACCCAAGGCCATTCCAGCAGCTGCAAGTGGAGGAGTGGGGAATCAAACCTGAGAAGAGTCTGCACACTTTAACCACCACACCAAACTAATAGAAATAAAGTGCACAATTGTAACATCCCAAAACCATCACCCCCACACCCCCGGTCGGTGGAAAAATTGTCTTCCACAAAACTGGTCCCTGGTGCCGAAAAGGTTGGGGACCTTTGATCTAGTGGCCTGGCCTTGCCTCTTTCATTGCCCTCCTTGTGTTCTTTGGTTCCCTGGTTGTAAAAAGGTAAAGGTAGTCCCCTGTGCAAGCACCAGTCGTTTCTGACTCTGGGGTGACGTTGCTTTCACAACATTTTCACGGCAGACTTTTTACGGGGTGGTTTGCCATTGCCTTCCCCAGTCCTCTACACTTCCCCCCCAGCAAGCTGGGGACTCATTTGACCAACCTCAGAAGGATGGAAAGCTGAGTCAACCTGAGCTGGCTACCTGAACCCAGCTTCCACCAGGATCGAACTCTGGTCGTAAACAGAGAGCTCGGACTGCGGTACTGCAGCTTTACCACTCTGCGCCACGGGGCTTCTCCTGCCTGGTGGTAGCAGGAAGGTATTTTTATCCCCACCCCAAAGGCGGTGAATCTCTTTGTAGGCAGAAGCGGTAGATACACGACCAGGACTTAAGGAAGGAAAAACAGAGAGGGGAAAGAAACTTAAACCCCAAAAATTGGAATCAAGAACTTAGAAGGTTAATATACAACTTAAGGGCCAAAAATTAAAAGCAACGTATACAATTAAATCACAAAACAGGAGCGGCCAAACTGCGGCTTGGGAGCCACACGCGGCTTTTTCATACCTATAGTGTGGCTCTCAAAGCCCCCACTTCCCCATTGGCTGACCTGTAAAGGCATTTCTCTCTTTAAATCACTGCTCCAAAACAAGCCAGCTGGTAGCTTGGAGAATGCCTTTAAAGTTAAAGTTGCTTTCTTGCTAGCTCTCCCTCTTCCCCCATCCACCTTCCTTGTCTTGTGGATCTCAAACATCTGATATTTATTCTATGTGGCTCTTACATAAAACCCCTCTCATAAAACAAAAATACATGTATTTATTATGGAAAGTTAAAAACATTTTGGGGAAACCACTTGACCCGAAGGACTTAAGGAAGGGAAGTGGTAATGCCCGTCTTGAACTCTGCTTCTTCGTAGCAGTCCTGCCTTCATCCAGCAGGAAGGTTCCAGACCAATAATAGTTTAGATTTTCTCAGTCTTTCTAAAACTTCTGGCCACCTGAGTAAGTAATGGGTTTCATATTGCCAGTCTGTAATTATGTGCAAGGGTTTCAGCCACATGGCGTGATGTTCCCGTACAGAATCTTTTTTTTTTTTTTTTAATTTTTAAACACAACCCTAAAGATGGCAGGTCTGCCATCTGGTCAGAAAAATGTGCCACACATAAGTTTGGCATGTGCGTTCTCTCACCTCTGTGTATTTTTAAATGCCCGAAGAAAGGGGATCACACCAAGGCAAGCGAAGAAGAGGAAAATAAAAGGGTGCAAAGGGCAAAGAATCTTTTTTTTTTTAAAGTGAAATTATCTGGAACTTGCTGGGAAATTCCTCTAAGACGGCTTAAGAATATAAGAGAAGTCCTGTTGGATCAGGCCAATGGCCCATCCAGTCCAACACTCTGTGTCACATAAGAACATAAGAGAAGCCATGTTGGATCAGGCCAATGGCCCATCCAGTCCAACACTCTGTGTCACATAAGAACAGAAGAGAAGTCCTGTTGGATCAGGCCAATGGCCCATCCAGTCCAACACTCTGTGTCACACAGTGGCCAAAAAAAGCAGATGCCATCAGGAGGTCCACCAGTGGGGACAGAACTCCAGAAGCCCTCCCTCTGTTGCCCCCCCCCCAAAGCACCAAGAATTCAGGGCATCAGTACCCCAAACAGTGTTCTATCTATTCCTTGTGGTATAGACCTCTGCTCCAGATGTTTATCCAGTCTCCTCTTGAAGTTGTCTATGCTTGTAGCCGCCAATCACTTCCTGTGGCAGAGAATTCCATGTGTTAATTATCCCTTGCATTAATTACATCCGCATACTTCACCACTATGAAAATATGTCCTGATACGTGTATATTCACCATTATGTAAATACATTTTATATTCCCTTGTAGGTGAGGGGTTGTAACACTTGGAGTCCTGCTTAAGCTGCAAATCTGGAATCTTTACAAATCCTCACTTGGAGGATTTACATGCTAAATGACCTTGGGCGGGGCTTTTTTCTTGAGAAGGAACACACAGGAACGCAGTTCCATCTGGCTTGGTGTCAGGGTGTGTGGCCTAATATGCAAATAAGTTCCTGTTGGGCTTTTTCTACAGAAGTGCCCTGTACAAAGCAATGGTGATGTCAGGGGGTGTGGCCTAATATACAAATGATTTCCTGCTGGTCTGAGTGGCTTGCCAGTTTGGTGTAGTGGTTAAGTCTGCAGACTCTTATCTGGGAGAACCTGCTGGAGTGGCCTTGGGTCAGCCATAGCTCTCACAGGAGTTGTCCTCGAAAAGGCAGCTTCTATGAGACCTCTCTCAGCCCCACCCACCTCACAGGGTGTCTGTTGTGGGGGGAGAAGATATATGAGATTGTAAGCCGCTCTGAGACTCTGATTCAGAGAGAAGGGCGGGGCATAAATCTGCAGTTCTTCTTCTTCGTCTTCTCTCTTTTGCTCTGGAGCAGGGGTGGCCAAACTTGCTTAACATAAGAGCCACATAGAATAAGCATCAGATGTTTGAGAGCTACACGGAAGGAAGGAAGGCAAATAGATGGGGTGGGAGTAGGGAGAGGTGGAAAGAAAGCAGCTTTAACTTTAAATGCATTCTTCAGGCTAGCTGACAAGGCAATGGGGGCTTCAGGAGCCACACAATATGTGTGAAAAGAGCCAAAGTTTGGCCTCCCCTGCTCTGGAGGGATCTGCTGTCTCTCTAAGGAAGAAGAAGAAGAATTGCAGATTTATACCCCGCCCTTCTCTCTGAATCAGAGTCTCAGAGCGGCTTACAATCTCCTTTCTCTTCCTCCCTCCACAACAGACACCCTGTGAGGTGGGTGGGGCTGAGAGGGCTCTCACAGCAGCTGCCCTTTCAAGGACAACCTCTGCCAGAGCTATGGCTGACCCAAGGCCATTCCAGCAGCTGCAAGTGGAGGAGTGGGGAATCAAACCTGGTTCTCCCAGATAAGAGTCCACACACTTAACCACTACATCAAACTTTGGTACCCCATTATGGAAGGTCCAAGAAACATCCAGGACTTCCTGACTGCCCAAGACATAAGAACGTAAGAGAAGAAGATGATGATATTGGATTTATATCCTGCCCTCTACTCCGAATCTCAGAGTGGCTCACAATCTCCTTTATCTCCCCCCCCCCCACAACAGACACCCTGTGAGGTAGGTGGGGCTGAGAGAACTCTTACAGAAGCTGCCCTTTCAAGGACAACCTCTGCCAGAGCTATGGCTGACCCAAGGCCATTCCAGCAGGTGCAAGTGGAGGAGTGGGGAATCAAACCTGGTTCTCCCGGATAAGAGTCCATGCACCTAACCACTACACCAAACTGTCTCATCCCACCCACCTTCCAAAGCAGGCTGCGATGGACTAGAATAAAAAGGTGATTTTGCAAAACTGCAGAATCGTTAGAAGAGCGGCAGAGAGGTTAGAGGGGCTATGGTTGACCGCTCTTTTCCTAGCTCTCCCATTGGTTGGAACAGGTCCACGGAGTTCTAAAGGGGGAGTTGGGCTTTGGCAGTTGTGGTGGTTGGGAGAGAGAAAAAAGGATTCCTGGGAGCGAGACACTTGGGAGGTGTCTCAGAGAAGATCTCTCGGAGAGGGCCCAAGAGAGTGTGGTGCAGAAACGCAGACCGGTTTCACACTCACCTTACGCTGCTCTCACATTTGTCTTCTCAGCGCGGCGTCCTTCCAATTTCCCACTATCTGCGCCAGGGCTTCTGCAAGCATCGGCATTTTTGCACAGCAAACGGAAACCACTAAAAACCAGTTTCCAGTTCCTGCGCGAAAACTCCAATGCTTGCTGCAACCCTGGCGCAGATAGTGGGAATCGGAAGGACGCCGCGCTGAGAAGCGAATGCGAGAGTGGCGTAAGGTGAGTGTGAAATCAGTCACAATATTCACCTGAATGTCCTAAAACGTGTCTGCTTATTCCTGCCCGGTTATTTCCAGTAAATTTTGCTATTTTATTTCATTCCCTAACTACCTTCTCCGGTGCCATTTCTGCTATTCCTGGGGGAAGTTACTGGAAAACCCTTCCTGAACTGAGGGAATTAAGAGGGATCCGTCATACAGGCCTTGACATCCGGGGCTGAATTATGGTATCCTGCTAAGAATGGATGAGCCACTTAGGTGGGCAAAATGAATAATGATTGACTGTTCAAGAAACTCCTAAAACCCACTTGATGCTACATTTGCAAGCTGGTGCAGTGGTACCAGCTCCGAGCAGGCGTTGGAACAATGAGTACCAACAGTAAACTCAAAGGCCGCACGCGTTGCACGGAACAGATTGCCACTAATGATGCCAGTAGGTGCCGCTTGATTGCCAGTTTGTAAACGGCAGCATCTCGCTAGTCTGTCTACGCTAGCAGGGGGGAGGCTAATGAAACAAAGGTGTGAATGGCACTTTCCCTCTGCTTATCGGAATCCATCCGGTAGTTTCTTTCCTTCCCCTCCTCCGCCCACGGAAGTGTTGTGCGGCTGGTGTAACTGCTGCTCCGCTGGTGGAAGTCACCTTTGGATCTAATCTCTCACGTTAGTAGAGTCTGGCAAAAGAGGGAACATGGCCTCCAGTGGCCGCCATTTTGTGATTCTGTCTCCCACCCTGGGTCAGAAGCGGTTGGGGAATCCTGCTGTAGAGTTTAGGCGAGCTTCAAGTCATTTTGTTTTCTTTCTGAGCGTGAAATACGCCTTCGCGTTGTCCGTTTGAGGTCAGCGGCATCTTGAATACCAACAAAATTTAATGCTGGTATAAGTTTTCGTGTGCATGTGCGCTTTCTTCACACAAATTCTTATATCCAGAATTAAAGTTTGTAGGCCTTAAAGGAGCCGCTGGACTCAAACTATGTTCTGTTGCTTCAGACCCAACATGGCTGCCCACCTGGATCTCTCATATATCTGTGATATAGCTTTTCTCAACGTGTGCATGCTCTACCATGTTTGGTGCAGTGGTTAAGTGTGCGGACTCTTATCTGGAAGAACTGGGTTTGATCCCCCACTCCTCCACTTGCAGCTGCTGGCATGGCCTTGGGTCAGCCATAGCTCTGGCAGAGGTTGTCCTTGAAAGGGCAGCTTCTGGGAGATCTCTCTCAGCCCCACCCTCCTCACAGGGTGTCTGTTGTGAGGGAAGAAGATAAAGGAGATTGTAATCTGCTCTGAGTCTCTGAGATTCGGAGTGGAGGGTGGGATATAAATCCAGTATCATCATCATCATCATCATCATCATCATCATCATCATCATCATCATCATCATCTCCTCCTCCTCCTCCTTCATGCGAAGTTGTGTTACAGCAAATAGAGATCTTTCTCTCTTACGAACTCAGACTGTGTTCATAGGACCTCACCTGCATTCCTGGCTGTTTCTTCCATGCCTTAGCTGTAGTCGCCTGGGTAGGCTGAGTTGGATAGCATCACCTGAATGCCAGTGGTAAGGAGAGTGAAGGAATGGAGCGAGCTTTTGCAGGTACATGCACAACACCCCACCCATGGAGACATACCCTTCTAAGTCAGGGGTGTCAAACATGTGGCCCATGGGCTGTATCAGGCACCTGGAGGGCTCCTATCAGGCCCGCGAGCAACTCGCTGTTGTCTGCTTCCATCTACATCACAGCTTGCTTTGCCAGGCTTGCTCAATCAAGCAACAGAGCAAAGCCTCTATTTTCTCCATCTGCTGACCAGCACCTTTATCTCCTTCCCCTACAACAGACACCCTGTGAGGTAGGTGGGGCTGAGAGAGCTCTCCCAGAAGCTGCCCCTTCAAGGACAACTCCTGCGATAGTGCAAGGTGCAAGTGGAGGAATGAGGAATCAAACCCAGTTCTCCCAGATAAGAGTCCGTGCACTTAACCACTACACCAAATTGGCTCTTTCAAGGACAACTCCTGCGAGAGCTATGACTGACCCAAGGCCATTCCACATGAAGCCATTCCACATGAAGCACATGAAGCCAGGGGTTGTTTTGTAGAAAAATAAATGGTGGAGCTCATCCAGGAATTGTTATGCAGCTGCACTTTGTATTCAATGGACAAGGTGGGAAGGAAGAGGTGGAACTCTCAGAAAGGGTCAGGAGCTGCCCTCCTGTGAGCTCACGCCGAATCTGAGGCCTGCACGAAGCAACTTATGTACAAAAGCTCACAATGCCCAGCCATTTCATATTTTCTTCTGGGTCTTAGGCTCAAAGCGTTGATCATGAGATTTCTGTAACGGATGTCAGTAAATCAAAAGTAGGTTTGCAACTTACAGCTATGCAACTGAACAACACCTAAACTCAGGATTGCTACAACGCAGACGTTCTCCAGATTTTGATGCAATAATTCAGAGCAAGAGGTGTCAGGTAGCAGAGACTGTTAAATCATCAAAATATTTCAAGACTACTTATCTTTCAAGCATGTTTTTAAGTGTTTTAAAACCTTTAATTGTCCTTTATAAAGAGCCAGTTTGGTGTAGTGGTTAAGTGTGCGGACTCTTATCTGGGAGAACCGGGTTTGATTCCTCACTCCTCCACCTGCGCCTGCTGGAATGGTCTTGGGCAGCCATAGCTCTCGCAGGAGTTGTCCTTGAAAGAGCCAGTTTGGTGTAGTGGTTAAGTGTGCGGACTCTTATCTGGGAGAACTGGGTTCGATTCCCCACTCCTCCACCTGCACCTGCTGGAATGATCTTGGGTCAGCCATAGCTCTCGTAGGAGGTGTCCTCGAAAGGGCAGCTGCTGTGAGAGCCTGCTCAGCCCCACCCACCTCACAGGGTGTTTGTTGTGGGGGGAGGAGATAAAGGAGACTGTAAGCTGCTCTGAGATTCAGATTCAGAGAGAAGGGCGGGGTATAAATCTCAGGTCTTCTTCTTCTTTATATCTCTGCTGCCTGGCATTACATTTTCTGATACACATGGCCCGGCCCAACAGGGTCTCATTTATGTCAGATCTGGTCCTCATAATAAATAAGTTTGACCCCCCTGTTCTAAGTCTACTGAAGTTAGTGGGCTTTTTAGAAGGGTCGGGGAAGCTACTGATGTTTGCATGGCATGTAACTGAGTCATATCTGAACAGAATTGCCAGCTCGGAACATAAGAACATAAGAGAAGCCATGTTGGATCAGGCCAATGGCCCATCCAGTCCAACACTCTGTGTCACATAAGATCACAAGAGAAGCCATGTTGGATCAGGCCAATGGCCCATCCAGTCCAACACTCTGTGTCACATAAGAACACAAGAGAAGCCAGGTTGGATCAGGTCAATGGCCCATCCAGTCCAACACTCTGTGTCACATAAGAACACAAGAGAAGCCAGGTTGGATCAGGTCAATGGCCCATCCAGTCCAACACTCTGTGTCACATAAGAACACAAGAGAAGCCAGGTTGGATCAGGTCAATGGCCCATCCAGTCCAACACTCTGTGTCACATAAGAGAAGCCATGTTGGATCAGGCCAATGGCCCATCCAGTCCAACACTCTGTGTCACATAAGAACACAAGAGAAGCCAGGTTGGATCAGGTCAATGGCCCATCCAGTCCAACACTCTGTGTCACATAAGAACAGAAGAGAAGCCATGTTGGATCAGGCCAATGGTCCATCCAGTCCAACACTGTGCATCACACAGTGGCCAAAATATATACCCCCTCTCTCTCTGTGGCTAATAGCCACTGATGGACTTATGCTCCATATTTTTATCCAATCCCCTCATGAAGCTGGCTATGCTTGTAACCGCCGCCACCTCCTGTGGCAGTGAATTCCACACGTTAATCACCCTTTGGGTGAAGAAGGGCTGGGAAATTCCTGGAGATTTCGACCCCAAGGACAAAGTCACGCAAGGCCCTTCTGTCTTCCACCATCCTCCGAAGTCTGCTCAAATTTGTGTTTGTGAAATCAGTAACACTGTCCAGCCATCTCCTCTTTTGCCATTTCCTTCTTCTTTTGCCTTCTGTCTTTCCCAGCATCAGGGTCTTCTCCAGGGAGTGCTCCCTTCTCATTGGGTGGCCAAAGGATTTGAGCTTCAGGTTCAGCATCTGACCTTCCAGGGGACAGTCTGGGTTGATTTCCCTTAGATGAGGTTTTTAATAGCTGAGTTGGAAATCTTGCGTTTAAAAAACCATGCACACAGAATTTTAAAATAAAGGCTATCTAGTAGAGAGTTCAAACGTCTAGCTCTTGACCATTCCGGGGACTGTTCTTGAGGAATACGGTAACGCTGAGCAGGCCACCTAATATATTCTTGAAGTACATCCTGTGTGCAGATTAGATTGCAGGAGGTAAATGGGGGTGAACTTTAGGTCATGGTGCTCCTGCGCAAGTAATGCCATGCACAGTGAGTTTAATGGGGGGAAACCCTTCGTTTCAAATGTCACCGTTTTGAGCAAAGTGAGTGCAAAATGGGCTCTTCTAGAGCAGCGGTGACTTCTTTTCCCTTTGTATTATAGGAATACTTATTAACAATCAGATTATTTAAATAAGGTTTGGGAGATGTTCCCGTTAGGGTTACTATTGCTTTACGCCTGATTCTGAAGTGAATGAGCTGTGAAAGGAAAGGTCCCCTGGTTCAAGCCAGTCATAGAATCATAGAGCTGGAAGGAACCTCTAGGGTCATCTAGTCCAACCCCCTGCACAATGCAGGAAACTCACAAACACCTCTCCCTAAATTCACAGGATCTTCATTGCTGTCAGATGGCCATCTAGCCTCTGAAAACCTCCAAGGAAGGAGAGCCCACCACCTCCCAAGGAGGAAGCCTGTTCCACTGAGGAACCGCTCTAAACTCACGAACACCTCTCCCTAAATTCACAGGGTCTTCATTGCTGTCTGATGGACATCTAGCCTCTGAAAACCTCCAAGGAAGTAGAGCCCACCACCTCCTGAGGAAGCCTGTTCCATGGAGAAACCACTCTAACAGTCAGGAAGTTCATTCTAATGTTGAGCCAGAAACTCTTTTTGATTTAATTTCAACCCATTGGTTCTGGTCCTACCTTCCGAGGCCACAGAAAACAATTCCATACCATCCTCTATAGGACAGCCCTTCAAGTACTTGGTGATCATATCACGTCTCAGCCGCCTCCTCTCCAGGCTAAACATGCCCAGCTCCTTCAACCTTTCCTCATAGAACTTGGTCTCCAGACCCCTCACCATCTTCGTTGCGCTCCTCTGGACCTGTTCCAACTTGTCTATATTCTTCTTAAAATGTGGTGTCCAAAACTGAACACAAGACTCCAGGTGAGGTCTTACCAGAGCAGAGTAAAGCGATACCATCACATCACATGATCTGGACACTATACTTCTGTTGATACAGCCCAAAATTGCATTTGCCTTTTTAGCCACCGCATCACACTGTTGACTCATGTTCAGTGTATGATCCACTAAGACCCCTAGATCCTTTTCGCACATACTACTGCTAAGATAAGTTTCCCCCATCCTATAACCATGCCTTGGTTTTTTCCTACCTAAATGCAGAACTTTACATTTATCCCTGTTAAAATTCATTGTATTGATTTTAACCCAGTTTTCCAACCTGTCAAGGTCATCCTGTATCCTGTTTCTGTCTTCTGTGTTTGCAACCCCTCCCAATTTAGTATCATCTGCAAATTTAATAAGCATTTCCTTGTTTCCGACTCTGGGGTGATGTCGCATCACAACGTTTTCATGGTAGACTTTTTACGGGGTGTTTTTCCATTGCCTTCCCCAGTTATCTACACTTTCCCCCCAGCAAGCTGGGGACTCATTTGACCAACCTCAGAAGGATGGAAGGCTGAGTCAACCTCGAGCCGGCTACCTGAAAACCCAGCTTCTGCTGGGGATCGAACTCAGGTTGTGAGCAGAGCTTAGGACTGTAGCTTTACCACTCTGCGCCACGGGGCTCTTTGAGAAAGAATAAGCAACCAGAAAACATCAGATATCTCCCTTGTTCAATGAAAGGAAAGGAAAGGTGCCCTGTGCAAGCACCAGTCATTTCTGACTCTGGGGTGACGTTGCTTTCACAATGTTTTCACGGCAGACTTTTTACGGGGTGGTTTGCCATTGCCTTCCCCAGTCCTCTATGCTTTCCCCCCAGCAAGCTAGGGACTCCTTTTACCGACCTCGGAAGGATGGTGGGCTGAGTCAACCTCGAGCCGGCTACCTGAAAACCCAGCTTCTGCTGGGGATCGAACTCAGGTTGTGAGCAGAGCTTAGGACTGTAGCTTTACCACTCTGCACCACGGGGCTCTTTGAGAAAGAATAAGCAACCAGAAAACATCAGATATCTCCCTTGTTCAATGAAAGGAAAGGAAAGGTGCCCTGTGCAAGCACCAGTCATTTCTGACTCTGGGGTGACGTTGCTTTCACAATGTTTTCACGGCAGACTTTTTCTGGAGTGGTTTGCCATTGCCTTCCCCAGTCATCTAATTCTGAAGTGAATGAGCTGTAAAAAACAAGCATGCAAAAAGAAAAGAGTTGGAAATGGGAGGGTGGATGGGGTGACTTCCAGCGGACACTTTTGAGCAGCCTAATGATAAATCCATGGGGAAAGCCTTCTTCAGGGCCTTTTTGCACTTTCCCCACCGATGCTGCCTCATTTTCCAGCCCCTGCAGTGGATCTGCTCATTTCCACGTGTGCCAAGATCAACTTGAGAAGCCCCAGTAACAATTGGCAGATCCGTTTAGATTAGGGGTGTCGAACTCATAAAGAAGAATTGCAGTTTTATACCCCGCCCTTCTCTCTGAATCAGAGTCTCAGAGTGGCTTGCAGTCTCCTTTATCTCCTTCCCCTACAACAGACACCCTGTGAGGTAGTTGGGTCTGAGAGAGCTCTCCCAGAAGCTGCCCTTTCAAGGACAACTCCTGCAATAGTTATGGCTGACCCAAGGCCATTCCAGCAGGTGCAAGTGGAGGAGAGGGGAATCAAACCCGGTTCTCCCAGATAAGAGTCCGCACACTTAACCACTACACCAAATTGGCTCTTTCAAGGACAACTCCTGTGAGAGCTATGGCTGACCCAAGGCCATTCCAGCAGGTGCAAGTGGAGGAGTGGGGAATCAAACCCGGCTCTCTAACTCCTTTAGAATTCAAGGGCTCCTTACATCTTAGTATTTGTTTTTAATAGCCGAGTTGGAAATCTTGCACTGAAAAATCATGCGCACAGAATTTTAAAATAAAGGTTATCTAGTAGAGAGTTCAAACATCTAGCTGAGGGTTGGATCTGACATAAATGAGACCTTGTCGGGCCGGGCCGGGCCGTGTGTGTCATAAAATGTAATGTGAGGGATCAGAGATAGAAACTTTATAAAAGACACAAACACAATTAAAGTTATTTTTAAAACCCTTTAAATAAAACATGCTTAAACGATTCGCATTCTTGCAATATTTTAACAGTCTATGATAACCGAAGGAAACAAGAGAGAGGGAGAAGGAAGCAGACTTGCTTGTAGATTGGTAGGAGCCCTCTGATTCGGCCCCCAGGCCATATGTTTGACTCCCCTGTTCGAGATAATCCCCGTTCTGTGTGGGTGCCGTCATCTCCACTGTTGCTCTTACGATGGTCTCCCTTCCAAGTACCAACCCTGCATAGTTTCCGTGACCTGACGAGATCACGCGATACCTTTCTTCCTTCCCTCCCTGATTCAGATTAAAAGAAACAAAACCTTAGACCTTCAGCACGTTTTTCCAATATATTTTTGTTTAAATTTGATAGACATTTTAGGTGGTGAGCTAGGATTACAGCTTTAGAAAGCACGTGAAAGCTGCCAGAAGAAAGATGTACCTTTGGAAATGTACCCTCCTAATGGCCCCTGGGTTTCAGCCATTGTGTGACACAATGTTGTTGAACTGGATGGGCCATTGGCCTGATCCAACATGGCTTTCCTTGTGTTCTTATGTTTGGGGCAATGATGCTCTGATCTCTTGGTGCTTGTGGGGCAGTGTTGGGAGGGCTTCAGGAGTTCTGGCCCCACTGGTGGACCTCCTGATGGCCCCTGGGTTTTGGCTGCTGCATGACACAGAGTGTTCGAGTGGATGGTCCACTGGCTTCATCCAACATGGCTTCTCTTAGGTTCTTACGCCTGAGGCAGTGATGCCCCATATTCTTGGTGCTTGGGGGAGCAATAGTGAGAGGGCTTCCGGAGTTCTGACCCTGTTGGTGGGACCTCCTGATGGCCCCCGGGTTTTGGCCACTGTGTGACACAGTCTTGGAGTGGATGGGCCGTTGGCCTGATCCAACATGGCTTCTCTTATATTCTTATGACTGGGGGCAGTGATGCTCTATATTCTTGGTGGTTGGTGGGGGGGGGGGGACAGTGGGATAGCTTCTGGTGTCCTGGCCCCACTGATGGACCTCCTGATAACACCTGGGTTTTTTTGGTCGCTGTGTGACACAGAGTGTAGGAGTGGATGGGCCACTGGCCTGATCCAACATGGCTTCTCTTATGTTCTTAAAGCTGCATGAGAAAGACAAAAATCAAGGTGCTGTGTGCATAAATAGTTGGTTGTCTTTTCTTTCTGTTTTCCCTCTCCTGTGTGCTTCTCCCGGATGGGTGAGAGCCAGTTTGGTGTAGTGGTGAAGCGTGCAGACTCTTATCTGGGAGAACCGGGTTTGATTCCCCAATCCTCCACTTGCACCTGCTGGAATGGCCTTGGGTCAGCCATAGCTCTGGCAGGAGTTGTCCTTGAAAGAGCCAGTTTGGTGTAGTGGTTAAGTGTGTGGACTCTTGTCTGGGAGAACCGGGTTTGATTCCCCACTCCTCCACTTGCACCTGCTAGCATGGCCTTTGGTCAGCCATCGCTCTGGAAGAGGTTGTCCTTGAAAGGGCAGCTGCGGTGAGAGCCCTCTCAGCCCTACCGACCTCACAGGGTGTCTTTTGTGGGTGAGGAAAGATAAGGAGATTGTGAGCTGCTCTGAGACTCTTCGGAGTGGAGGGCGGGATATAAATCCAATATCTTCATCTACCTCACAGGGTGTCTGTTGTGGGGGAGGAAAGATAAGGAGATTGTGAGCCACTCTGAGACTCTTCGGAGTGGAGGGCGGGATATAAATCCAATATCTTCATCTACCTCACAGGGTGTCTGTTGTGGGGGAGGAAGGGAAAGGAGATTGTGAGCTGCTCTGAGACTCTTCGGAGTGGAGGGCAGGATATAAATCCAATATCTTCATCTACCTCACAGGGTGTCTGTTGTGGGGGAGGAAGGGAAAGGAGATTGTGAGCCGCTCTGTGACTCTTCGGAGTGGAGGGCAGGATATAAATCCGAGATCATCATCTTCTTCTTTACTGCAGCGTGCGGGTGAAATTTCCAGAACACAGGATGAGAAAGAATAAACCTTGGCTGGACAACGCGTAGATCATATCGCCATGAGCTTTGTGTCGGGCCACAGGCTGACAGGAGGGGTTGGGAGAAGCCGTATCATTCATGCCTCGCTTTCAGCAACCCTGGGGCTGATTCGTCAGAGGGGTTCGGTGGATCCCTCGATGGGGCTTAATTTGGAACTCTGCGGAGCTGTTGTTTAGAGAGGCCCTTTGAAGGCCGGAGCAGGAAGCTGCAGCTGATCCACAAACGGATCGCTCCGCGACTTGCACGGCGGTGTTGACTTTGGCAGAGAGAGGCTAACGTCAGCGGTGTGTGGCCTAATATGCAGAGGAGTTCCTGCTGCAAAAGAATCGGGGAGGAAATTCAGGCGCGACGAGTGTAGCTGCCTTCTGGTTTTCAGAGCTGTGGCTTCACGTCCGTTAACAGGCTTTGAACAGAAAGAGCTCTCCGCTGCAGAGTGTCACTACTTTTAACTGCAGTGTGAAGGGGGGTGGGGGAGCTGTATTAAAAAACAATTTGAGAAGAGTTCCAGATGGCACCGTCTTCCGCAGTGCGGGACTCAACAGCATCTGTGGGACAGAGAGCCCGTAAAAAGGGATAGCCGTTTAGAAGTGCGTTTTTTAACCTTTGTAGCTACTCTGAGCCTGTGATTTTAACCGTCCGCTTCCTAACCACAGAATTAAACTTCTTTCCTAGCTCTCAAGTCTTTTTAAAGGTTATTAAACTGTATTGAAATTATCATTACACTTTTTTATTTCAACACGTACAACGTTGCGCAGCCCGTGTGCTCGCATGTTGCCAGTCATAAGTACCTATTTGACAAAAGGAGCTTTAACTCTCTCATGCTTGTGGGTCTTTAAGACAATATTGGATAAATCTTGCTTGAATCTTGCAGTGTTCTGGTACAAGGAATGCATTTGATTCAGGGTTTCAGAGACAAAATATTTTTTGGTTTTTATCCAAGTTCTCTTCTTTCTTTCATCTATCTGGCTGTCCGTTCGTCCGTCTGTCTGTCCATCCGTCCGTCCATCCATCCATTCTCTCTGTCACGGCTGGGGCCGGGTCAGGCAAAGTCCAGAGGCAGTCCGAGGTCTGTAGCCAGTAAGCAGGAGGGTCCGAGGCGCCAAATCCGAATCACTGTAGAAGCATCGCAGGTCTGAGGTCCAGAAGCCGAGGTCAGGGAGTCCAGAAGTCCAAAGCCAAAGTCAGGGAGTCAGGAACCAAAGTCAAGCCGGAGTGGATGCTAGAATGTCAGGGAGATGACTAGTTGCTTCCACAAAGCCTCCTCCCAAAGCCCACAGCTATATAGCCCTCTGCTGGCTGTTGCCCGTTTGGGCTAATTGCTGGCTCAGGGAGGCAGCCAGGATCCTGTTACCACTCAAGCATCCTTGCTCTTAGAAGGGCCAGAATCCTCTCAGAACTCAGGGCTCAGGGAGCGTCTTGCTTGTGAGCGTGCTGCCCTCCTCCGATCCCTGAGGTCCTGCCGGAGGCGGTCACGCACACGAGCCACCCGAGAGGGCGAGGCAGGGGGGCTGGGATCTTCTCCAGCAGGAGGCAGGGGCGCTGGTGCAGGTGGCAGGGGCACAGTTTCCTCATCAGACTCAACTTCCTCTGAAGGGTCCCCAGCACCCATGACACTCTCTCTCTCTCTCATCCGTCTGTCTGTCTATCCATCCATCCTCTCTCTCTCTCTCTCTCTCTCCATCCATCCATCCATCCATCCATCCATCCATCCATCCATCCATTCATTTCCTCTCCCTTCAAGAACAGCCTTTCTCAAATTGACATTGTGTTCCAGACGTCAGTTTTGCCTCTTCAGGGTCTAGACGAGGTGTCAGACTCATTCACGTCGAGGGCAAAATCTGACTTAAACATCACTTTGTCAAGCCAGACCATGTGTGCCATAAAATGTAATGCCAGGTACCGGAGATAAAAAACTTTATAAAGGACACAGGCCAACCCAATTAACAATATTGGTTTCTTTTAAAATTGAAAATACAAACAAAAGCAATTGATTCCTAGCAGTGAAAGCGGTTGATTAACTGGGGAACCCACAAAGGCTCAATAAATGTATTTAATCATATGCAAGAATAGGTATTTCCCAAGTGATTCCATAAAGGTCTGGGCTGAGTATGAGCCCCAGATGGGTTGGTTCTGGCTCCAGGTCTTATGTTTGACACTCCTGGTTTAACAAAATAGGAGTCAAGTTGCAGCTTTAAGACCAACTTAGTTTTATTCAGAACGTAAGCTTTCATGTGCTCTCTAAGCACACTTCATCAGACGAGGAATCTGGTACAGTGAGCAAAGCCATACATAGCTGGTAGTCAGTGGCTCAGAATGCAAACTGGTACAAATTTAAGATCCAATGACAGCATAGTAAAATTATCTTGTAGGGAGTGGCTGAGAATGCAAAATGGTACACATTTAAGATTCAATGACAGAATAGTAAAATTAACAAATTGAGCAAACCTTTGTTCTGAGTAGCATGAGCATGCAAAAGCAATAAAACAGTAATATGTCAAAATGTGAGAATGTCTGTTAATGGCTATATTGTATTAAGCCTGGGTCAAAAGGAAGGTATTTATATCTCAGATTTCCCATCCAACTAATTTACCTTTTAACATGTAACATACATATAGTTTGCCATTAGGAGAAAAATACATTCAAATTAGTGGGACATGGGTTCAGTATATGTAATGGAATAAACAGCCAGTATCCCTGTTTGAGTATGTCAATACAGCTAAAAGAGAAATATATTGGATAGTGATGCTCTACTACTTCAGACCAACACGGCTGACTACTTGGATCTATCTACACCTGGTTTAGAGACTGGGATTTCAGTGTTCTTAATAAGCAGCCGTGAAAGCACACTAGGCAGTGTTGCGTTGGAATTGCTGTGTCTTGAAATAGACTCACACTACAGCGATACAGTGGCATGAGTCAAATGAGTTCTAATTAGCATTTCACAGTTATGTTTAGAAGGAAAGGAAGCTTTTCACAGAATGATCTTAGCACCTCTGTGCTCCACCCTTAGCATTCCATTGTTAAATCTTTGGTTTTGTGTTAGAAGATTTGCACAGAAATACAAGGAGGTGGTGGGGAGATTGTCACGTCGTGCTTTATTTACTGAAATCTTTTGAATCCTTCCTTTATTGAGATAGTTAAGCCAGGAAGCGGTGCAACAAGATGTATCATTAAAAATTAATTTACGGAAAATTTTAAAACAAAACTTAACCAATCATCATAAGGCACCGTACAGAGTCGGACGTGATCAAGTATCCCATTTAACCAGAGCTTAGAACTGTCTGAAATTAGAATGTCTGTCTCCTGAACACCAGGCAGCCCTTGGCAAAAGGACATTCCCTGCTTTCGGAGCCACCACTGAAAAGATCCTGTCAAATGTCATCGCTGTCAACCAGACTTCCTTCCAGTGGTAGGGATGCAAAGAGTGTATAGGGCAGGGATGGTCAAACTGTGACTCGGGAGCCACACGTGGCTCTTTTACACATTTTGTGTGGCTCTTGAAGCTGCCATCTCCCTGTCGGCCAGTTTGGAGAAGGCATTTGTCTCTTTAAATCACCCTAACCCCCACTGATGGACCTCCTGATGGCCCCTGGGTTTTGGCCACTGTGTGACACAGAGTGTTGGACTGGCCATTGGCATGATGCATCGTGGCTTTTCATGTGTTCTTATGACCAGTGGTAGGGCTTCTGGAGTTCTGGCCCCACTTGTGGACCTCCTGAGGGCACCTGGGTTTCAGCTGCTATATGACACAAAGTATTGGACTGGATTGGATGGTCCATTGGGCTAATCCAACATGGCTTCTCTTATGTTCTTATGTCTGGGGCAGTGTATTCTTGATGCTTGGGGGGCAAGAATGGGAGGGCTTCAGGAGTTCTGGCCATCCTGGTAGGCCTCCTGTTATCCCCTGGGTTTTGGCCACTGTGTGACACAGAGTGTTGGATTGGATGGGCTATTGGTTTGATCCAGCATGGCTTCTCTTACGTTCTTATGTCTGGGGCACTGATGCTCTGTCTTCTTGGTGCTTGTGGGGTAACAGTGGGAGGGCTTCTGGGGTTCTGTCCCCACTAGTGAACCTCCTGATGGCCCCTGGGTTTTGGCTGCTGCATGACACAGAGTGTTGGAGTGGATGGTCCACTGGCTTCATCCAACATGGCTTCTCTTAGGTTCTTACGCCTGAGGCAGTGATGCCCCATATTCTTGGTACCTGGGGGAGCAATAGTGAGAGGGCTTCTGGAGTTCTGGCCCTGTTGGTGGGCAACAGTGGGCAGACTTCTGGAGTTTTGGCCTCACTGGTGGGACATGAAGCCTGTAGCTCTCCCAGAATGTGATCTCCAAACTACAGGGGTCAGTTCCTCTGTATAAAACAGCATCTCCGTAGGGTGAACTTATGGCGCTGTATCTTTTCTGAGGGTCTTCCCCTCCCCAAACAACACCCTTCCATAGGCTATGCTCCAAATTGCTAGGAATTTCCCAACCCTTTGTCTTGAAACTCCCCTGGAGGTTGCCCTAAGTTGGCTGCAGCGTCTTTGCAAAGATACGGCTTTCTGCAAGGCTTGTGTTCAGCTGCCCACTCGAGATTTTTATCCTCACGTGGTGTTGCTGTGCCAGTTCTTTCCCGCACTGTACTGGACTCCCCAATCTAAAGAAAGCAAACTTCACACATGGAAGTAGTTTCTGGGTGTGGGAAGAAGGGCGGGTCGACCTCTGATCTGGCTGCATTTCTGTCTTTTCAGAGCACCCCGTCCCTCCCCGCTAGCATCAAAGAGCCAGGAATGAAAGAGTTCGGAGTCCTTTTGCAACGGCTGTTATTTTTAGAACACAGGTGAGCAGCTTTGCCCCAGGAAACACAGCCAGGACTGCCTTGGCACTGCCATTTCTGGCACCCCCATTTAGTGGTTCATGGCCAAAGGAGCCCTGTAATCGAATTCTCCTTTAAAGACTCCCCCTTCGTACTGTATCCAACCTATTTTTATTGACACCGAGGCTTGGATCCCAGTGGTTTTTCCACTTGTGATCTGTAAGCCACCAGTGCTCTTTTTCTTGCTGCCTCCTCCCCCCCCCTCCTGTTCCAAATGCTCGAGAGCACATTAAAAGGCTTCTAAAAATACATGTGATGCCTTCAAAAAAGGAGGACCGAAACATCAGTCTGTAGTGTAGCACAGAACGGGCTGCAAGAATGTTTGAAGGCTGGATGTGGGCGTCTCTTTCATGGATGGAGTGTTTCTCTGTCCTCTTAAAGCTATGGTTACCGCTTTCTGAAGTTGGCCCCGGATCTCACGCGCCTCTGCTTTTATATTTCTTTATTTACAAAGCCATTCCACCCCGATTTCCCCCTCCCCAAGGAAAAAAACGCAAGAACCTCACAGCCGATTACACCGAACGAGTTTATTCTTCATGTTTAGTGTGTGTTTGCTTTAGCGTTCTTAATGCCCCGACTGTATTCGGTATCATGTGCAAATCCAAGTTTGCAGTCAGACCTCTCAGGGTGGCCACACTTTCTTAACGTAAGAGCCTCGTAGAATAAATGTCAGATGTCTGAGAACCACAAAGCATGAATGTCAGATGTCTGAGAGCTGTGAGGCAAGGGAGGAAGGAAGGCAAATAGATGGGGGTGAAAGGAAGGAGAGAGAGGTGGAAAGAAAGCAACGTTAACTCTAAATGCATTCTCCGAGCTACCAGCTGGCTTGGCTTGGAGAAGTGGTTTAAAGAGACAAATGGCTTCTCCAAGCCAGCCGATAGGGCAGTGGGGACTTTGAGAGCCACACAATATGTATGAAAGAGCCACATGTGGCTCCCGAGCCACAGTTTGGCCACCCCTGTCTCAGACAAAGATGGTGAGGGGTCTAGAGACCTAGTCCTATGAGCAAAGGTTGAAGGAGCTGGGGATGTTTAGCCTTGGAAAGGAGGCGGCTGAGAGGTGATAGTTTCAAGTTTCAAGTTCCTCATCAAAGGCTCCTTAGAAAGCTTGAGAGTCATGGAGTAAAAGGACAGGTCCTCTTGTGGATCAAAAACTGCCTGAGTAATAGGAAGCAGAGAGTGAGTATAAATGGGCAGTCTTCGCAGTGGAGTACGGTAAGCAGTGGGGTGCCGCAGGGCTCGGTACTGGGTCCCATGCTCTTTAACTTGTTCATAAATGATTTAGAGTTGGGAGTGAGTAGTGAAGTGGCCAAGTTTGCGGATGACACTAAATTGTTCAGGGTGGTGAGAACCAGAGAGGATTGTGAGGAACTCCAAAGGGATCTGTTGAGGCTGGGTGAGTGGGCGTCAACGCGGCAGATGCGGTTCAATGTGGCCAAGTGCAAAGTAATGCACATTGGGGCCAAGAATCCCAGCTACAAATACAAGTTGATGGGGTGTGAACTGGCAGAGACTGACCAAGAGAGAGATCTTGGGGTCGTGGTAGATAACTCACTGAAAATGTCAAGACAGTGTGCGTTTGCAATAAAAAAGGCCAACGCCATGCTGGGAATTATTAGGAAGGGAATTGAAAACAAATCAGCCAGTATCATAATGCCCCTGTATAAATCGATGGTGTGGTCTCATTTGGAGTACTGTGTGTGTCACGACCCGGACCTTCAGGTAGTGACGGGCGGCTGCTGTTGCCCTGGCAATCGGCCAGGATGCTGGCAGCCGGCTACGGTGCTTTCAAGGAGCAGCACAAGCGTTATCTAGCAGTCCTAATTAGTCCCTACCATAAATCAGTCCAGCCGAAGGGAGAAGCAGGGCGCGTCGTCACAGGAATGCAGTGGGTCGAAAGCCAGAGGAAGCAAGCCGAATATATTCAAAGTACCTAAGCCAGTCCACAGAGCAAAAGCAGAGTCCAGTTCCAAGTCCAAGATTCAAGCCGGGTCAGGAGCAAACGGGTTCTCTCAGCAGGCAAGAGGGTGCAGGGCGTGGTCACGTCCGAGGAGGATCGTTCGTTGCCAGCACAGTTTGCCCTAAGGCCAGGACTACAGATATACTGTGCTGGCTTGTTAACTCGTTAGTACTCCGGGCTTAGATCTCTCCTCCCACGCATGCGTGCTTCTTTCCGTCTGTCTTTGAACTCCTGCCGTCTCCTTTCACGGAGCCGGCTCACAGGTGGCGGGGATTCAGGAGGTGATGCACTAGGGCCCGGTGTGGCCTGATCAGTTTCAGGAGGGGATGAGCTAGGGCCTGGTGTGGCCTGATCAGTTTCAGGTGGCTCCTGCTCTGGGTTAGCAAGGGCTGGGTCTGGTGCAGGCATGACAGTGTGCAGTTCTGTCTCCGCACCTCAAAAAGGATATTATAGCATTGGAGAAAGTCCAGAGAAGGGCAACTAGAATGATTAAAGGACTGGAACACTTTCCTATGAAGAAAGGTTGAAACGCTTGGGACTCTTAGCTGGAGAAACGTCGACTGCGGGGTGACATGATAGAGGTTTACAAGATAATGCATGGGATGGAGAAAGTAGAGAAAGAAGTACTTTTCTCCCTTTCTCACAATACAAGAACTCGTGGGCATTCGATGAAATGCTGAGCAGACAGGTTAAAACGGATAAAAGGAAGTACTTCTTCACCCAAAGGGTGATTAACATGTGGAATTCACTGCCACAGGAGGTGGTGGCGGCCACAAGTATAGCCACCTTCAAGAAGGGTTTAGATAAATATATGGAACACAGGTCCATCAGTGGCTATTAGCCACAGTGTATGTGTGTATATAAAATTTTTTGCCACTGTGTGACACAGAGTGTTGGACTTGATGGGCCGTTGGCCTGATCCAACATGGCTTCTCTTATGTTCTTATGTTCTTAAGTTTATTTAAATTTATATACCGCCCTTCCCACCGAAGTGGCTCAGGGCGGCTCACAACACATAAAAATCTAACATAATTTTTGAATTTAAAACATCTTACACAGCTAAAACAGTAAAATAATAACCATAGGATCACCATCTTCAGGTACTTGAAGGGCTGTCATATAGAGGATGGTGTGGAATTGTTTTCTGTGGCCCTGGAAGGTAGGACCAGAACCAGTGGGTTGAAATTAAATCAAGAGTTTCCGGCTCAACATTAGGAAGAACTTCCTGACAGTTAGAGCGGTTCCTCAGTGGAACAGGCTTCCTCCTAGGGAGGTGGTGGGCTCTCCTTCCTTGGAGGTTTTTCAGCAGAGGCTAGATGGCCATCTGACAGCAATGAAGATCCTGTGAATTTAGGGGGAGCTGTTTGTGAGTTTAGAGCGGTTTCTCAGTGGAACAGGCTTCCTCCTAGGGAGGTGGTGGGCTTTCCTTCCTTGGAGGTTTTTCAACAGAGGCTAGATGGCCATCTGACAGCAATGAAGATCCTGGGAATTTAGGGGGAGCTGTTTGTGAGTTTAGAGCGGTTCCTCAGTGGAACAGGCTTCCTCCTCAGGAGGCGGGGGGCTCTCCTTCCTTGGAGGTTTTTAAACAGAGGCTAGATGGCCATCTGACAGCAATGAAGATTCTGTGAATTTAGGGGGAGGTGTTTGTGAGTTTAGAGTGGTTCCTCAGTGGAACAGGCTTCCTCCTTGGGAGGTGGTGGGCTCTCCTTCCTTGGAAGTTTTTCAACAAAGGCTAGATGGCCATCTGACAGCAATGAAGATCCTGGGAATTTAGGGGGAGGTATTGGTGGGTTTCCTGCATTGTGCAGGGGGTTGGACTAGATGACACTGGGAGTCCCTTCCAGCTCTATGATTCTGCTCTCTAAATGCTATGTCTATCCTAGAAAGTTAAAGTGTTGCCCTTCAAATGTAACTTTACCTGAGCTCCTATGTCTTCCAGGGTCTCTGTGGACCTGGTTCCTAAGCATCTGAGATCAATATGTGAGGCACCATGCTATCTAGGAACACAGAGAAATAATATTTATATTGGGGGAGGCCAAACTTGCTTGACGTAAGAGCCACACAGAATAAATGTCAAATGTTTGAGAGCCACAAGACATGAACAAATATCACACACACACACGTCTTTATTAAAACTCGTAATACTTTCTTTGCACAGAAAGATAAAATACATAATCATGCACTTTACAACACGGCCATGCTACACGAAGATTTTTTTTTTTTTTTTAAAAGCTGGGAGTAACAATCCTTATAAGATCAGCATAGGGAAGGGTTAGGGAATTTTTGTTTTTTTTGCACCAGTGGGAGAAGGAGGCACACATGTACCATATAAATAACCAGGGCCCTTTTTGTAGAGAAAGCCCAGCAGGAACTCATTTTCATATTAGGCCACACCCCCTGACATCATCATTGTTCAGCATAGGGCTTTTTAAAGAAAAGGCCCAGCAGAAACTCATTTGCATATTTGGCCACCCCCCCCCACCCCCCGATGCCGAGTAACTGACCACAGTTTGCATCTCTCTTTGCCTTGGCACCAGGGTTAGTAAATACAGCTCCTAAAAGAGCTATGAAAACTCCTCCTCCTCCTCTTCTTCTTCTTCTTCTTCTTCTTCTTCTTCTTCTTCTTCTTCTTCTTCTTCTTCTTCTTCTTCTTCTTCTTCTTCTTCTTCTTCTTCTTCTTCCTCTTTTTCCTCCCGCTCCCCTTTTCTGAGCATAATTGTCCCTTTAATTCTTTGTCTCCTTGCTTTTTGAACCTTTGGCTCAAGTAAATGATTGTTGAGGGTCACTGGAGCAGTTACCCCAGAATTGGAGGGCCAACAGCTTCTCTCACCATCCAGATGCAGTTTCCTCCTTTTCATTTTATAAGAGAGGTAGCTTTCCAGATCCTTTTGCCTTGCAGTGGCTAAGTTTCTTTGGCAGAATTCCACCCCACGCCAACCTCAGACGGCTTCAGGATCCTTGCTTTGATTTACAGCTGTTTTCTTCTAGAGCAAATATCCTGTGTTCCTTTGTGTTCCTTTTAGACTTTGGCTGTCACAATCCTTGTAAACAGCTAAAGCGCCGGTTATTTGGCTCCGACCGTCTCTCCTCCTATCCCGCCCTCCCCCCCCCCCCCAGCTTGTCCTAGGAGCAGGCTGCTCCAGCTTCCAGAGTCTTCCTCGATTTAGATCTTTTTTTAAAAAGCCGCTGTGGTATTTCACAGTGTCAAGAAGATTTAGTGCCTCTGTTCAAAACAAACAAGCAGAAATGATACCGAGGGAGGGAGATGGACATTGGGGGGAAAGGCACATTTGTGAAGATAAACCAGGGTTTGCCCTTTTTCCGGAAAGGTTGAGGATTTTGGCTGGAGTTGGGGGGCAGGGAGGCAAGACCCCTCTGCCCCGCCATTGCCAGCTTGTCTGCCCTTCACTTTGCTTGCATGAGGCTTGTGAGTGTCTCTCGTCCTAAATTAGGGTTGCCAGCCTCCAGGTCAGACCTGGAGATCTCCTGCTTTTACAACTGATCTCCAGGTGGCAGAGATCAGCTCCCCCGGAGAAAATGGCTGCTTGGAAGGGTGGGCTCTAGGGCATTGGACCCTGCTGAGGCCCCTCCCCAAACCCCGCCTTCTCCTGGATCCACCCCCAAAGTCTTCAGGTGTTTTCCAACATAGACCTGGCAACCCTGTTTTCTGAGGTTCTTGCTGGCCAGAGGATCCGGGAACACAGGATTGCCAAGTCCTTCCTGGCCTCTAGCGGGGGACTTTTTTTCGCGTGCACGTAGTGACGAACATGAACATATGGAAACAAAATCACAGTTCAACGTTTCTGTGACTTACTGAACATATGAACTTATGAAGCTGCCTTCTACTGAATCAGACCCTGGGTCCGTCAAAGTCAGTCTTGTCTACTCAGACTGGCAGCGGCTTTCCAGGGTCTCAAGCTGAAGCTTTTCACGCCTACTTGTCTGGACCCTTTTTTAGGTGGAGATGCCGGGGATTGAACCTGGAACCTCCTGCTTATGATGTCGCTCGTAAGTTTTCTATAGAGTTTCCCTCCCAAATTGCTAGAGCGCCTGGGAAGACCATGGAGTTTTCCCGGAAGCTGCTAGAGCGACTGGCACTTGACGTCGCCGCCTTGATGACCTCACTTACGAGTGATGTCATTTCACTGGTGACGTCGGGAGGGGATCCTTCCACTGGCCCACTGCAGGCTGGCAGGTTGGGGACCTCCAAAGTGGGAGAACCCCTCCCTGGGAGCTTGGCGGCCCTGGGGGGACAGCGTGTGGCTCTCTTGCATGCCAGTCTGGTGTGTTCCTGTGACCTCATCCGCTCAGCAAGCCTGGTTGGAATTATTGAGATATTTGGTTAATACAGCAGAGTTTTTGCCTAGTTATAGGAGCGTGATCCTGAGTGCAGTAAATAAAGAGTGCTTGTGAATGGTTCCTCATCCTCTTGGAGAGGAGTGACAAGTGGAGTGCCTCAAGGATCTGTCCTGGGACCTGTTTTGTTCAACATCTTCACGAATGATTTGGATGAAGGAATAGAGGGAATGCTTATTAAATTTGCAGATGATACTAAATTGGGAGGGGTTGCAAATACAGTAGAAAACAGAAACAGGATACAGGGTGACCTCGACAGGCTGGAAAACTGGACAAAAACCAAAACAGGGATAAATGTAAAGTTCTGCATTTAGGCAGGAAAAATCCAATGTATGGGGGAGATTTGTCTTAGCAGTAGTGAGTGCGAAAAGGGGTCTTAGTGGATCATACACTGAACATGAGTCAACAGTGTGATGCGGTAGCTAAAAAGGCATCGTTCGTTTAAGTTCGTTATCTGTTGGCTTTTTTCCTCCCGATGAAAGAGCAGTTTTTGGTTGGAGAGTGTTCTAAGTGAAGGGACCTGAAGTCAGAAGAATGGTGGGACAAGTAAATTATTATTATTAATTTCCTCTGAAAACGGTACAAACAAAGGGAAAGGCTAAGCAATTAGCACTTTTTAAAAAAAATGTCACCATGTCTCAATTCAGAGACATTTCGATGGCATTTAACGCTAACAGGCATTTTCCTCGACGTGGAAAGAGGGGGAAATGTGTGTTGTTTTTGAGAAATCCTCTCAAATGTACTGAGTTAGCCAAGGAGCGGGCGCACGCAGGTTGGAATAGTGCCAAGTACCTAGAAAAGTGTTTATAGCACATGGCTCCAAATTAAAAACCTGACAAAGGCTCCACATTTGATGTGCTTGAAAAACTTTTTTGGGTAAATGCCTTTTTCACAGGCTTGGTTCGTTGATAGCATTCATTGGGAGTAGAACGAGAGGAGGTTTCCGACGGTGAGAAGGAAACCACTCCAGTTAGGACTTATCACCCACCCCAGCTCCCCATAGCAGTTTCACAAAGTAAATATAGTAACTTCTCTCCTGCTTGCTGTTGCTTCTCTCCTGCTTTCTGAGAGCCAGTGTGATGTAGTGGTGAAGTGTGTGGAGTCTTATCTGGAAGAACCAGGTTTGATTCCCCACTCCTCCACTTGCCCCTGCTGAAATGGTCTTTGGTCAGCCAGAGCTCTGTCAGAAGCTGTTCTCCTCGAGAGCAGCTCTTGAAAGAGCTCTCTCAGCCCCACCCACCTCACAGAGTGTTTTTTGTGGGGAGGGGAAGGGAAACAGGCCTTTTTTTGTAGCAGGAACGCCTTTGGATAGTAGGCCACGCCCCCTGATGTAGCCAGTCCTCCAAGAGCTTACAGTCGGCCCTGTAAGAAGAGCCCTGTAAGCTCTTGGAGGATTGGCTACATCATGTGGGTGTGGCCTAATATGCAAAAAAGCCCTGGAAAAGAAGATTGTAAACCGCTTTGAGACTCCATGGGCATTCAATGAAATCGCTGAGCAGTCAGGTTAAAACGGATAAAAGGAAGTCCTTCTTCACCCAAAGGGTGATTAACATGTGGAATTCACTGCCACATGAGGTGGTGGCAGCTACAAGCATAGCCAGCTTTAAGAGGGGATTTGATAAAAATATGGAGCAGAGGTCCATCAGTGGCTACTAGCCACGGTTTATATATATATATATGTGTGTGTGTGTGTATGTGTGTATGCACACACACACACATATTGGCCACTGTGCGACACAGAGTGTTGGACTGGATGGGCCATTGGCCTGATCCAGCATGGCTTCTCTTATGTTCTTATGTTCCTTCAGGTAGTGAAGTGTGAGGAGTATATACCCAATCTCTTCTTCTTCTTTTTCTTCCTGTTCTTCCCAAAAGAAGTTCACAGAGGTCCCCTTGCTTCTCTGTCTCCCATTTTATCCTTACAACACATCTAGAATGTGGGTTAAGCAGCGAAAGAGTGAGTGGGCCGAAGTCACCCAGCCTATTTTATGGTAAGCAGGAACTCAAACTCAGGTCTGACCTTCTAACCCCTCTACCATGCTGGTTCTCAGCCATGTCTGTAAAACGGAAACTCTCAATATTTCCTCAAACATCTACCTTTGTCGAATGATTGGTGCCTCCTTGGCTTACTCACAATCATTCCTGATGTCTACGGGAGATGGTCCGTTCACTGGCTCCCATTTCATATGGTGGTAGAAAGTGCCGTGAAGTCATAGCTGGCTTATGGTAACCACCTCAAGGGGTTTTCAAGGCAAGAGAGGAGCAGAGGTGGTTTGTCACTGCCTGCCTCTGCGTACCAACCCTGGGCTTCCATGGTGGCCTCCCATCCAAGTACTGACCCTGCTTAGCTTCCAAGATCTGATGAGATCAGGCTAGTTTGGGCCATCCAAGTCAGGGCTTCCTTTTTGTACACCAAAGCCCAGTTGCATGAACTTTCAATAGTTTGGAACATGTGAGGTGAAGGTGAAGATGGTGAGGTGTCTGGAGACCAAGTCCTATGAAGAAAGGTCGAAGAAGCTGGGTCTGTTTAGCCTGGAGAGGAGGCGGCTGAGAGGTGATATGGTCACCATATTCAAGGACTTGAAGAGCTGTCCTATAGAGGATGGTGTGGAATTGTTTTCTGTGGCCCCAGAAGGTCAGACCAGAACCAACAGGTTGAAATTAAATTAAAAGAGTTTCTGGCTCAACATTAGGAAGAACTTCCGACCATTAGGCCAGTTTGGTGTAGTGGTGAAGTGTGTGGACTCTTATCTGAGAGAACCAGGTTTGATTCCCCACTCCTTCACTGGCACTTGCTGGAATGGCCTTGGGTCAGCCATAGCTCTGGCAGAGATTGTCCTTGAAAGGGCAGCTGCAGTGAGAGTCCTCTCAGCCCCACCCACCTCACAGGGTGTCTGTTGTGGGGGAGGGAGATAAAGGAGATTGTGAGCCACTCTGAGAGTCAGAGTGGAGGGTGGGATATAAATCCAGTATCATCATCATCATCATCTTCTTCAGTGGAACAGGCTTCCTCCTCAGGAGGTGGTGGGCTCTCCTTCCTTGGAGGTTCTTAAACAGAGGCTAGATGGCCATCTGACAGCAATGAAGATCCTGTGAATTTAGAGGGGGCAGTATTTGTGAGTTTCCTGCATTGTGCAGGGGGTTGGACTAGATGACCCTGGAGGTTCCTTCCAGTGCTACGATTCTAGGATTCTACCTTCAACAGCATTTTACCTGTGAGTCAGGCTCTTCTAACGTGCTCTTCCTTGCCCACCCTTCCACCTGGCCAGCCCTTGGTCTTGTGTTCTGTGTCTGCAGCAGCACAAGTTTCCTGCATTGTGCCGGGGGTTGGACTAGATGACCCTGGAGGTACCTTCCAACTCTATGATTCTGTGATTCCATTAATCTATGATTCTGAGTCCTCGCCATTACATTGACCAGTTACAGGAGGATGGAAGAAAAGGTGGTGGGAATATAAATAATGTTCCTTTAGGATTACAGGAGACTTGTTTAGAAGCCGGAGTGATGAAAAGGTGCTTGCGTGAGCTGCTGTCTCGACTTCTCAGCTCCCGTACTGGGCCCATGAATGACCCTTTGGGTAATTTGTCAACTTGATGTGCTGTTTATGTTGTCTGACTTGGGACTGCAGGAAGCTAATTCCCGTTCCTTTATTAAAGCGGAGGAAAGGGAAATCGAAATCCGACATGCAAAGTACAGAAAATGCACGGTCTGCCCGTACCCTCCAAAGAATGAAAACAGGTTGACAGTGGTAACCTTGGATATGAAGAAGAAGACAACATTGGATTTATATCCCGCCCTCCACTCCGAATCTCAGAGCAGCTTACAATCTCCTTTATCTTCCTCCCCCACAACAGACACCCTATGAGGTGGCTGGGGCTGAGAGAGCTCTCCCAGAAGCTGCCCTTTCAAGGACAACCTCTGCCAGAGCTATGGCTGACCCAAGGCCACTCCAGCAGGTGCAAGTGGAGTGCTCTTCTCTGGAAAGAGAAGCATGCTTTTGTCATGATTCCCCTGTGCAAGCACCAGTCGTTTCCGACTCTGGGGTGACGCCGCTTTCACAATGTTTTCACGGCAGACCTTTTTACGGGGTGGTTTGCCATTGCCTTCCCCAGTCATCTACACTTCCCCCCCAGCAAGCTGAAGACTCATTTCACTGACCTCGGGAGGATGGAAGGCTGAGTCAACCTGGAGCCGGCTACCTGAACCAGCTTCCGCTGGGATCGAACTCAGGTCGTGAGCAGAAGGCTCCGACTGCAGTACTGTAGCTTTACCACTCTGCACCACGGGGCTCTTTGTCATGATTAAACAGAGATTAATTGACATGGAGATTCAAGACCATAGAAGTCTTGCTTGTGGGCACTGTTTTCCTATGCAATGTGGGATTCCTTTTAGTGCTTCGCTTGCAGAGTATTTCTCTTGTTTGATTGATCCCCGTATTCGAAGGGCGTTTATGTTGGCCCGTTTTAATGTGCTTCTCTCTGCCATGTTATATGGGAGATTAAAAAAAAAATACCGCTCTCTGATATACTTTGTCCCTGTGGGTTGAAGGAAATCAAAGGCTGTTATTCTGTAGATTCTTCTATGACTTCCATGCGTCTTATCTGGATCTTAAAAGAGCCCCGTGGCGCAGAAAGTTAAAGCTGCAGTACTGCAGTCCTAAGCTCTGCTCACAACCTGAGTTCGATCCCCGGCAGAAGCTGGGTTTTCAGGTAGCCGGCTTGAGGTTGACTCAGCCTTCCATCCTTCCGAGGTGGTCAAAGGAGTATCCAGCTTGCTGGGGGCGGTGGGGAGTGTAGATTACTTGGGAAGGCAATGGCAAACCACCCTGTAAAAAGTCTGCCATGAAAACGTTGTGAAAGCAGAATCACCCCAGCGTCGGAAACGACTGGTGCTTGCACAGGGGACCTTTCCTTTCCTATCTGGATCCTATCTTGCAATCCCTGGAGGGTAAATCTGATGAAAGCAAGATAGTGAGTTTACTAGCCTCAAATGAGACTGAAAACATCGACGTGGTAAGGATGGTGGCTCAGTGGTAGAGCATCTGCTTGGTAAGCAGAAAGTCCCAGGTTCAGTCCCCGGCATCTCCAACTAAAAAGGGTCCAGGCAAATAGGGGTGAAAAACCTCAGCTGCCAGTTTGAGCCGCTGCCAGTCTGAGCAGACAATACTGACTTTGATGGACCCAGGGTCTGATTCAGTACAAGGCAGCTTCATATCTTCATATATGTTCATATGGTATTGCAGAGTTCCTTCAGTGCGCTTACAGGAAAAGAAGTCTGTTTAGAATGTTTAATTAACTCGCTTTTCTTTTCCCGCTTCCCCGATTTGATACTGTTGTTGTGCCAATAAAGGTCCTGCGACTGTGATGTGGCCTTCTTAGCGTTCATTTCAGTACAGGCACAATGGCGACGTTTGCCTCTTCCAGCGTATGAGAGTCCTGTAGGATGCCAACTCAGGGTAATGAAATTCCTGGAGATTTAGGGATGGCGTCTGGGGAGGATGGAATTTGGGGATCCGGGAGGGACCCCAGCAGGGGGTCACCCTCCCAAACAGCCGTTTTTTCCAGGGAAGCCTTTTTTGGAGTTCAGTGCCATTTTGAAATCTTACTGGAGACTTTCTGTCCCATTTGTCCATTGGGAATTGGATGGGCAGCCTTTGGACGCCTTGAAAAAGAATCTCGTGCGTTTTGCAGCTTTTTGCAACTTATTGATGCATCGGAAACACTTTGATATTTTTTCCGAGCTTTTGCCTTGGGTTGAGAGAAGTGGTTGGAGCAGCCTATGCTGGAAGGGGATTCAAAGCAGGGATAATGCAGTTGACCTCCTGTTCATTGGGACTCCTTTGATGGAAGTGTGAAACTTTGGGGGAATTGTCATTGCTATTTAGTCTTCTATTGAACATATCTGTATAAGAACATAAGAGAAGCCATGTTGGATCAGGCCAATGGCCCACCCAGTCCAACACTCTGTGTCACACAGTGGCCAATACACACACACACACACACAAACACTGTGGCTAATAGCCACTGATGGACCTCTGTTCCATATTTTTATCCAATCCCCTCTTGAAGCTGGCTATGCTTGTAGCCGCTGCCACCTCCTGTGGCAGTGAATTCCACATGTTAATCACCCTTTGGGTGAAGAAGGACTTCTTTTTTTCCGTTTTAACCCGACTGCTCAGCAATTTAGTTGAATGCCCACGAGTTCTTGTATTGTGAGAAAGGGAGAAAAGGACTTCTTTCTCTACCTTCTCCATCCCATGCATAATCTTGTAAACCTCTCTCATGTCACCCCGCAGTCGACGTTTCTCCAAGGTAAAGAGCCCCAAGCGTTTTAACCTTTCTTCATAGGGAAAGTGTTCCAACCCTTTAATCATTCTAGTTGCCCTTTTCTGGGCTTTTTCCAATGCTATAATATCCTTTTTGAGGTGTGGCGACCAGAACTGCACACAGTACTCCAAATGAGCGCGCACCATCGATTTATACAGGGGCATTATGATACTGGCTGATTTGTTTTCAATTCCCTTCCTAATAATTCCCAGCATGGCATTGGCCTTTTTTATTGCAGTCACACACTGTCTTGACATTTTCAGTGAGTTCTCTACCACGACCCCAAGATAATAATAATAATAATAATAATAAATTTTATTTATACCCCGCCCTCCCCTGCCGAAGCAGGCTCAGGGCGGCTAACAATACGGTGACCAATGGTGCACCAACAATAAAACAATTACATTAAAAACATTAATGTAAGATCTCTCTCTTGGTCAGTCTCTGCCAGTTCACACCCCATCTACTTGTATTTGTAGCTAGGATTTTTGGTCCCAATGTGCATTACTTTGCATTTGGCCACATTGAACCTCACCTGCCACGTTGACACCCACTCACCCAGCTTCAACAGATCCTTTTGGAGTGCCTCACAATCCTCTCTGGTTCTCACCACCCTGAACAATTTAATGTCATCTGCAAACTTGGCCACTTCACTGCTTACTCCCCACTCAAGATCATTAATGAACAGGTATGATTTTATTTCTATACATTCTTAGTTATTCGGTCACTATAACCTTGGTTGTGCTGTCTTTATCCAGCCTGGAGATTGGCAACCCTAGAATTTCCCTGTTTGTGGCTGGAGAAACCGAACCAGAATTGAATGTGGTTTCTACCAGGCCTGCTTTATTTCATCTGCCATAACAAACCGCCACGTATTACTCCAGGCTATCATTTCCAATAATTCGTTGTTTCGTTGCACACAAGATAAGTTCCAATTTATCCTCATTTGGAACACCAGTTGGGTAAATAGAATCCCCCAGGAATCTGTTAAGTCGTCGTTTCTGCGTTTGTAAAGGAGGCTTTTCGATTTGCAGCCGGTGTGTTCACGACACCATAGTGGGCATATTAGACGTATGAAGGAAAACGTCAGGGAAATTAAATGGCAGGAGTCTTTCTGGAGATATGGAATGGGCCTCAGGGGAGGTGGAGGCTTAACATTACTGATTAAAATGAAACCCTGAAGTCTAGAGTTGTGTGACATTATTCAGCAACAGGCTGTTGCTTGGAGCCCTTTTTATGAGATGCACCGCAAGAAGGCAAAGTGGACTTTGAAAATATATGTAAGCAGGGGCCGTTTCATAGAAAAATCGGTGGTGGAGCTCATTAGCATAACTCATTAGCATATGCTGCCCCTCCCCCACCAGCCAAAAGCAACCGGACACAAGAAACACTCTGTGTCACATAAGAACATAAGAGAAGCCCTGTTGGATCAGGCCAATGGCCCATCCAGTCCAACACTCTGTGTCACATAAGAACATAAGAGAAGCCATGTTGGATCAGGCCAATGGCCCACCCAGTCCATCACTTTGTGTCACATAAGAACATAAGAGAAGCCATGTTGGATCAGGCCAGTGGCCCATCCAGTCCAACTCTCTGTGTCACATAAGAACATGAGAGAAGCCATGTTGGATCAGGCCAGTGGCCCATCCAGTCCAACTCTCTGTGTCACATAGGAGAAGCCATGTTGGATCAGGCCAGTGGCCCATCCAGTCCAACTCTCTGTGTCACATAAGAACATGAGAGAAGCCATGTTGGATCAGGCCAATGGCCCATCCAGTCCAACTCTCTGTGTCACATAAGAACATAAGAGAAGCCATGTTGGATCAGGCCAATGGCCCATCCAGTCCAACTCTCTGTGCCACATGAGAACATAAGAGAAGCCATGTTGGATCAGGCCAATGGCCCATCCAGTCCAACACTCTGTGTCACATAAGAACATAAGAGAAGCCAGAGAGCTCTGGCTGACCCAAGGCCATTCCAGCAGGTACAAGCGGAGGAGCAGGGAATCAAACCCAGTTCTCCCAGATAAGAGTCCCAGATAAGGGCTGGACTGTGGATTGTACAGAATGCTTACCATGAAAAAATTCAGGACATTTGATAAGATGTGACGTAACGAGGCCCTTTGCCACCAGCAGATCCCAAGACTGTGATCCTCAGCAAGCTTACTTTGAAGTAAATTCTCCTCCCCCCCAAAAAAAATCAATGAGAAATGCCTTGTCGATGAATTTCGGGCTGGCTTACTGTGTTTCGTTAATTGAGTTTTCTCAGTCGACTGGTTCAGTCTTCTAATCTCCTTGAAGCCGTGTCCTGTCTACCTCGTTTACTATTAATCACCGCCTTTCTTTGGGGTGCTACTAATCCTCTTTGTTGCAGATTTCACACCATCTCAGTTTGAAATAGCTCACTCATGCCTCTTATTTTTCATGCCGGTTCTTGGGGGAATCGGCATGATGCCACGACGATTTAATCCCTTCCCTTGGTTCTCTTTATCTCCTCTGCTTCTTGCTATCATCCTATTGGTAGGGCGGTTTAAGGGCTGAATTAAAGTTGACTCTCCTCCCTGCTATGGAAGGATACTGGGTGACTTTGACCAAGTCATAGCGTTGCCAGGTCTGGCTCAAGAAATATCTGGGGACTGGTGGAACCAGGAGACTTTGGGGGTGGAGCCAGGTTATGACAAGCACGGTTGAACTCCGAAGGGAATTCTAGCCATCACATGTAAAGGGACCGCATGCCTTTTAAATGCCTTCCCTCCACTTGGAAGTAATGAGGGATGGGGTTCATAGATTGGACCCCCTGGTCCAATCTTTTTGAAACCTGGAAGATTTTTTTGAGGAGAGGCACCAGATCCTATGCTGAAGATTTTGTGCCCCAGACACCCCCAGATTGATTCTCCATTATACCCTATGGGAACCAGTCTCCATAGGGTATAATGGATTGCCCAGCAGACATTTCCCCTCCCTCCACTTTCTGAGAACCCTAAAGTGTAGGGAAGGCCTCCAAACCAGGGGATCCCCTTCCCTCAGCTGGGGACTGGCAATCCTAGCACCATGACCTACTTCACAGAATGGTTGATGGAGCAGTAGGGGGGGGGGGGGAGAGAATGATATGCATTGCCTTCCTTACATTCTCTCCCTCTCCCGAAATACTAGAACTTGAGGACATTCAATGAAGCGGATGGGTAGTAGGTTCAGGATTGACAAAAGGAAATACTGCTTGGCACAGAGAGTGATTAAAATGTGGAATTCGCTGCCAGAGGATGTCGTGATGGCCAAAGGAATCACTTTTAAAGGAGATTAGATAGATTCAGGGAGGATAAGTCTCTCAGCGGCTACTAGCCTTGACTGAGCTCGTTGAGGGAAGTGCGCAGATTATAAATAGAAAACGTTGTATGCGTGGGTGGCTGGATGGATGCACTAATCCTCTCAATGGAGAGCCAGTTTGGTGTAATGGTTAAGTGTGCGGACTCTTATCTGGGAGAACTGGGTTTGATTCCCCACTCCTCCACTTGCACCTGCTAGCATGGCCTTGGGTCCGCCATAGCTCTGGCAGAGGTTGTCCTTGAAGGGGCAGCTGCTGTGAGAGCCTTCTCCAGCCCCACCCACCTCACAGGGTGTCTGTTGTGGGGGAGGAAGATAAAGGAGATTGTGAGCCGCTCTGAGACTCTTCAGAGTGGAGGGCGGGAGGGAGGTTGTCCTTGAAGGGGCAGCTGCTGTGAGAGCCGTCTCCAGCCCCACCCACCTCACAGGGTGTCTGTTGTGGGGGAGGAAGGGAAAGGAGATTGTGAGCCGCTCTGAGACTCTGTCCTTGAAAGGCAGCTGCTGTGAGAGCCCTCTCCAGCCCCACCCACCTCACAGGGTGTCTGTTGTGGGGGAGGAAGGTAAAGGAGATTGTGAGCCGCTCTGAGACTCTTCGGAGTGGAGGGCGGGATAGAAATCCAATATCTTCTTCTTCTTCTTCTTCTTCTTCTTCTTCTTCTTCTTCTTCTTCTTCTTCTTCTTCTTCTTCTTCTTCTTCTTCTTCTTCTTCTTCTTCTTCTTCTTCTTCTTCTTCTTCTTCTTCTTCTTCTTCTTCTTCTCCTCTAAATCCCAGAGCCAGGAGGCAACATCAAGAGAAGGCCTCAGCCTGTATATCATGTTGGTGGCTATCCAGAGGAACTGGTTGACCATTGTGTGAGACAGGAGGCTGGACTAAAGGGACCATTGGTCTAATCCTGCAGGGCTCTTCTGGCATTCTTAGGAAGGCCTCAGCTTCTCTGTCCTGTTCTTGGCCCTCCAGATAAACTTGTTGGCCGCTGTGTGAGACGGAGGCTGGACTAGATGGACCCCTGGTCTTATCCAACAGGGCTCTTCTTGATGTTCTTAAGAAGGCCTCAGCCTCTATGCCTTGTTGTTGGCCCTCCAGAGGAACTGATCGGTCCCTTTGTGCGACAGGATGCTGGACTAGATGAGCCATTGGTCTGATCTAGCACAGCTCTTCTTGGGTTCTTACCTTTAACTTCTTGCAGGAAGGAAGTGGAATTAAAAAGTGGACCTAAACAGGAACCTGTGATGTTTATTTTATTTCTTTTGAACATTGGCCTACTCAGCCCCAGATGACATTGAGAACCAGACTGATCCATGCGCTTCCTCTCAGTTCTTGCAGTTTGCTTTTGTGTAGCTGAAGAGGAGCCACTTACAAGCATGAGAATGTACAGACCATCTCTGGAGTGGTCTGTATTTGTGGAATGCCGCTATGTGAAAGACGCTGAGGAAGTGTTTGTTTCAAACGCTATAGGGCTGAAGAGCACTTAAAAGCGAAAAAGACAATGATCAATGGGTTCTGTACCCACTTGAGTGTTGGAAGTGGCAAAAGTAATGAGAGAATTCTGAAGAATTATGTTGAAAAATGACTGCATCTGTTTTGCACTGAAAACTGATTAGTTTAGGGCGTGAGAGCCTTGCTGTGCAAAGATACCCCTTGTCTAAGCATTAAAACTCAGTGGGTTAATTTGTCATAGGATTGCATGGTGAGTTACAAATCAGAAAGTTTGTGGTCCATACCTTACCTGTTCCCTAGGCAAGCCGCATATGCTCAGCCCCCTGCCCTGAGTAACATGGAGTTATAATGCTGGACAACCTGACTTGTTTCGCTGTTAACCTTTGGGGAGGGATGGTGGCTCAGTGGTAGAGCATCTCCTTGGTAAGCAGAAGGTCCCAGGTTCAATCCCCGGCATCTCCAACTAAAAAGGGTCCTGGCAAGTAGACGTGAAAAACCTCAGCTGGAGACCCTGGAGAGCCATGAATGGGGGTGTGGCTCAGTGGTAGAGCATCTGCTTGGTAAGCAGAAGGTCCCAGGTTCAATCCCCGGCATCTCCAACTAAAAAGGGTCCAGGTAAATAGCTGTGAAAAACCTCAGCTGAAGCAGCTGGCAGATAATACTGACTTTGATGGACTGAGGGTCTGATTCAGTATAAGACAGTGTCACATGTTCATATGTTCAGTGCATTTCCCAGCACCGTTTTGTTTGTGTGTGTGCATGTGTGTCTCTGTGTGTGTGAGTTGCATGTTGCATGGTATACAAACAGTGAAGGCATATAAATGGCATGGAAGTGGTGTAGAAATAGGAAAAGAAATAACAGCAGCAATTACAATGGAGCAGACTCAAACTAAAGGGGTGTATCTTGCCGTCTGCTTCCACAAGCATAAAAGCAATTGTGTTTGGGAAGGTATCTTTTTAAAAAAATTAAAATAATAAGAAGGAAGCTGTTGCATGAAGGAAACCCTGTGGTTTTCAGGCAGCTCTTTTGGCTTCCGTAAGGCAAAGCCCTAGCACCAGAGCGTGGGTGTAAGAGTATGTATAAGAAGGAACCTAGACACCCAGAGAGTGCAACTGCAGTAAGAACAAAGACTCGAGCAATGGTAAGTACTCACAAATGCACGGGAATCATGCCACATCTGGCGCAACTCTTGCACAGTGATCCTTGCGTTAACGGAGCACTTCTTGGGTAGACTTCAGCTGTGCATATGTTGCTTTGAATATAAGCCAACGACGATGTACAAGGTCAAAGTGAAATGAAGATGGCCTTTTCTGCTCATCCCTGCTTTGGAAATGGGAGCCAAATCGGGAGTGACCTTTTGATAATTCAGAAATGGATGGCTGCAGACGGCATCATTAATGCACCAATGTTTTTCACCCAGTCCCAGGCTGTTGCAGGGAAAACAGCTTTAAGATAGCCTGGGCATAAGAATTGTTGCAGGCTGGTAGGATGACTATAATTAGCTATCCATTTTATCAAACAGATTGCCATCTAAAGGTCAATAGGACTTGAAATGTTTTAATATTTCTATGATTTTACGTTTTTCATGTCTTAATGTATTTTTTTATATTTCATGTATATACATGGACATGTAAGCTGCCCTGAGCTTGCTTTTGGCAGGGAGGGTGGGATATAAATTGAAATAAATAAATAGATAAAATTGTTGTTCAGTCGCACAGTCAAGTCCGACTCTTTGCGACCCCGTGGACAAAGTCAACGCCAGGCTCTCCTGTCTTCCACCATCCTCTGAAGTCTGCTCAAATTCATTTATTTATTTATTTATATTGGGATTTATACCCCGCCCTTCGCACCGATGTTCATGTTTGTTACATTTAGCGTCAGGATCTTCTCCAGGGAGTGCTCCCTTCTCATTGGGTGGCCAAAGTATTTGAGCTTCAGCTTCAGCATCTGACCTTCCAGGGAACAGTCTGGGTTGATTTCCCTTAGGACTGACTGATTAGATCTTCTTGCATTAGCCAGGGCTTTTTCTTTGTAGCAGGAACTCCATTGCATATTAGGCCACACACCCCTGATGTAGCCAATCTTCCTGGAGCTTACAGGGCTCTTAGTACAGGGCCTTGGGTAAGCTCCAGGAGGATTGGCTACATCAGGGTTGTGTGGCCTAATATGCAAAGGAGTTCCTGCTACGAAAAGAAGCCCTGTAATTAGCCATAGATTCAGGTGGGGTAGGCATGTTGGTCTGAAGCAGTAGAACAGATTTCAAGTTCAGGGACATCTTTGAGACCAACCAAGTTGTACCTTGAATAAAAGTTTGTTGGTCTTAAAGGTGCCACTGGACTCAAACTTTGACCGATTTCCCACTAGCCTCATGCCGCTCTTCTCCGCGGGGCTTCCATCGGATTTCACACTATCTGTCCCGGGGCCGCAACTTGCTTCTCCTTTTTCATGCGGCAAACAGAAACTGGCTTTTAGAGGATCTTTTTTTTGCTGCACAAAAGAGATGGAGTGAGTCGCAGCCTCGGGGGCAGCTTGTGCGAAATGCGACGGAAGCCCCGCGGAGAAGAGGAGAGTGAGAGCGAGGGAAGCCTAGTGGGAACTTGGTCTTAGTTCTTCTATAATTAGACACGTTCTTTTGCTTCTCCTTTTGCAAGAGGAATTCTGGCAGCCTTTGTGCTACATTTTACTGGGGGGGGGGGGCGGAAATCTTGGCACAGATTTTGAAAAGTAATCGGCCTGAGACACGAGCTAGAACAGATGGTGCTAGTTCCAAGGCAGCCTTGGTGCGCTGTGCAAAATCCCACAGGTTCATACGTCTCTGAGGAATGCTTTGCAACTAACCAGTGTGAACTGCACAGATTTACGCTTGCCCCCTGTGATTTGTGACCTGTGGCTGGTTAGCCAAAATTCGATCTGGATGATTCGTTGATACGGTAAAGTTGTCGCTTGTTAAGTAGGTGGCATTTCTTTCGACCGGACTGAAAAACTAGAAAACTATCCTGCTATCCCTGCAGATCTTGCTTAACCAGCGCAAAAGGCATGTGTTTTCCTCCTGGGGCTGAGTTTACGACTTCCCTGATGGTGCTAATCAAGTTTAATTGCATCCAGAACAGCTGTAGGTGGAAGAGATTTGAACCTTACATCTTCGGGATGTATTCAGAGGCTGATACAGAACTCAAAACTCCTTTTAGGCTAGGGTTGCCAAGTTCGACTCAAGAAATATCTGGGGAATTTGGGGGTGGAGCCAGGAGTAAGGGTGTGGCAAGCACAATTGAACACCAAAGGGAGTTCTGGCTATCACATTCAAAGGGACCACGCTCCTTTTAAATGCCTTCCCTCCATTTGGAATAATGAAGGATAGGGTCACCTTCTTTGGGGGCTCATAGAATTGGATCCCCTGGTCCAATTGTTTTGAAACTTGGGGATTATTTTAAGGAGAGTCACCAGATGCTATGCTGAAAATTGGGTGCCTCTACCTCAAAAGCAACTTCCCTAGAGCTCCAGATACTCATGGATCAATTCTCCATTATACCCTATGGGAATCGTTCTCCATAGGGAATAATGGAGTGCCCAAGAGACATTTCCTCCCCTCACTTTCTGATGACCCCGAAGTGGGGGGAGGCCTCCAAAACGGGGATCTGCTGCTGCACTTGGTTTAGGCCAGTACCTTCAAATGCAAATAATGAAATGTAGATGGGGAGGGACGGTGGCTCAGTGGTAGAGCATCTGCTTGGTAAGCAGGAGGTCCCAGGTTCAATCCCCGGCATCTCTAACTAAAAAGGGTCCAGGCAAATAGGTGTGAAAAACCTCAGCTTGAGATCCTGGAGAGCCACTGCCAGTCTGGGTAGACAAGACTGACTTTGATGGACCCAAGGAGGTCTGATTCAGTAGAAGGCAGCTTCATATGTTCATGGTTCAATCCCCGGCATCTCCAACTAAAAAGGTCCAGGCAAATAGGTGTGAAAAACCTCAGCTTGAGACCCTGGAGAGCCGCAGCCAGTCTGATTCAGTATAAGGCAGCTTCATATGTTCGTATGTTCATATGGGTAATCTTGGGCTTCCTACTGTGTATTTTATATGCAGCAGTCTTCAACTGAAGATAATCTAACAGTCCATCCAACCGCAGTGCTTGATTACCTGGATGGGCAGTTCCTTTCATGGGTCTCACGAAAGAGTCTTTTCATAGCTGTCTCATTTCAGACGCTAAGACCAAATCTGGAACCAGTTTGTGCAAAGGACGTGTTCTGCCAGAAATACGAAAGAGCCACTCATGCAGTGGGGACAACTTGACCCCTCTGTGTAATGTGTGAAACAGGCCTCGAAGTTGTGAAATGAGATGAATTAAGTTACAAATGAATGAAATAAAGCACTCTCTGTGTTAGGGATGAGTCACAGGAAGTCATTGTTGCAAGATATGATTGTGACCACTATGGCTTTAAAAATAGAATCCAGCAAATCCATGCTGTCTAGATCTGTTAATGGCTATTTGGAAGTCGATGCTAGTTTTGGCCTACCTTTGGGGCACAGGCTGGTCAAGATTGACCTTTGATCTGATCCTATATTTGTAATGTTTGTAGGGGTAAGCGTCCCCAACTACAGGTAGCAAATTTTAACTGAGTTGGATATCTAGATCTCCTAACACTGACCCAGTGCTCCCTCTAAGTTGTGGAGTCTTGTGAACAAAAATTCTGCTTTGTGAGCTACTAGCAATAAATTTGTGAGCGATTGTATAAATTAGTTTGTATAAATTGTTTTCTGTGGCCACGGAAGGTAGAACCAGAACCAGTGGGTTGAAATTAAATCAAAAGAGTTTCCGGCGCAACACTAGGAAGAACTTCCTGACCATTAGAGCAGTTTCTCAGTGGAACAGGCTTCCTCCTTGGGAGGAGGTGGTGGGCTCTCCTTCCTTGGAGGTTTTTAAGCAGAGGCTGGATGGCCATCTGACAGCAATGAAGATCCTGTGAATTTAGGGGGAGGTGTTTGTGAGTTTAGAGTGGTTCCTCAGTGGATCAGGCTTCCTCGGGAGGTGGTGGGCTCTCCTTCCTTGGAGGTTTTTAAACAGAGGCTAAATGGCCATCTGACAGCAATGAAGATCCTGTGAATTTAGGTGGAGGTGTTTGTGAGTTTAGAGCAGTTTCTCAGTGGAACAGGCTTCCTCCTTGGGAGGAGGTGGTGGGCTCTCCTTCCTTGGAAGTTTTTAAACAGAGGCTGGATGGCCATCTGACAGCAATGAAGATCCTGTGAATTTAGGGGGAGGTGTTTGTGAGTTTAGAGCAGTTTCTCAGTGGAACAGGCTTCCTCCTCGGGAGGTGGTGGGCTCTCCTTCCTTGGAGGTTTTTAAGCAGAGGCTGGATGGCCATCTGACAGCAATGAAGATCCTGTGAATTTAGGGGGAGGTGTTTGTGAGTTTAGAGTGGTTCCTCAGTGGAACAGGCTTCCTCCTCGGGAGGTGGTGGACTCTCCTTCCTTGGAGGTTTTTAAACAGAGGCTAAATGGCCATCTGACAGCAATGAAGATCCTGTGATTTTAGGGGGAGGTGTTTGTGAGTTTACTGCATTGTGCAGGGGATTGGACTAGATGACCTTAGACTCTATGATTCTGTGATTCTAGTTTGTTTATTTATGAATGAAAGTTCGTGAGCCCCTTCCCCCCCATCAAGTTACTATTGATTTTGTTGGGAAATTTTGTGAGGGGAATTGTTTAAACTTTCCCAGACAGTTCAAGGGACCACTGGATCACAAAAGTAATTGAGAGATATTTAGTATTGAAATATATATATATTATTTCTAAAGGGATAGGGACATTGCCATTGGGATGAAAATAATAACACTATAGACTACATCTTTAGTCTTATCACTAACAAGCTTGGTACTCTGTCAGCTCTCCCAGATCCAAAACTGCCAACTGCTCTTCTTTAACCGTCATTATCAACCCTCAGCTTAACATTCCATCAGCTCTCATCTGATTGGCAGTGAGCCAGATATCCCTTCCTGAGTCAGCTAAACAATACAAACTAGGACTGCCATGTTCCCGGGCTGGACGGGGTTTCTCCTGCCCTGGAGGTGGGGGGAATCTTTCCCCGATGTCTATCAGAAGTGACATCATTGTACCAGTGATGTTATGCACCAGGGAGCATCCAGGAAAACTCTATGGTTTTCCCAGACGCTCAGCAATTTTGGAGGAAAACTCCCAATTGCTAGAGCAGTGTTTCCCATTTGCAGGGTCACGACCTGGCACCGGGCCATGGAAGCCTCAATACCAGGTCACAAGAAAAGCCAAAGCTAGCCCCCCCCTCCAGCAAAGCATGGGCTCTGCTATGCTTCCTTCCTTCCCCCATCTCTGTGTTGTGCAGAGAAAAGCTCACCTTGAAGACTGACACAGGCTGCAAAGCCTGAGCTCTGTTTTCCTTCCTTCGTTCCCCCATTTCTGTGACAGAATTCCTGTCTCCCAGCTCCACCCCCAAAGTCTCCTGGATCCACCCCCGAATTTTAGTGGGCCATGAAGGAGATGTGTTAAAATAACTGGGCAATGGGAAAAAAAAAAGTTTGGGAAGCCCTGTGCTAGAGCATCCGGGAAAACCAGAGTTTCCCCAGATGTTCCTAGAATGGCTGGCGCAATGACGTCCCTTCCAAGTGACATCATCAGACTGCACGTGCTTTGCACGCACAAAAACAGTTTTGCACCAGAGGCCATGGGGGGATTGGCAACCCTAATACAAATTGGTAAACATTTAACCCTATAATGACTGAACTTTCCTTAATAGATGCTGATCCCTCCACTAGCTAAATCTCTGAGTCCACTGGGCTCTCAAAGAACTGTTGCTTCTTGGGGTAAGTTGTAGGTAAGACTCAGACACAGGTATGGGTCACGTATCTGGAAAACATAATTCATGAAGCTGCCTGTTCCTGTTGTGTATTGGTTGTTTTGACTGCTGGTTTGTTATGACTGTTAGTTGGCCTTGAAGCATACTTCATTGTCCTCTGGGACCCTGAGGCCTACATTCTGATTGGCTATTCTTTTAGAGACAGCCAATCGGGATGCAAGGCATTTTCTCTCAGGAAATGCAAATGACGCATCCTGGAGAGACCAGTAGGGTGGATTGCTGCCCACATAAGGGGGCGTGTTTAACTCAGGCCAAACGGATATAAGGAGCGTTGTGGCCTGTTCGTGTTCAGTTCTGCTCTCGTTCAATAAACGTTCTTGCTTACCTCGAGCTGACTGAACTCACTATATAATACTGCCCTTGGTGAAACAGGAAATGAAACGTGTACTGCCTCCTGCTCCAAAATAACATTGGCTGCCGCTTGGAAGACTTAACTTCTTATGCAGTGATGGAGTCTTGTGTTTCTCGGTACAATATATCTTTTATTTTCCCACCAAAGTGGGATATCTGAGTTCCGTTGTTTTGGAAAGTTCCCTTCAGACCTTGACAACACCTGTTAACATGTGCCTGGAGGATATTTTTCCTGTTTTGGAGAAGGCAGGGTGGGTTTTTTTTCCGTCTTGGCTAAAATACTTGAACATGCACATTTGCCCTGGGGACGCTGGCTCTTCATCCGGTCTTCGGCGAAAGCTGTGCTCGGTTTTAGAGAGATTAACCTGGAACATCTGTCCCTCTCACTTCCTTGGGGGCTCCTAATAATCCCAGCCTAGGAGCAAAAGCTGCTCAAAATAAGCTAATCAACACCTCGGAGAGCAGTTTTATACAGAGCAAATTGCCCTGGAAATAGTTAATCTGCACTTGCCGTATGATACAGTTATTGTAAACGTGGTGTCAATGAAGTGCTATCTCTGGGGTCAGAGTCAAAGGAAATAGATTTTTTTGCAAAACACTTAAAAATTAAAAGTCTGCGAATGCTGTATAATTGAACTTTGGGAGCGGGCAATTAAATTGGCTGAATGTGTCAAGGGCTCGGTATGGGTGTGATAAGGAGCGTGCGCTTGCGCACTCATGCATATGAGATAATTTTGTTAGAATGTGATCGGAATAACTAATGGGAACCGCAAGGGATGCTACTATGTTTTTTAAATTCTGTGCGATTCTCAACCAGGCAAAAAAGTTGAATGGCTTTCTAAGAGCCAGTTTGGTGTAGTGGTTAAGTGTGCGGACTCTTATCTGGGAGAACCAGGTTTGATTCCCCACTCCTCCACTTGCACCTGCTAGAATGGCCTTGGGTCAGCCATAGCTCTGGCAGAGGTTGTCCTTGAAAGGGCAGCTGCTGTGAGAGCCCTCTCCAGCCCCACCCACCTCACAGGGTGTCTGTTGTGGGGGAGGAAGATAAAGGAGATTGTGAGCCGCTCTGAGACTCTTCGGAGTGGAGGGCGGGATATAAATCCAATATCATCTTCTTCTTCTTAAGGAGGGCATACATGAAGCTAAAAGGTAAAGGTGGTCCCCTGTGCAAGCGCCAGTCGTTTTCAACTCTGGGGTGACGTTGCTTTCACAACATTTTCACGGCAGACTTTTTACGGGGTGGTTTGCCATTGCCTTCCCCAGTCACCTACACTTTCCCCCCCAGCAAGCTGGATACTTCCGACCTGGAGTCAACCTGGAGCCGGCTACCTGAACCCAGCTTCTGCTGGGATCGAACTCAGGTCGTGAGCAGAGAGCTCCGACTGCAGTACTGCAGCTTTACCACTTTGAAGCTGCCTTCTAGTAAATCAGGGCAAAACCTCCAATTCCCCGTAACTCAAATTCATAATAACCAAAACTGTGTATTGGTTGCTGTAGCTTTTCTGGGCTGTTTGGCCGTGGTCTGGAAAATCTACAACAACCAATGGGAAATCTACAACTATCCCAGAAAATCTACAACCAATGGACTCTGGCTGTGAAAGCCTTCGACAACAAAACTGTGTAGATAATTATGTATTTATATGTACGAAAATTCTAGTATGCAGGTAAAATGCACACTCCAAGGTCATCTGACTCATCCAATTCAAACAAGTAAAGGTGTCAAACAAGGCTGTATATTAGCCCCGCAACTTTTTAATTTGTATATTAATAGCATTGTAGGGTATTTTACCGACCCCGGTCTGCATCCCCCTAAGATTGGGAAGATTGCTGTGCCCATCTTGATGTATGCAGACGACGTGTTACTACTGTCAAGAACCCAAGTTGGTTTGCGTAGGTCGCTCAGAATGCTTTCTCTCTTTTGTCTGGACACTGATCTAGTCGTTAACAGGGACAAGTCTAAAATTATAGTCTTCACTAAAAGATTCAGAGAAATGATTTGGCGTTTCAATGATGAAAAACTGAAACAAGTTAAAACATACAAATATCTGGGGGTTGTTTTTCATCATACAGGATCGTACCAAGGGCACATTGACAACGTACATTGTAACGCCCAACGCACGGCGCTTGCTCTGCAGGAGTTTTACACTTCCAAGGGCGCTTATAACGCCTTAGCGGCGATTAAGGTTTACAATGCTAAGGTTATACCCCAATTAATGTACGGAGCTGAGATTTTCTTGTATAATAAAATAACTAAATTGGAGATGGTTCAATCGAAGTTTGTACGATGTATCCTACAGGTGCCAAAATATGCCTCATCTATTGCAAATAGGCTGGAAACGGGGCTTCCAAGCCTCTCCACAGTAATGTGGAATAGAGGTTTGAGTCTCCTTCTAAGGGTGCTGGCGAATCCGGATGATATAGTACATCAAATCTTCTATGACTCATTTGTTAGCAATTGGTTGAGGAAATTAAATTCCAAACTAGAGGAATGTGATCTGAATATTGATTCCCTAGCCCTTATGTTCAAGAACGGGGCAAAAGTAATTATCAGAGACCGATTACTGGAATTGGAGTTAAAACAATCTCTGGCCAAAGTTGGGGGGACGTATATCCCAACCTTTTTTACAAGTGACCTTAAATGTGCCAGGTATCTAGAAAAGATACAGCCAATTAAGATCAGGCGGATGCTGTCCTTGGCACGCCTGAACATTCTTGACACAGCAGTACTGAGGGGCCGTTTCCACAAGATCCCGTTAGAAGACAGGATCTGTCCGTGCGGCCTGGAGGAGGTCGATACGGTTCCCCATCTCATTCTGAACTGTCTTTTCCATACAGAGGCAAGGTACAGACTTCTGCGGAACCATCTAATGCTAGCTAAATCTTTAAATCAGGCCCAAGTCATTTACTTCCTCTTAGGGGATGGGAGTGATCAACTTTCTCTGGATCTTGCTAAGTTTCTATATGTTACTGACCTTGACAGGAAGAAATTTAATGCTGTTTATATTTGAAAGAAGATGCCCTTAGTTAAGTGTTGCCTACGTCAGATAATTTTATTACTATTTTGATGGTTGTACATAGTTTTATATTGTTATGTTATATTTTAGCTTGGTGTTGTGTTGTACTGTTATTGATGAGTTGTGTTGTTGTTGATTGGCCTAGAGCCGCAATAAACTGACTGACTGACTGACTGACTGTATTTATATGTCTCTATAAGTACTGATTAATCATATACAAAAGCTAGTATTGTTCCTTTCAATGTTGCCAAAATACTACAGTCTCTTTACAAAATATTCCCAGCAATTTACTGTCGTAATATATAGAAACACAGGTCCTTATGAATTGTACAGTTCTCTGGTTGAAAATGGCTGCTTTGGAGGGTGAATTCTACAGGATTGGACCCTACTGAAGTCTCTCCCTTCTGAAAGCCCACACTCCCAAGGTTTCAGCCCCAAAATATCCAGGTATTTCCAATCCCAGAGCTGGCAACTCTATATCAGAAACAGGAGCATGTTAGTCCTTGCTAATAGAACCTATAGACTTATTGATGGTGGTGGGGAGATGGCTGGTCAAAGATTGGGATAAGAATAGTGGAGGCCAGTAGAGATGATAGAATAGTGGCTGACGACAGACCAAGCTAAAAGTCCCCTGTGCAATTGGTTGTTGTAGAATTTCTGGGCTGTGTGGCCGTGAATTTGGCAAACTAATAGAGGATGGTCATAAGAACATAAGAGAAGCCATGTTGGATCAGGCCAATGGCCCATCCAGTCCAACACTTTGGGTCACACAGTGGCAAAAAACACACATATATATACACACTGTGGCTAATAGCCACTGATGGACCTCTGCTCCATATTTTTGTCTAACCCCCTCTTAAAGCTGTCTGTGCTTGTAGCCGCCACCACCTCCTGTAGCAGTGAATTCCATACGTTAATCCCCCTTTGGGTGAAGAAGTACTTCCATTTATCCGTTTTAACCTGACTGCTCAGCAACTTCATCATAAGCCCACGAGTTCTTGTATTGTGAGAATGGGAGAAAAGTACTTGGTCACTGGTCATTGCTTGTTCCCTCTAGGTCTACAGGGCTGTTTATTGTATCCCTTTGTATAGCACTGAGGTGGTTTGACATGTCCAGCTTCAGTGGCAAGCCATGACTTCACTTATGAACATCAGAAGAGTCCTGCTGGATCAGACCAGTGAGGGTCCGTCTGGTCCAGCCTCCTGTCTCACACAGGGGCCAACCAGTTCCTCTGGAGGGCCAACAGCAGGGCAGAGAGGCTGAGGCCTTCCTAAGGACATCAGAAGAGCCCTGCTGGATCAGACCAGTGAGGGTCTGCCTAGTCCAGCCTCCTGTCTCACACAGGGGCCAACCAGTTCCCCTGGAGGGCCAACAGCAGGGCAGAGAGGCCGAGGCCTGCATAAGAACAGAAGAGCCCTTCTGGATCAGACCAGAGAGGGTCTGTCTAGTCCAGCCTCCTGTCTCACATAATGGCCAACCAGTTCCTCTGGAGGGCCAACAACAGGACATAGAGACCAAGGCCTGCATAAGAACATCAGAAGAGCCCTGCTGGATTAGACCAATAGTCCAGTTCCTTTGGAGGGCCAACAATAGGGCAGAGAGGCTGAGGCCTTCTCCTGAGAAGAATATAAGAACAGTCCTGCTGGGTCAGACCAATAGTTCACCTAATCCAGCCTCCAGTCTCACACAGTGGCCAACCAATTTATCTGGAGGGACAGCAACAGGGCAGAGAGGCCAAGGGCTTCCCCTCCTGTTGTCTCCCCGGTCTGAGATCCAGAGGATTAGTGCCTCTGATTGTGGAGTTTTCGCTCAGTCACCATGGTGAATAGCCATTGATATCCTCCATGGATCTGTTGAATCTCCCTTCAAGACTGTTTATTCCTGTTCTAGTTCGTTTGAACCCAGTAGTTTTGGCCCGGTGCGGACGGCGGCTCTGCAACTGCCTTCTTCACACTCATCCCCACCAAGTCAGCTCACAGCCAACCTTTGGCAACCCCGAAGGGTTTTCAAGACAAGAGACATTCAGAGGTGGTTTGCGTCACAACCCCAAACTTCCATGGTGGTCTCCCGCCCAGACACTGGCGACTGCTGACTCTGTATAGCTTCGGAGATCGGGCTAGCCTGGGCTATTGACGGGGCAAAAATCCAACCCCAGTTGAGGACCTTTATGTCTCACTGAAGACTCATTGCCACATTCTGAAGCTGAGCGTGTGAGAAAACAAAAATCAGAAGACTCGAAGAGCTTGGAGCCTTCCCTCCGTTGAAGTCACAGAGTACAGAGCTGACAGGATATTGCGTCCTCGAGTCAGCCCTTTTAACAGCAGTAATGGGAACAATAAAGGAAATAGCGCCGGTTCATCTCGGGATGCCAGAGAAGCTTCTGGAAACACGGGGCTCAAGGGTATTAAGGAGAATGAGAAACATGACAAGAAAACAGAATCCTGAGGAAACGTCCTGTGAGTTCCTCCTGCTCAGATTTAAAACAGAAAATACTTCATGTTTTGATCGCTGACTTAGCTGTACTTCATGTATTTGAGTGCTTTTTAAAATTTTTCCTGAGGGTTGAGATGAGTACCTCAGAGGCAAGAGATCTGCCCATCAGGCAGCTACCTGAATTAGCAATAAAGGAGGGTAAACTCTGCCTCGGTAGAATTTAGAGTTTTTGTGGGGGGGTTTTTTTGCCCTGAGCTAGCTGCTTTTAGTGCAAAACAGACACATCTTTTAGGATTGCAAGCTTCGAGTTGGGAAATTACTGGAGATTTGGGGTTAAAGCAGGATTGCTAACCTCCAGGTGGTATTGTAACAAATGGGAGGAAAAAAAACTGTATAAAAGTAACAACTGTTGATACAAGTCCTGGCTTGCTACTCTGTATTTTGAAACAAACAATTTATTATCAATATTGTTGATAAAAAACCTACCCACTAGATGCCAGATTTTAACAACATTCGCAAAATTACAATAGAAGGTTGGAGTTAACATGAGGACATAAGAGAAGCCATGTTGGATCAGACCAATGACCCATCCAGTCCAACACTCTGGGTCACATAAGAACATAAGAGAAGCCATGTTGGATCAGACCAATGAACCATCCAGTCCAACACTCTGAGTCACATAAGAACATAAGAGAAGCCATGTTGGATCAGACCAATGACCCATCCAGTCCAACACTCTGGGTCACATAAGAACATAAGAGAAGCCATGTTGGATCAGACCAATGAACCATCCAGTCCAACACTCTGAGTCACATAAGAACATAAGAGAAGCCATGTTGGATCAGACCAATGACCCATCCAGTCCAACACTCTGTGTCACACAGTGGCCAAAAACCCCCAAACCCAAGTGTCATCAAGAGGTCCACCAGTGGGGCTTTAAGCCCTCCCATTGTGCCCCCTCCAAGCACCAGAATACAGAGCATCACTGCCCACAGAGAGTTCCAACGATAAGCTGTGGCTAATAGCTACTGATGGATCTCTGCTCCATATGTATATCCATTCCCCTCTTCAAGCTGTCTATGCTTGAAGCCGCCACCACTTCCTGTGGCAGTGAATTCCACATGTTAATCAACAGCAGCAGCAATGGATCGCCTAGGTAACTATCCATTTCATTTGCCTTCTTCAGGCTGCAGTACACTAAATAAAGCCTTGAATTCAATAATGGAATACCCAGTATTTCCTTCAAATCCTTCAAATTCAATAAGCCTGCCACAGAGACATTTTGACTGTTGAACCCCTAATGGAAGACTGCAACTGTCTATGCAACAACTGTAAAAGCTGGAGAGTGGCTAAATCTAAATTTGAAGGTCTGATCCAACAGGGCTCTTCTGATATTCTTAAATACCACACCCTCCCTCCACATTTAGTTGTTAATTTAAATTTCTAGCATTCGTTTAAAATGTTCATATCGTGCGTGTTTGACTGTACAGCTCCCAAGGTGGCGCTCAGCAAAACAATAAAACGAGATTAGCATAATAAAATAAAAGCCCAGCTTTAAGATACTTGGCAAAACTCAGCAGTAGCCACAAAGTAATTTACAGGGCCATAAACCAGAAGTTGCCGTTAACACAGTCAAAGGGACTATAACAGCAAGAAGGCATTAAAAAACTCACATAAAGCAGCACAAAGCAACTAGGATGAGTGTGTGTGTGGGGGAGACATCCGCCCACCTGATAGAATCAGTGAAATGCAGGGCCTTTTTTGTAGCAGGCACTCCTTTGCATATTAGGCCACACCCCATGATATAGCCAATCCTCTTGGAGCTTACAGGGCTCTTCTTACAGGGCCTACTGTAAGCTCTTGGAGGATTTGCTACATCAGGGGTGTGTGTGGCCTAATTTGCAAAGGAGTTCCTGCTACAAAAAAAAAAATCCAACCCTGGTGAAACGCCTTCCCTTTCCCCCTTGGGGCTTTCACTTAATTGCTTCTCTTTTGTAGAACAGGAAGACGAAGGAGTTGGTTACTCAGTCCTGAGGTTGCCCCATTCCTAAAGCAAGCTGCCTGCCATAAGGCAAGCTTATGGCTAGTTTGCAGAAACTGCAGCATCACAGACCATTTTCCCATGATTCTAGTAATGGGGAAATGATTTGAATTATGGGGGAGCTTTCTATAAACATTTGAGTGATGGATTATCTCTCATGAAGCTGATCTTTCCCTGCTACCCTCGCTGAAGCTAGTGAGCAGTCCTTCCAATAGCCGGTGGGGAGTGGAAGGGGAAAAAATGGCCTGTATGGTGACACTCTAGGAATTTCTTCTAGTCACTATGGTCTATGTCATGGAGATCAGGAGAAATTCCTAGAGTGAAACCATTAGGGTTGCCAGGCCTTATTTGGCAGCCAGCCAGGGGATCCTTGGCCCTTTCTGGGATCTTCTTCCATGCGCATGAAGCGTGTGCAGTGCGATAATGTCACCTGGAAGTGATGTCATCTTGTTGACAATGTCGGGGGTGATGATCTAGTTTTTGGACCAAACTCTGTGGTTTGTAGCCAGTCTTATCTTCACCGTCCAGAGGAACTGGTTGTCCACTGTGTGAGTGACAAAATAACAACATAACATGAATAACAAATGAGTAACAAATAACAAATACATGAGTAACAAATAGCAAAATAACATGAATAACAGTTTTGCTCAAAAACTAGAGCACTGCTGCACGATGTCGGCAATGTGATGACATCACTTCCGGGGGGGGAGGGGGTGTCATCCTGTCGCCCTTTGGGTCAGGAAGAGCAAAGCAAATAACAACAAATAAACTGAGTCCAGTAAAAACAACAACAGCCATAGTAAAAAAAGAGCTGAGACTGTAGATTATTTTTTGCAGTTAACATTTTATTGGATTCATGAATAACAAGCAGTAATGATATATTTATTTTAAATGTTACTTATTTATTTAATTCAATTTCTAGCCCGCCCTTCCCGTAGAACAGGCTCAGGGCGGGTTACATTATAAAAAACAGTCAACAGTAAAAACAATAAAAGACCAGTTTAAAATATATAAAATCTAAAACTTAGACAGACCAAGATGGCAGATTCTGCCGCACAGAAGTGACCTCTTGTCCAGGTCCAGCAGATCTTGTAGCGCTGGGTTGGGATGAGGGGGAGAGGCCGAAAACAAGTGATGCCCACTGCCTCAGCTGAAAGCCTGGCGAAAGAGCTCTGTTTTTCAGGCCCTGCGGAATTGAAGCAGATTCTGCAGGGCCTGGATCTCCAGGGGGAGCTCATTCCACCAGGCAGGGGCCAGGGCCAAAAAGGCCCTGGCCCTCGTTAATGCCAGGTGGACATCTCTGGGGCCGGGTATAACCAGAAGTTGTTGGTTTGCTGATCGTAAGGATCTACGGGGCCCATACAGGGAGAGGCGGTCCTGAAGGTGTGCTGACCCCTGGCCGTATAGGGCCTTAAAGGTAATATAGATTAGTTGTGAACATACAATAACAATGAGCTTGAAGGTTACATGCATCGCTTGAATATCGAGGTCGTAGCTAAACTACAAGAAGAATACTTAATCTAAGTTTCCTATGAATAGTAATACGCTAGTATATTACAATGTAAACACTCGAGAGACTTGACGAATTTTTAAGAAATATTAAAGGTCTATAAATACGCTGGCAATTAAAGCCTTGTTCTTTTGATGATTTTGAAATGGATTGTTTAGAGTTGTGATTTTAAAAAAAAAATTATATTAATTTTTCTAGCCGCTTCCTGGAGGACGGCAGCGGCGAAGATGAGAAAGTCAGGTATCTGTAACTGCAAAGGTAATTGTAGAATTATCATTTAGGGTAATTGCTTTTGGTTTCCAAGGAATTCGTGGGAAGGTTTTGTTTAGCGAGGAGAAGTAGACGCATTTTGGATCATATTTTTAAAGCTGGTAATTAGATGCCAGTTCTTATTTCTCAGCTTTGAGGAAGCATAAAATGCGACGAGGCAAACCTAAGAGACATGCAACGGTTGTAGGAAAAGTTATGTTAACAACTCACAGAAAAACAAAAGGCTGTTTTGAAGAGAGAGGTAGATCTGGTCTGGCATCTAGATCTCGTTTTGAGATTTCGGGAAGGCATGTTTTTCTGTCTTTAGGAATAAGGGCTATTTTCATGGCTCTCAAAGCCTCCTTTGCCCCATTGGCCAACTGGGAGAAAGCATTTGTCTCTTTAAACCACTTCTCCCAGCCAAACCAGCCAGCAGCTTGGAGAATGCATTCAGAGTTGAAATTGTTTTCTTTCTACCTCTCCCTCCCCACCTATTTGCTTTCCTTCCTTCCTTCCTTCCTTCCTTCCTTCCTTCCTTCCTTCCTTCCTTCCTTCCTTCCTTCCTTCCTTCCTTCCTTCCTTCCTTCCTTCCTTCCTTCCTTCCTTCCTTCCTTCCTTCCTTCCTTCCATAAGAACATAAGAGAAGTCATGTTGGATCAGGCCAATGGCCCATCCAGTCCAACACACAGTGGCCACATAGAATAAATGGAGACACACACACATACATAGAATAAATGGAGACACACACACACTGATTGTATTTTATGATGTTGTAAGCCGCCCTGAGTCCACTTGCGGAGAGGGCGGGATATAAATTGAAAGTAATAAATAAATAAATAAACACACACACACACACACACACACACACATATATATATATACTGTGGCTAATAGCCACTGATGGACCTCTGCTCCATATTTTTATCCAATCCCCTCTTAAAGCTGGCTATGCTTGTAGCTGCCACCACCTCCTGTGGCAGTGAATTCACATGTTAATCACCCTTTGGGTGAAGAAGGACTTCTTTTTATCCGTTTTAACCTGACTGCTCAGCAATTTCATTGAATGCCCATGCGTTCTTATATTGTGAGAAAGGGAGAAAAGGATTTATTTCTCTACTTTTTTCCATCCCATGCATAATCTTGTAAATCTCTATCATGTCATCCCGCAGGTGACGTTTTCTCCAAACGTTTTAACCTTTCTTCATAGATAAAGTGTTCCAAACCTTTAATCATTCTAGTTGCCCTTTTCCTGCACTTCTTCCAATGCTATAAGATCCTTTAATAATATAATATAATATCCTTCCTTCCTTCCTTCTCTCAAACATCCAGCGTTTATTCTATGTGGCTCTTACATTAAGGAAGCTTGGCCACCCCAGAAGAGTACCTCAATATCTCTATTATTTCCTGTTACCCTAATACAAGTCAAAGATTAAATGAAATCCAAAGGATTGCATGTATCCCTAATTTTAGCATCCTTTTATTCAGGCATTTCTAAACAATTCTTCTCACTGCAGAGTTTCCCTTTCTGTAGAGTGGCCATCCTGTGGAGTTCAGTAATTAATCACTATAGTTTCAAGCAAAAGTTAGTTTATTTTTCCTTTTGTGCTCATGCAGAGACCAGTGTTTGGCTCACACATATCCGGCATACAGAGAAGGCGGAGAGAGTTCTGTCTGTCCTTGAATTACTGCAACAGGCTAGATTCCCATGGCTTATCCTTATCTTATTAGGGCAAATTCGGAGTAGATGGCTAAGGAAATGCTTATGAATTAAAGTGGTTATAATTTGGAGTTACTGGAGTGTGGATCTTAACTTGTTTCTTTGGGGAGCTTGTAGTGACATGTTTTTAAATGTCCTTTGGGAACAATGGAACAAGACTGAAGACGTGATCTCCTCAGTCTAATCGAACATGGCCTGGGTAAATGAGATAAATCCCACGTTTCTGAAAGAACAAAATGTCTGTATAGCCCATTTTATTACCGCAGGGACCCCCAACTTTTAAACCCTAAATTCTTAGGGTTGTCAGGTCCCAACAATGCGCTGGCAGGGGGTGGGCTTTCTGATAGTGGGTCAGGGCTCTGTGGTGCAGTGACATCACACAGAAGTGACATCATCACATCTTGGTGACATGTCATGTTAGCCGCCCTGAGCCCGCTCCGGCGGGAAGGGCGGGATATAAATAAAAGTTTATTATTATTATTATTATTATTATTATTACTACTACTACTACTCTGGTTTGGAGGCAAAACTTTATGGTAAAATCACCCTCAAACCATAGCATCACTGTGCAGCATTCTTGTCACTTTCATGTGATCTCATCGTGTCAGGGATGTTACACATTGATGTTGCTCTTTGGAGGTGGTGTACCCCCCTCAAAGCTTCCCAGACCAGGAAATCCCCCACTGGGATCTGGGGAATGGCTACCCTAGGAATCCTGATACAGCATGGTGGGCACAGCTACACAATGGAAGCCACAAAATGGCTGCCACAGGAGGCCGAGTCAGCCACAAAATGGCTGCCACAGTGACCAAATGTTGGACTAGATGGGCCATTGACCTGATCCAACATGGCTTCTCTTAGGTTCTTATGTTCCTGTGCTGTGGTGACACTGCTGCCCAGAGGTTTTTTTTGAGCAGGAAAGTACAGGAACACAGTTCCGGCTATCTTGGCATCAGAGGGTGTGGCCTAATATGCCAATGAGTTCCTGCTGGGCTTTTCCTACAAAAAAGCCCGGTGTGAAATAATGGTGATGTCAGGAGGTGCGGCCTAATATGCAAATGATTCCTGCTGGGCTTTTTCTACACAGCCAATCAAATTGCCAGTAGCCAACCAGAAGCCTACATTGGCCAACGCCCCACCTGGCCCCCGCACACTTGCTAAAAACACATGGTGGGCGCCATGACACCCATGACCCCTGTGCTACAACATCTGTGTAGAAATTAAGACAATAATTTATAGACAACCTGTTTGATGGAAATATTCCCAGACATGTAAACTAGGGGATCTGCACAGGGACCATCCTGTGTGGATTCTAAATCTTCCGACTGAAAATGCTCTCCTTACTCACTCGTTTAATGATTGTGCAAAAAAGATGTAATGAGAGGAGCAGGATGAAACTGTGAAGAAAGAGAGGTGGCTAATTGGGCAAGACCGAAGGATACTTTGGAGAGCAGGGGGCTGTTCTCTGGTTAGCGCCGTGTTTCAAAGAAACCAACCCAGTGTTCTTCAAACTATTACCCTCTACTTCCTCTCTCTTTCCCTCCTTGGTGATGCTTTGATTGATTCTCTCTCTGCAAGAACAGCTCTCTTGCTAAGTGGTAAATTACACGGTATGGAACCTGTATGGCGTTGATGAAGAGTTGTCACGACCTGGTCAGATGTTAATTTCTTCTAAGGCTGTAAGAGCAGCCTTGCTGGTTCAGATCATAGAGCCGTCGAGTCCAGGAGTGACCAGCCAGATATCTCTGGGTCTGAGCCTGTGGTTGGGCCCCAGCATCTGGGTTCAGAGTGTGCTGCCCAGGGTCTCTGGGAAACATGGGATTTCTCTAAGCAGAGAGATTTTACTTCTGAGGCAGAAGGATACTACAGTGGAATGGTAGCTGCTGCAGAAAATTGTTTTCCAGTTGCCTGGAAATCTTTGGTGGACCTCTTGATGGCTCCTGGGCTTTGGCCACTGTGTGACTGAGAGTGTTGGACTGGATAGACCACTGGTCTGATCCAACATGGCTTATCTTATCTTCTTATGTCTGGAGCAGGGATGCTCTGTCTTCTTGGTGCTTGGGGGGCAAGAGTGGGAGGACTTCTAGGGTTCTGACTCTGCTGGTGGACCTCTTGATGGCCCCTGGGCTTTGGCCACTGTATGACACAGAGTGTTGCATTGGATGGACCACCAATCTGATCCAAAATGGCTTCTCTTATGTTCTTATGTCTGGGGCAGGGATACTCTTTCTTCTTGGTGCTTGGAGGGCAACAGTGGGAGGACTTCTAGAGTTCTGGCCCTGCTGGTGGACCTCTTGATGGCCTCTGGGTTTTGGCCACTGTGTAACTCAGAGTGTTGGACTAGATGGGCTGTTGGCCTGATCCAACATGGCTTCTCTTATGTTCTTATTCATTGCTAATGATGTCAGTCTGCTTTAGGAAACTTTGTGGTTTTACGGTAAGAGTGTCTGATTATTCCTAGACAGGCATGACATTTCTTCCAGGTTTTCTACCCTGGTGATGTCATGCCATTAGTTAGCAATGCTGTGCCTTGTAACTAGTAGCAGGAGGCGTGGAGGCCTATGAACCCCTGTCTTCCAGCCTCCTAAGGATTTGGCTTACAATTGCTTCAGTCTGACCAAAGGAACAGAAATAATTCTTTTAATTTGTTCCACACTGTACGCTTTGCGTGTTAGTGTTCAGATAGTGTTTCTAGGTTCCAGCCGGCACAAATGTCATATTTGGCAAAAAAGAGGAAGTGACATCGTGGGGCACTCCAGGATTTGCAAAAACTCTGTGGTAAAATGTGGAGGAGAGATGTGTTATATTGCTAATCACTTATCCTAAGAATAAAATTAAGGCATATGATACATATGATACTGATATCCCCCCCCCCCACTCTTAAATTGCCACGGAGTAAATAGGAATCAAACTTAACGTTAAGGAGGTGGCTTCTACTCGCCAGATATCAAGATCTCACAGAATACAGCCTTAAGCACTCCTTATCATATGCGTCAATCATTGCAGCTTAGGGTTGCTAATCCCCAGGTGGGGGCAGGGGATCTTCTGGTTTGGAAGCCCTCCCCCCACTTCAGGATCATCAGAAAGCGGGAGGGGGGGAAGGGAAATGTCTGCTGGGCACTCCATTATTCCCTATGACCGATTTCCATAGGGTCTAATGGAGAATTGATCCGCAGGTATCTGGGGTTATGGGGGGGCTGCTTTTTTATATAGATGCACCAAATTTGCAGAATAGCATCCAGTGTCTCTCCCCAAAGTCCCCTCCAAGTTTCAAAAAGATTGGACCAGGAGGTCCAATTCTATGAGCCCCAAAAGAAGGTGCCCCTATCCTTCATTATTTCCTATGGAGGGAAGGCATTTAAAAGGTGTGTGGTGCCTTTAAATGTGATGGCCAGAACTCCCTTTGGAGTTCAATTATGTCTCCTGGCCCCACCCCCAAAGTCTTCTGGCTCCACCCCAAAGTCTCTTGGCTCCACCCCCAAAGTCCGCAGATATTTTTTGAATTGGACTTGGCTACCCTATTGCAGTTGGCATTTCTGCCCTCTATTCCAGGCAAAAGAGCCCTGTGGCGCAGAGTGGTAAAGCTGCAGTACTGCAGTCAGAGCCCTCTGCTCATGACCTGAGTTCAATCCCAGTGGAAGCTGGTTCAGGTAGCCAGCTCCAGGTTGACGCAGCCTTCCCTTCTTCCGAGGTCGGTGAAATGAGTCCCCAGCTTGCTGAGGGGAAAGCGTAGAGGTCTGGGGAAGGCAATGGCAAGCCACCCCGTAAAAAGTCTGCTGTGAAAACGTTGCGAAAGCAACGTCACCCCAGAGTCGAAAATGACTGGTGCTTGCACAGGGGATGAACTTTACCTTTTTATTCCGGGCAAACGAAAGGCTGCAAACTGTCTTCAAGGGCCTCCCTTAAGCTATGTTTCCGCCTTTGCAGACATTTGGCTCGTGGTGGCAGCTTTCCTCACATCGACCAGCCATTTCTGAAGTCTCAAGACATTTTCTGGGCATGGAAACCTTAGCGGGGTGGCGGGGTGGGGGGTGGCAACAGCAGACTGGAGGGATCCCAGGCTAAAACGGCCTTTCCCAGTGTCTCCCTGCAAAGACACCGGGGAGGTCACCCCGACCCTTGTTGCGACAGGGAGACGAGGAACTCTGCAGCGCTTTCTGTTTTCGCTCGTAAAAATGTATTCAAATGACGGCTGACGTTTTTTAAAAAGCTTTCTGGATAATCCGCTGCTGGCCTGAACTTTAGCACAGACGCTAAGCCCCGGCCTCCGGAGACTGCCTGAGAACAGCGATGGGAATAAACATGTCCTCCCACTCAGATGAGACGCTCCCTGCGAGGCCGTCTCCAACAGAACGGCCCTCCTGAGTTACAGCAGGAGCCGGAGAGGACGTTTTGCTCCCACAGATGGCCTTCTTGCAGCCGGCAGGCAGAAAAGGACAGGAGGAGTTCGTGGGAAAAATGCTCGGTGCACTCCCTTTGACTCCTCGTGGGATTGTTACTCACGGCGCAGGAACTTTGAACCTTTTGTTTAGAGGATGCAAGGATGGGGAGGAACCAGGCCACTGTGGAAAAAGGCGCCAGCTCTCCGTACCGGAGAACGCCATCCAGGCAGAGCTCGGGAACGTGGTGTGGGATGTGGTTTTGTTTTTTTCCTTCCCTTTGTTAAGAGAGAGCCAGTTTGGTGTAGTGGTTAAGTGTGTGGACTCTTATCTGGGAGAACCAGGTTTCATTCCCCACTCCTCCGCTTGCAGCTGCTAGAATGGCCTTGGGTCAGCCATAGCTCTAATATAGAGCCAGTTTGGTGTAGTGGTTAAGTGTGTGGACTCTTATCTGGGAGAACCAGGTTTCATTCCCCACTCCTCCGCTTGCAGCTGCTGGAATGGCCTTGGGTCAGCCATAGAATCATAGAGTTGGAAGGGACCTCTAGGGTCATCTAGTCCAACCCCCTGCACAATGCAGGAAACTCACAAACACCTCCCCCTAAATTCACAGGATCTTCATTGCTGTCAGATGGCCATCTGGCCTCTGTTGAAAAACCTCCAAGGAAGGAGAGCCCACCACCTCCCGAGAAAGCCTGTTCCGCTGAGGGATTGCTCTAATGGTCAGGAAGTTATTCCTAATGTTGAGCCAGAAACTCTTTTGATTTCATTTCAACCCATTGGTTCTGGTCAGACCTTCTGGGGCCCAGAAAACAATTCCACACCATCCTCTATACGACAGCCTTTCAAGTATTTGAAGATGGTGATCCTATCACCTCTCATCCGCCTCTTCTCCAGGCTAAACATCCCCTGCTCCTTCAAACTTTTCTCATAGGACTTGGTCTCCAGACCCCTCACCATCTTCGTCGCCCTCCTATGGACCTATTCCAGCTTGTCTATATCCTTCTTAAAATTTGGTGCCCAAAACTGAACACAGTACTCCTGGTGAAATCTTACCAGAGCAGAGTAAAGCGATACCATCACATCACATGATCTGAACACTATACTTCTGTTGATACAGCCCAAAATTGCATGTGCCTTTTTAGCCACCGCATCACACTGTTGACTCATGTTCAGCGTATGATCCACTAAGACCCCTAGATCCTTTTCACACAGACTACTGCTAAGACAAGTCTCCTCCATCCTATAACCATGCACTGGATTTTTCCTACCTAAACTCAGAACTTTACATTTATCTCTGTTAAAATTCATTGTATTTGTTTTAGCCCAGTTTTCCATTCTGTCGAGGTCATCCTGTATCCTGTTTCTGTTTTCTTCTGTGTTTGCAACCCCTCTCAATTTAGTATCATCTTCAAATTTAATGAGTATTCCCTCTATTCTTTCATCCAAATTGTTGATAAAGATGTTGAACAAAACAGGTCTCAGGACAGATCCCTGAGGCACTCCAGTTGTCACTTCTCTCCAAGAGGATGAGGAACCATTCACAAGCTCTCTTTGGGTGCGATCATAGGTTTCACAGGAGTTGTTCTTGAAAGGGCAGCTACTGGGAGAGCTCTCTCAGCCAGGCCTGGCCCTGCAGCACGCATGGGCACCCCCTACCTCCCCGCAGCGCTGCAATTTGGCACCGCGCACCCCCCCCCCACAGGAGCAATGCCAGCCTCCTGTTTTCCCGCTTCGGCGGGTGTTCTCTTAACAGCGAGCAGCAGGAAGAGAACGCTTGCCGAAGCGGGGAAGCAGGAGAATGGCATCGCTCCTGTGAGCACACGGGGAGGGGGCAGAGCTGGCCTCTGGGAAGCTCAGGGAGGGGGCGGGGCGGGCGAGCTAAAGAGGAGGGGAAGGGCCGGGTGGGCGGAGGAAGAGAACAGTGACGGGCTAGCTACTGGGGGGAAGGGGCGAGCAAAGGAAGAGATCAGCGGTGGGTGAGCTACTGGGGGGACGGGGGAAGTGCCGCGGAAGGGAAAGGAGTTGGCTGGTGGCGGCGGCAATAGCAGTGGCCGCGGGGGGAAGCAAACTAGGCGGTTGTCTTGGGCACTGGGAAGGGGGGGCAATTTGGCGGCCCTGCTTCCTTGCGCTCTAGGCAACTGCCTTGTTTGCCTAGTGGATGAGCCTGCCCTACTCTCAGCCCCGCCTGTCTCACAGGCAATGTTCCCTCGAAGCTGTGGAGACTTGTGAGCGGAAATTCTACTTTGTGAGCTGTTGGCATTAGAGTCGTCAGCTGCTGCGTAAAATTAATTTGCTCTGGGGTTTCCCCCCCCCCCCCTGAACTAAGACAAAGATATGGGAGGTGGAGGCTAAGAAACTGTGAGCTAGCCCACACTAACTCAGCTTAGAGGGAACGTTGTAGGGTGTTTGTTGTGTGTTGGTAAAGGAGATTGTAAGTTGCTCTGAGACTCTGAGTTTTAGAGTGAAGGGCGGGATGTAAATATAAATCCAGTATCGTCATCATTTTCTTGATCAAAAGCTCATTCAGCTGGTGGTTTTGAACTGTACAGTAGAATCACAGAACGGGTATCAACAACCGTTGCAGACTGATCATAGAAGAAAACTGTGCCCCTAATAACATAACACAATGGTGAAATTAATACTTAGCAGGAGATGGTCACAAAGATATGATAACAGACAAGAATTTGGCCAGAGATTGCGTAGCGACAGGTGTAGTGTCAGACAGCGAAAAGGACAGTTGCTCAAAATGGCCGTGTGGGGTGTGTGTGTGTGTGAGAGAGGGGAATCCCAAGTTCTCAAGCTTGTGGACCAGTGGATACAGAATAACAAAATGTGATCACTGGTCTCGTACTCTCAATCATACCGGAGGCACAATGACAGAGGCATCAGAGAATGGAGTTTTGACCCAGAAAGTAGGGCTAGATCCAACGGGTTGAAATTAAATTAAGAGTTTCCTGCTCAACATTAGGAAGAACTTCCTGACTGTTACAGTGGTTCCTCAGTGGAACAGGCTTCCTCCTTGAGAGGTGGTGGGCTCTCCTTCCTTGGAGGTTTTTCAACAGAGGCTGGATGGCCATCTGACAGCGATGAAGATCCTGTGAATTTAGGGGGAGGTGTCTGTGAGTTTAGAGTGGTTCCTCAGTGGAACAGGCTTCCTCCTTGAGAGGTCGTGGGCTTTCCTTCCTTGGAGGTTTTTAAGCAGAGGCTGGATGGCCATCTGACACCAATGAAGATCCTGGGAATTTAGGGGGGGAGGTGTTTGTGAGTTTAGAGTGGTTCCTCAGTGGAACAGGCTTCCTCCTTGGGAGTTGGTGGGCTCTCCTTCTTTGGAAGTTTTTAAACAGAGGCTAGATGGCCATCTGACAGCAATGAAGATCCTGTGAATTTAGGGGGAGGTGTTTGTGGGTTTAGAGTGGTTCCTCAGTGGAACAGGCTTCCTCCTTGGGAGTTGGTGGGCTCTCCTTCCTTGGAGGATTTTCAACAGAGGCTAGATGGCCATCTGACAGCAATGAAGATCCTGTGAATTTAGGGGGAGGTGTTTGTGGGTTTCCTGCATTGTGCAGGAGGTTGGACTAGATGACCCTGGAGGTCCCTTCCAACTCTGATTCTGTGAATACAAATCTTGCCAAGAGACAGGGTGTGATGCACAACTGAAGTGGATTAGAACATAGAAGCACATCCTAGCATGGTCCCTCACCTCGAAACTTCATCCGTTTTTTTAATGTGGGCTCATCAGGGGACACACACACAAACACACACACACACACGAAGGAATGGGGCATCTCTCTCTCTCTCTCACACACACACACACACACACACAGGGTTATAGTGCAGAAGGTAATAAAGCACCATTGAGTTGAGGTTTTGCTAGCGTGATTGAAGGTCTGCCCGAAACCTTTTGATCCAAGTTTTTTTTTAAAGTGACATTGATCAAAAACGGTTAGCTGTGAAAGAATGTTTGATTTATGAGCAATTTATTTGTGTTAATGGCCACATTTCCATTCTGCCGTTCGGAAGCCTTGACAGTCATTTGCATGCTTCGTTCCTTTTTTATTATTATTAAAAAGTTGAGCTTCGAACTGATCCTCAAATGTGGTTTTTGGCCGGCAGGAAGGAGGAATTGCCCTGGGAAAAGATGGGAGGCTCAAGGATTCAAATAGCACCGGCATAGCTACAGTTCTTCAAACAGTTGTAGCCAAGGGTTTTATTTTGTAGGGAAAGCCCAGCAGGAAGTGGTTTGCATATTAGGCCACACCCCTGGTGTCACCATTGTTTCACACAAGACTTTTTGTTAGAAAAAGCCCAACAGGAACTCGTTTGCATATTAGGTCACCCCCCCTGATGTAGCCAATCCTCTAAGAGCTTACAAAAAAGAGCCTTGTAAGCTCTTGGAGGAATGGCTACATCAGGGCTGTGGGGCCTAATATGCAAAGGGGCTCCTGCTAGAATTCCACCCCTGGGCTTAGCTGATATTTCCAAAGTTAGAAGGATTTCTGCCATTTCTCCCTCAGTATCGGAAGACCTCCTGGTGGCAGCCCCTGGCAGCCCCTCCCTCTGCTGGGCAGGGCAAAAGGGCAAAAATTGTAAGGAAAATCGCAATAATTCCAATGGCGTGACTTCACTTCCATCATGACTCCTAAAATGGCAGCTTTTTCGGTGGAATCCTAGAGCAATTTAGTATCACGCCCAATACATCGCTCTAAGGGCTGCTCCAGAAGAAGAAGAAGAATTGCAGATTTATACCCCGCCCTTCTCTCTGAATCAGAGACTCAGAGTGGCTTACAATCTCCTTTATCTTCTCCCCCACAGCAGACACCCTGTGAGGTGGGTGAGGCTGGGGCTGAGAGGGCTCTCACGGCAGCTGCCCTTTCAAGGTCAACCTCTGCCGGAGCTCTGGCTGACCCAAGGCCATTCCAGCAGCTGCAAGTGGAGGAGGGGGGAATCAAACCCGGTTCTCCCAGATAAGAGTCCGCACACTTGACCACTGCATCAAACTGGCTCTCCAGAGGAATGTCCAGGGGCGAAATTCTAGCAGGAATTTGTTGCATATTAGGCCCCACCCCTAGTTACATTTCTTCAAAACAGTTGTAGCCAGCGCTTTTTTAGTTGGAGATGCCGGGGATTGAATCTGGGACTTTCTGCTCACCAAGCAGATGCTCTACCAGTGAGGAGAGAAGAAGAAGAAGAATTGCAGATTTATACACCTGCCCTTCTCTCTGAATCAGAGACTCAGAGCGGCTTACATTCTCTTATATCTCCCCCCCCCCCACACACAACAGACACCCTGTGAGGTAGGTTTGTCAAAGAGGGCTCTCACAGCAGCTGCTCTTTCAAGGACAACTCCTGCGAGAACTATGGCTGACGCAAGGCCATTCCAGCAGCTGCAAGTGGAGGAGTGGGGAATCAAACCCCGTTCTCCCAAATAAGAGTCACAAACTTAACCACTACATCAGGGGTGGCCAACGGTAGCTCTCCAGATTTTTTTTTGCCTACAACTCCCATCAGCCCCAGCCAGCATGGCCAATGTCTGGGACTGATGGGAGTTGTAGGCAAAAAACCTGGAGAGCTACCGTTGACCACCCCTGCACTACACCAAACTGGCTCCCTCTCTGAATAAACATCAGATATCTGAGAGGCACAAGACAGGAAGGAAGGAAGGAAGGAAGGAAGGAAGGAAGGAAGGAAGGAAGGAAGGAAGGGAGGGAGGGAGGGAGGGAGGGAGGAAGGAAGGAAGGAAGGAAGGAAGGAAGGAAGGAAGGAAGGAAGGAAGGAAGGAAGGAAGGAAGGAAGGAAGGAAGGAAGGAAGGAAGGAAGGAAGGAAGGGGAATCAAACCTGGTTCTCTCAGATAAGAGAGCTCTGGCTGACCCAAGGCCATTCCAGCAGGTGCAAGTGGAGGAGTGGGGAATCAAACCTGGTTCTCCCAGATAAGAGAGCTCTGGCTGACCCAAGGCCATTCCAGCAGGTGCGAGTAGAGGAGTGGGAAGCAAACCTGGTTCTCTCAGATAAGAGAGCTCTGGCTGACCCAAGGCCATTCCAGCAGGTGCAAGTGGAGGAGTGGGGAATCAAACCCCGGTTCTCCCAGATAAGAGAGCTCTGGCTGACCCAAGGCCATTCCAGCAGGTGCAAGTGGAGGAGTGGGGAATCCAACCCGATTCTCCCAGATAAGAGAGCTCTGGCTGACCCAAGGCCATTCCAGCAGGTGCAAGTGGAGGAGTGGGGAATCCAACCCGGTTCTCCCAGATAAGAGAGCTCTGGCTGACCCAAGGCCATTCCAGCAAGTGCGAGTGGAGGAGTGGGGAATCCAACCCGGTTCTCCCCAGATAAGAGAGCTCTGGCTGACCCAAGGCCATTCCAGCAAGTGCGAGTGGAGAGTGGGGAATCCAACCCGGTTCTCCCAGATAAGAGAGCTCTGGCTGACCCAAGGCCATTCCAGCAGGTGCAAGTGGAGGAGTGGGGAATCAAACCCTGTTCTCCCAGATAAGAGAGCTCTGGCTGACCCAAGGCCATTCCAGCAGGTGCAAGTGGAGGAGTGGGGAATCAAAACCGGTTCTCCAGATAAGAGAGCTCTGGCTGACCCAAGGCCATTCCAGCAGCTGCAAGTGGAGGAGTGGGGAATCAAACCCGGTTCTCCCAGATAAGAGAGCTATGGCTGACCCAAGGCCATTCCAGCAGCTGCAAGTGGAGGAGTAGGAATCAAACCCGGTTCTCCCAGATAAGAGAGCTCTGGCTGACCCAAGGCCATTCCAGCAGGTGCAAGTGGAGGAGTGGGGAATCCAACCCGGTTCTCCCAGATAAGAGAGCTCTGGCTGACCCAAGGCCATTCCAGCAGGTGCGAGTGGAGGGGTGGGGAATCAAACCCGGTTCTCTCAGATAAGAGTCCACGCACTTAAGCACTACACCAAACTTCTGCATCTTGACTCTAACTAGCCCTTCCTGGGAACTAACTCCCATCTACCTATATATGTTAGGCTTCAGGAAATCTGTTTCAGTGTATTGGAAGAAATGTGCATGCACACGAAAGCTTAGAATTAACCTCTGCTGGTTTTCAAGGTGCTTGACTGGACTTCAACTTCATTCTGTTGCTTCAGACCAACACCTGAACCAGATGACGAAACGCAACTAAAAATGAGCTTATGTTACATCGGCCGTTCAAGGAGACTTGGCCTGCAGTCGCTCCCTCTGTTTTTGCAATCTGCTTTCCTTCTGAAACGGGCTTTGGAGAGTCTCCTTTATTTGCTTTGATCCTCTCCCCCCTCCCCAATCTCATTGTATAAACTGCCTTCCTTCTGCTTCTGGAGGTCATTAGAGATGCCGACGTTCGCCTCTGTGGATCCAAATCCTGGGCCATAATTTAATCAACGCATTTGGAACGTGTTTCCTCTTGTGAAACTCTTAATGGCCTTATGCAACCTGCAGACTTTTCCGGAGACAGGACTCTCCGTGCTTTTCTCGTTTAAGAGGGATGGTGTGCAGAGCACATCGATGGTCCAAAGTGGAGACCGAATCTTCTTGCTAGCCCCAAGCAGGTAAATTGGGAGATGGGGAGGGGGATGGCGGTGAGGAAGGCGGCCAATAAAACCACTTTCCAAATCGCTGTGCACAACAGAAATGTTTTTCTTTTCCTCCTTAGTGTTAATGGGGTAATCTTTACTCCTCAGGCCCCAAATCTTCGCCATTTGCGACGAGTTAACAGGGTTTCCCTTCTCTAGGTGGTGGGTGGAGTTCTCCCCAATTGCAGTTGTTCTCTACATTAGATCCAGATGAGCTGGTCGGAAACAGTAGGATGAAGCAGGAGTCAAGTGGCACCTTTAAGACCAACACAGTTTTATTCAGAATGTAAGCTTTCGTCAGACAATAGGATGGAATGGCAAGCAGTCCTAAATATAGAGGAAGCGGGTCATTGAGTTAGTATGCAGAGTCCTGGAAATGTTTTTTTGACAGATTAAAAGAATCACAAGTTGGGTTCGGGTGACTGTTAGTTTGTGTTGACTGGTCTGAAACAACAAGAGGGCAATATAAGTTGGAATAGCAGATTGATGCCTCTGTCATTAAGTATCCTGGGTCTGAAGTGCAATAAATAAGTCTGTTGCAGGGGTGGAATTCTAGCAGGAGCTCCTTTGCATATTAGGCCACACACCCCTGATACAAGGCTCTTTTTGGTAAACTCTTTGAGGATTGGCTACATCAGGGGTGTGTGGCCTAATATGCAAAAGAGCTCCTGCTAGAATTCCACCCCTGGTCTGTTGTAATGTTAGCTCTGGGTTAAAATGAGGCCAGAGGTTTCTCAGAGGTTTAACACATCATTCTAGGTTATAGAGGTCAGTTCTCCTGGAGAAAATGGAAATAACAGAAAAACCACCAGAAGCAATGACATTGACATGGAAACGTGTCACATAAGAACATAAGAGAAGCCCTGTTGGATCAGGCCAGTGGCCCATCCAGTCCAACACTCTGTGTCACATAAGAACATAAGAGAAGCCATGTTGGATCAGGCCAGTGGCCCATCCAGTCCAACACTCTGTGTCACATAAGAGAAGCCATGTTGGATCAGGCCAGTGGCCCATCCAGTCCAACACTCTGTGTCACAGAAGAACATAAGAGAAGCCTGTTGGATCAGGCCAGTGGCCCATCCAGTCCAACACTCTGTGTCACATAAGAACAGAAGAGAAGCCATGCTGGATCAGGCCAGTGGCCCATCCAGTCCAACTCTCTGTGTCACATAAGAACATAAGAGAAGCCCTGTTGGATCAGGCCAGTGGCCCATCCAGTCCAACACTCTGTGTCACATAAGAACATAAGAGAAGCCCTGTTGGATCAGGCCAGTGGCCCATCCAGTCCAACACTCTGTGTCACATAAGAACATAAGAGAAGCCATGTTGGATCAGGCCAGTGGCCCATCCAGTCCAACACTCTGTGTCACATAAGAGAAGCCATGTTGGATCAGGCCAGTGGCCCATCCAGTCCAACACTCTGTGTCACAGAAGAACATAAGAGAAGCCCTGTTGGATCAGGCCAGTGGCCCATCCAGTCCAACACTCTGTGTCACATAAGAACAGAAGAGAAGCCATGCTGGATCAGGCCAGTGGCCCATCCAGTCCAACACTCTGTGTCACATAAGAACATAAGAGAAGCCATGTTGGATCAGGCCAGTGGCCCATCCAGTCCAACACTCTGTGTCACATAAGAGAAGCCATGTTGGATCAGGCCAGTGGCCCATCCAGTCCAACACTCTGTGTCACATAAGAACATAAGAGAAGCCCTGTTGGATCAGGCCAGTGGCCCATCCAGTCCAACACTCTGTGTCACATAAGAACATAAGAGAAGCCATGTTGGACCAGGCCAGTGGCCCATCCAGTCCAACACTCTGTGTCACATAAGAACATAAGAGAAGCCATGTTGGATCAGGCCAGTGGCCCATCCAGTCCAACACTCTGTGTCACATAAGAGAAGCCATGTTGGATCAGGCCAGTGGCCCATCCAGTCCAACACTCTGTGTCACAGAAGAACATAAGAGAAGCCTGTTGGATCAGGCCAGTGGCCCATCCAGTCCAACACTCTGTGTCACATAAGAACATAAGAGAAGCCATGTTGGATCAGGCCAGTGGCCCATCCAGTCCAACACTCTGTGTCACATAAGAACATAAGAGAAGCCCTGTTGGATCAGGCCAGTGGCCCATCCAGTCCAACACTCTGTGTCACATAAGAACATAAGAGAAGCCATGTTGGATCAGGCCAGTGGCCCATCCAGTCCAACACTCTGTGTCACATAAGAGAAGCCATGTTGGATCAGGCCAGTGGCCCAGCCATTCCAACACTCTGTGTCACAGAAGAACATAAGAGAAGCCCTGTTGGATCAGGCCAGTGGCCCATCCAGTCCAACACTCTGTGTCACATAAGAACATAAGAGAAGCCATGTTGGATCAGGCCAGTGGCCCATCCAGTCCAACACTCTGTGTCACAGAAGAACATAAGAGAAGCCCTGTTGGATCAGGCCAGTGGCCCATTCCAGTCCAACACTCTGTGTCACAGAAGAACATAAGAGAACCCATGCTGGATCAGGCCAATGGCCCATCCAGTCCAACACTCTGTGTCATATAAGAACACAAGAGAATCCATGTTGGATCAGGCCATTGGCCCATCCAGTCCCACACTCTGTGTCACATAAGAACATAAGAGAAGCCATGTTGGATCAGGCAGTGGCCCATCCAGTCCCACACTCTGTGTCACACAGTGGCCAAAAAAATTATATATATAAATTATATATACACACTGTGGCTAATAGCCACTGATGGACCTCTGCTCCATATTTTTATCTAACCCCCTCTTGAAGCTGACTATGCTTGTAGCCACCACCACCTCCCGTGGCAGTGAATTCCACATGTTAATCACCCTTTGGGTGAAGAAGGACTTCCTTTTATCCGTTTTAACCCGACTTCTCAGCAATCTCATCGAATGTCCACAAGTTCTTGTATTGTGAGAAAGGGACTTCTTTCTCTACCTTCTCCATCCCATGCATACTCTTGTAAACCTCTATCATGTCACCCCTCAGTTGACGTTTCTCCAAGCTAAAGAGCCTCAAGCGTTTTAACCTTTCTTCATAGGGAAAGTGTTCCAACCGTTGAATCATTCTAGTTGCCCTTTTCTGGACTTTTTACAATGCTATAATATCCTTTTTGAGGTGCGGTGACCAGAACTGCACACAGTGTTCCAAAGGAGGCTGCACTATCAATTTATACAGGGGCATTATGATACTGGCTGATTTGCTGATTTGTTTTCAATTCCCTTCCTAATAATTCCCAGCATGGCTTTGGCCTTTTTTATTGCAAATGCACACTGTCTTGACATTTTCAGTGAGTTATCTACCACGACCCCAAGATCTCTCTCTTGGTCAGTCTCTGCCAGTTCACACCCCATCAACTTGTATTTGTAGCTGGGATTCTTGGCCCCAATGTGCATTACTTTGCACTTGGCCACATTGAACCTCACCTGCCACGTTGACGCCCACTCACCCAGCCTCAACAGATCCCTTTGGAGTTCCTCACAATCCTCTCTGGTTCTCACCACCCTGAACAATTTAGTGTCATCTGCAAACTTGGCCACTTCACTACTTACTCCTGGAAATGTTTTTTTGGCAGATTAAAAGAATCACAAGTTGGGGTCTGGTGGTTGCTAGTTTGTGTTGACATTCCATCCATTACTTATCAATACATTTTAGTGCAAGTTTAAATGAAACTTAGCGGTCTCGTGGCGCAGAGTGGTAAAGCAGCCATACTGCAGTGGTCTGAACTCTCTGCTCACAACCTGAGTTCGATCCCCGGTGGAAGCTGGGTTTTCAGGCAGCCAGCTCAAGGTTGACTCAGCCTTCCATCCTTCTGAGGTCAGTCAAAGGAGTCTCCTGCTTGCTGGGGGGAAAGTGTAGATGACTGGGGAAGGCAATGGCAAACCACCCCATAAAAAGTTTGCTGTGAAAACGTCACCCCAAAGTCGGAAACAACTGGTGCTTGCACAGGGAACCTTTCCTTTCCTAAATGGAACTTAAACAAAACAAAACTAAGGAACATGAGCTTTCAACATATGAATTTTCCCAGACAGTCATTCAGTAGCCCTGTAAATTGGCTTCCTTCGAGGTGACTCATTTGTGGGTGAACGCTTTTTTCCTCCGGACACTGAGGAAAAAAGCGTTCACCTGCAACTGAGTCTACTCGAAGGAAGCCGATTGGGGCTGCCAGCTTGGGGTTGGGAAATTCATCGGGCAGGTCGTGATTTCTCAGACTTTACCCCGAGAGAAGGAAAGGGGATGGTCAAACTCGCAGCGTTCCCTCAGCTTTTGTGCACAGTTGCTTTTAAAACTGTATCCCCCTCTCCCCTTTGGCTTGCATTATCAAAGTCTCTGCTTGTGAAACATTTATGAATAAATATCGCTAAGAGCATTGGAAGTGAAATTTTGACAAAAGGAAAGCAGATGTGCATACTTGACATGGCAATAAACAGAATGAGACCTCGGTTCCACTTCCTGAGGGATAAAGCCTAAAAGCTTTGTTTAGCCTTTCTGTAAATAAGAACTGCTTGTGGGACTCGGGGTGTTTATTTTCATCAAAATCCTCTCACACACGTGGTCATCCGTGGAGCTACTTTAATAAAGCGTCAGACCCTCGGTCCATCATGGTCAGTATCGTCTACTCAGATTGGCCAGGCTTCTTTTTGTAGCAGGGACTCCTTTGCATATTAGGCCACGCACCCTTGATGTAGCCAATCCTCCTGGAGCTTACAGCCAGCCCTGTAAGCTCTCGGAGGATTGGCTACAAAAGAGGGGCATGGCCTAATATGCAAAGGAGTTCCTGCTACAAGAAAAGCCCTGGCAGTGGCTCTCCAGGGTGTCAGGCAGAGGTCTTTCACGCCATCTGGTCCTTTAAGGCGGAGATGTCTAGGGATTCATAGCAGTGCTCTGTGCTTAATTTCTGTATGGGGAAGCAGCCGATGGTGTGAGAAGTATCGATAAGAATCTCTTTACCTGTGATAAAAGCCCTCTGGAAACGAGTTGAGTTTGAGGCTTCCTGCAATGGATTTTCATCAGCTATTGCTTCGTCTTCCCCGGCTATCTTAACATGATAAATTGTAATCCAATCAACTCATAATTGCATCAGAGAGCTCCATCATATCCAATCTGAGAAGTCATTTGCAAATTAAAACGTCCCCACTTTGACAAACTGCGGGAGTAAATTAAACAGCCAGATTTTCGGATTTGGTACAGGACAGCTAAAATTCCCCAGGGAGCCAGGTTCAAGAATCCCAGAGTTGATGTGGTCATAGAAATCCTCGAGGGGCTTCACTGATTTTGTCACACTTCACTATCCCTCTTGTTGTTAGCCCAGTCTTTCTCTCTCTCTGTATAACATGACCTAAAGTTGCAAACCTTGACAGGCTGGAAAACTGGGCTAAAATCAATAAAATGAATTTTGACAGGGATAAATGTAACGTTCTGCGTTTAGGAAGGAAAAATCCAATGCATAGTTATAGAATGGGGGAGACTTCTCTTAGCAGTAGTATGCCGAACAGAATCTAGGAGTCTTAGTGGATCATATGCTGAGCGTGAGTCAACAGTGTGATGCGGTGGCTAAAAAGGCAAATGTAATTTTTACTAAAGAACCTCTTCTTGAGGGTGAAAGAGGAGAGCACAAAAGTAGGCTTGAAACTCAGCATCAAAACAACTAAGATCATGGCATCTGGCCCCATCACACCATGGCAAATAGAAGGGGAAGACATGGAAGCAGTGACAGACTTCACATTTCTGGGATCCAAGATCACTGCAGATGGTGACTGTAGCCATGAAATTAAAAGACGTTTGCTCCTTGGGAGGACAGCTATGGTGAACCTGGGCAGTATAATAAAAAGTAGAGACATCACCCTGCCCACGAAAGTCCGTATAGTCAAAGCGATGGTATTCCCAGTAGTAATGCATGGCTGTGAGAGCTGGACCATAAGGAAGGCCGAGCGCAGAAGAATAGATGCTTGGAGATGTGGTGCTGGAGAAGACTCTTGAGAGTCCCTTGGGCTGCAAGAAGATCCAATCAGTCAGTCCTAAGGGAAATCAACCCAGATTGTTCCCTGGAAAGTCAGATGCTGAAGCTGAAGCTCAAATCCTTCGGCCACCCAATGAGAAGGGAGCACTCCCTGGAGAAGATCCTGATGCTGGGAAAGTCAGAAGGCAAAAGAAGAAGGGGACGGCAAAAGAGGAGATGGCTGGACAGCGTTACTGATGTAACAAACATGAATTTGAGCATATTTCGGAGTATGGTGGGAAACAGGAGGGCCTGGTGTGACTTTGTCCATGGGGTCACAAAGAGTGGGATTCAACTGTGCGGACTGAACAACAACAAAGGAGTGCTTGAAGTTATGACCGTAGCACTGATTCTTTGCTTATCTCCACAGCACAAATAGAAATTGGCTTCATTCCAGTGTATTTGTCGTGGCTTTTCTGACAAAGCCTGATGAAAAGAAATCCTAATCGCTTCTGAAATGGCACCTAAGTTTCGTTTCACTCTTTGGGTAGCTTGCACACACTAAATAACATGGTTTGCAACTGGATTTTTGCTGTGTAAGAAGAGGAAAATCCACTTGCGAACAGTCGCTGTGTGAAAGCACCGTTTCAGTCTGTATGTATTTGCATAGGATTAAAACAATAGTTCTGGGGTGAGGAAGCTTTCCTGTCTTTGTCTTGAGATGATATGTGGGTGTGTTCTACCTGGTACCATCTTCAAAGAGGCATTCTTTGTTGTGAATGACAGCAGGTGGGAGGGGCAGTACCTTTTACAAAACAGCCCCCCTTCCCAGCTGTTTCTTCAAAGCAGGGTTGGCGAAACTGTGGCTTGGGATCCAGATGTGGCTCTTTCACACACATTGTGTGACTCTCAAAGCCTCCATCAGCTGACTTGGAGAGGCATTTCTCTCCTTACATCATTTCTCCAAGCCAAGCATGTAAAGAATGCATGTAAAGTTGCTTTCTTTTCACCTCTCCCTCCCTCCCCATCTATTTCCTTCCTTCCTGGTCTCAAACATCTGACATTTATTCTGTGTGGCTCTTACTTTAAGCAAGTTGGGCCACCTCTGTTTTAAAGTGTTTGCAATAAGAACGTAAGAGAAGCCATGTTGGATCAGGCCAATGGCCCATCCAGTCCAGCACTCTGTGTCACACAGTAGCCAAAAAACCAAGTGCCATCAGGAGGTCTACCAGTGGGGCTAGAAGTCCTCCCATTGTGCCCCCCCCCCAAAGCACCAAGAATACAGAGCATCACTGCCCCAGACAGAGAGTTCCATCAGTACCCTATAGCTAATAGCCACTGATGGACCTCTGCTCCATATGCTTATCCAATCCCCTCTTGAAGCGGTCTATAAAATAAAAATCAAATCTAAAAATATATGCTTCCTGGTTAACTTCCTTTTTTCATCAGCGAGGAGATTTTAATTAATTAGTCAGGCAACACTTTCTACCTTATTCACAAAGGACTCAAAGGAGTTGTAACTTTGTAAGAACATGTAAGAATTCTTCATTAGAAATCCCTGGGCTTGGGAGGTTTCCCAGAGGAAAATCATGGCAATTAAGCCAGTTGAAAGTTTGTAGCTCTACCCATAGTCCAGTTTCGAACAGTTGGACTCTTTCAGCTTGTAAGTCTAAGCAAACACTGTAGTGAACACACTTGAGTTTATTTTAGATTTCTGTTGGAAGTTGGCAGTACAGCTCTTTCACTGGAATATCATTTTGAAAGAACAAAACGGGTCTCGGTGAACCATATAATCAGCCACATTAATTTCTGCTTTGCACTTATGGCCGTTGTGGAACAAAGAAGAAATTACACTGTGAAGCTCTGAGAATAGGAAAAAGCTTGACCCAATGTACTCGCTCCATCGTCCTCCTTTTGATTTTAATCCAAACTCTCGGGGAAGGCGTTACAACAGACGAAGCAAATTAACCTGCCATTAAATGCTGTTCAGTTTCTGCTCGGGTAACACTGCAGAAGATAAAGGACTGGATACTTAGAGGCCTGTCATTTCTTTGTGGTTAACTGGGGCCTTGGGCCGTCTCTTTCTTGTTATCGGGTAGGCCGATGTAGATGGCACTGTGGCACAGTGTTAATGGCATGGGGTGGCATCAGTTTCCTTGCAGAATGAAAAGAGACACTATTAGTGACTCTGGATGCATCGTTTTACAGAACAGATGTGTGTTTTCCTATTTACCTTACTGCTGGCAACGCGGCTTCGTGGCATCCACACTATTAAATCGCGGTCTTAACTTCAGATGGACTTCCTGTAGATCGGGGCAAGTTTAGTTAACTTGCTTAACTAAAGAGCCCCATGTAATAAACACCAAAGGTTTGAAGGTGCAAGATATGAACATCAAATGTTTGAGAGCCATAAGACAAGGAAGGAGGGAAGGAAGGAAGGAAGGAAATAGATGAGGGAGGGAGGGAGGAGAGAGGGAAGGAAGGAAAGAAGGAAGGAAGGAAGGAAGGAAGGAAGGAAGGAAGGAAGGAAGGAAGGAAGGAAGGAAGGAGGGAGGGAGGGAAGGAAGGAAGGAAGGAAGGAAGGAAGGAAGGAAATAGATGAGGGAGGGAGGGAGGAGAGAGGGAAGGAAGGAAGGAAGGAAGGAGGGAAGGAAGGAAGGAAATAGATGAGGGAGGGAGGGAGGAGAGAGGGAAGGAAGGAAGGAGGGAAGGAAGGAAGAAAGAAAGGAAGGAAGGAAGGAAATAGATGAGGGAGGGAGGGAGGAGAGAGGGAAGGAAGGAAGGAAATAGACGAGGGAGGGAGGGAGGAGAGAGGGAAGGAAGGAAGGAGAGAAGGAGGGAAGGAAGGAAGGAAATAGATGAGGGAGGGAGGGAGGAGAGAGGGAAGGAAGGAAGGAAATAGATGAGGGAGGGAGGGAGGGAGGAGAGAGGGAAGGAAGGAAGGAGGGAAGGAAGGAAGGAAGAAAGGAAGGAAGGAAGGAAATAGATGAGGGAGGGAGGGAGGAGAGAGGGAAGGAAGGAAGGAAATAGATGAGGGAGGGAGGGAGGAGAGAGGGAAGGAAGGAAGGAGAGAAGGAGGGAAGGAAGGAAGGAAATAGATGAGGGAGGGAGGGAGGAGAGAGGGAAGGAAGGAAGGAAATAGATGAGGGAGGGAGGGAGGAGAGAGGGAAGGAAGGAAGGAAATAGATGAGGGAGGGAGGGAGGAGAGAGGGAAGGAAGGAAGGAGAGAAGGAGGGAAGGAAGGAAGGAAATAGATGAGGGAGGGAGGGAGGAGAGAGGGAAGGAAGGAAGGAAATAGATGAGGGAGGGAGGGAGGAGAGAGGGAAGGAAGGAAGGAGGGAAGGAAGGAAGAAAGGAAGGAAGGAAGGAAATAGATGAGGGAGGGAGGGAGGAGAGAGGGAAGGAAGGAAGGAAATAGATGAGGGAGGGAGGGAGGGAGGAGAGAGGGAAGGAAGGAAGAAAGGAAGGAAGGAAGGAAATAGATGAGGGAGGGAGGGAGGAGAGAGGGAAGGAGAGTGATCTCACCATGGCACAGTGCAATACAGTCCAATTTCCAAAGCAATCATTTCCTCCAGGGTAATGGTAAAGACAGCCCCGTGGTGCAGAGTGGTCAAGCTGCAGTGCTGCAGTCCAAGCTCTCTGTTCATGACCTGAGTTCGATCCCGGAGGAAGCTGGGTTCAGGTATCTGCCTCAAGGTTAACTCAGCCTTCCACCCTTCCGAGATCAGTAAAATGAGTCTCCAGCTTGCTGGGGGGAAAGGATAGATGTCTGGGGAAGGCCATGGCAAACCACCCCGCAAAAAGTCTGCCGTGAAAACCGTGTGAAGCGACGTCACCCCAGAGTCGGAAACAATTGGTGCTTGCACAGGGGATTACCTTTACCTTTAATTTATCATTGTATGGAGAACAATTGTAATTCCAGGGGGAGCACCTCCAGGCCCCACCTGGAGGTTGGCAACCATGTTGGTAAGCCAGCAGGTACAGTTTTGTATTTTTATAGTTTACTATAAAAGAAATGGAAATGAGGCTTTGAAAAGGTAGAAAGAAAAAGGAAAAGGAAAGGTCCCCTGTGCAAGCACCAGTTGTTTCCGACTCTGGGGTGACGTTGCCTTCACAATGTTTTCACGGCAGACTTTTTTTTATGGGGTGGTTTGCCATTGCCTTCCCCAGTCCTCTACACTCCCCCCCCCCCCCGCCAGCAAGCTGGGGACTCATTTGACTGACCTTGGAAGGGTGGAAGGCTGAGTCAACCTCGGGCCGGCTACCTGAACCCAGCTTCCGCTGGGATCGAACTCAGGTCGTGAGCAGAGAGTTCAGATCACAGTACTGCAGTGCTGCTGCTTTACCACTCTGCGCCACGGGGCCGCTAAAGAAAGCAAAAGACATCTCCAAAATGGCAAAAAGTCTACGGACAGAAAAAGACAAAATGTTTCTCTTCTGCCTCGTGCTGTATTCCGGAAAGGAAACCCCACATCTGCCTGTCATCGAACAGGTTTTCCTCACGAGGTGGAATCAAGCACTCCATTTTGGGAAGCTGGTTTATTTAGTCCCCCTGCTCCGTTCCCGCCCCATTCTCCAGACAAGAATTGTCTTACCCAGTATCTCTGGAAGGCCATCAGAAGGAACCTTTTTTGTAGCTCCTAGAGGAGGGACTTCTGGAACTTGTAGAGCAAGCATATAGGAGACCCCCTTTTTCATGCTCCCCTCATGCGTGATCGGCACACATGCATGGTCAACCGCAGAAGATCTCAAGCTATGGGCTGAGCTACCCAGGGCCAAGGAATAAAGCTGCAAACGGCTTCTTATTGGATAGTGAAGAATTCAGGGCTTTTTTTTTTTTGTAGGAGGGACTCCTTTGCATATTAGGCCACACCTCCCTGATGTAGCCAACCCTCCTGGAGCTTCCAGTAGGCCCTGTATGAAGAGCCTTGTAAGCTCTTGGAGGATTGGTTACATCAGGGGTGTGCGGCCTAATATGCAAAGGAGCTCCTGCGACAAAAAAAGCGCCCTGGTGAAGATTGATTGGCTGGCTCGCCTGAAATTCCGACCGGTGAGCCAATAGGAATGGCCGGGTTGGTTTACCGTTTGGCCCCTCTCCGTTGCCCAGGCAACACAGCAACAATACCAGGGTGGGAGCCACCGATGCGTCCTTCGACCTCATCTGCCTCCTATATAGGATCAATCCTCAAGGTGGTGAGATAAGTGAGACGCGGCGGCGCCTGAGGAGAGGAGAAGAGACATACGAAAGTGGGGGAACGTGCAGTCTCTCGGCATCTTTCCAGTCTGGGATCTCTCCACGTTTCTGTAACTCTTCTTGTGTTCTTTTCTGAACTCTTCCTCTTGGTCTCAAATGGCTGGTCTTTAACTAATTTGGATCTGAGCCCATTTAAGATTTTGTTCTCACACACTAGAGCAGGGGTGTCAAACATGTGGCCTGGGGGCTGATTCAGGCCCCCGCAGGGCTCCTATCAGGACCCTGAGTAACTGGCTGCCGTCTGCTTCCTTCTCCCTCTCTCTTGCTTCCTTCAGCATCACAGCTTGCTCAATCGCACAGGAGCTACAGAGCAAAACATCAGTGTTCTCCATTGGCTGTGGCTCCTCCCTTAGGGAGGAAGGCAGAGCTTGTTCAGGCTCTCTCAGTCACACAGCAGAGCTACTGAGCCAAGCCGCTCTTCCTTCTCTTGGCTGAGGCTCCTCCCTCCCCTGTCCCCTGGGGAAGGAAGGAAAGAGCCAGAGCTTCCTTTGCCCAGTTCCCTGGATCCCATGGGAGAAATACAAAGAAAGCACCTTTAAGACCAACGAGTGCTAACATTTTAAGCATGTTTTAAGTTTTTTAAAAAAATATAATTGTGTTTGTGTGTGTCCTGTATAAAGCTTATAGCTCTGCTACCTAATCTTAAATAGGTACACACATGGCCTGGCCCAACCCGACATGGCCCAGCTCAACAAGGTCTCATTTATGTCAGATCCGTCCCTCATAACAAATGAGTTTGACAACCCTGTGCTGGAAAATGAGATGTCAGAGGCCTGAGGACATAGAAGTGAATGGTCCCCATTCCAAATGCATGTGGCGGATGGTTTTTTTGAAGCATTTCCATATATTTCACACACATGCACCCCCCCCCCCCAAACAGAAAAGCAAAGAAAGTGGGAGAAACGTTCTCCCCGTCATTTAGAGTTGCCAACCTCCAGGTGGGACCTGGAGATCCCTGAGAAATATAGCTGACCTCCAGACTAAGAGCTGCTCTCCCCTGGAGAACATGGCTGCTTTGGAGGGTGGGCCCTGCTGAAGTCTCTCCCCTCCCTAAACTCCGCCCCCTCCAGGCTCCACCTCCAAATCTCCTGGCATTTCCCAACTGGGAATTGGCAAGCCTAGAATCATTCTGCAAATCCTGAATCCATGGACAACAGCTTCAAATTATAGGGTGTGGGTGTGTGGAAGTGGACTATGTCCGTGGTCCCCCACCTTTTTTTGGCTCCAGGGACCAGTTTTGTGGAAGACAATTTTTCCATGGACTGGGGGTGGGGGAGGTGGGGGGGATGGTTTCAGGGGATACAAGTGTGCACTTTATTTCTATTAGTTTGGTGTGGTGGTGAAGTGCGTGGGCTCTTATCTGGGAGAACTGGGTTTGATCCCCCACTCCTTCACTTGCAGCTGCTGGAATGGTCTTGGGTCAGCCAGAGCTCTCGCAAGAGTTGTCCTTGAAAGGGCAGCTTCTGTCAGAGCTCTCTCAGCCCCATCCACCTCATGGGGAGGTCTGTTGTGGGGGAGGAAGGGAAAGGAGATTGTCGGCCGCTCTGAGACTCTGTCCTTGAAAGGGCAGCTTCTATGAGAGCCCTCTCAGCCCCACCCACCTCACAGGGGGGGTCTGTTGTGCGGGAGGATGGTAAAGGAGACTGTGAGCCACTCTGAGACTCTGAAATGTATTACTACTACTACTATTACATTGTAATATAGAATGAAATAATTATACAACTCGCGGCCTGATTGCTGTGGCCGCCTCCCTCTGGGACACCCCTTTAATCCACCTCTTCCTTTGAAGGCACCGTTTTTGACACCTCTGTTTTTATTTTCCAGAACACATTTCCTGTTAATAGTTGAATGGACAGTTGAGGGTGTTAAAATCACACTCGGGTTCTCTTCTACCTGATTTTACCTTTGTTTATTTTCTGCAAGCCGGTTGATTGGATTGTAGCGTTCTGGTAATGCGGTTTTGATCTTGTACATCCCTTTGCATACATTTATTTATTTATTTATTTATTTATTACATTTATATCCCGCCCTCTCCGCAAGCGGACTCAGGGCGGCTTACAACATCATAAAAACAATCAATTCAATAAAACATATAAAACCATAATTTACTTATCAATTTTAAAACTATTAGCGCTCACTTATGGAAGTGAGAACGGTGACTCGCAAGTTCCCTCAGGACAAACACTCTGCTAAGTAGCATGACTTGTGGCGGGGCTGTAAAATTTTCCAAGGCCACATGTCACAATGAAAAATTGCAAACCGTGACCCATAGATGGTTGCCAACCACCAGGTGGTAACTGGAGATCTTCCGCCCTTACAACTTAGTGTCAGTTTATTCACTACCTAAGCCAGCATTTAAAACAGTAAAATCATACAAAATTAAAACTGAATGACCATAAAATCGTACATAAAAAGCATAAAATACTGTTTAAAAGCTACAAATGTAACAGAACGTGGCAGTTACAGCAAACAGATTGGTCAAAGGTGTTTAGCCATTTCCTGACTGAATTATTAGAGTTTTCCTTATTCCTTACAACTGATCTCCAGGCGACAGAGATTGGTTCCTCTGGTGAAAATGACCACTTAGGAAGTTGGTGTCTCTGCATGATGCTCAAACCCCACCCTCCTCAGCCTCCAGTCCCCAAATATCCAGGTACTTCCCAACCTGGAGCTGGCAACCCTACACCCGTATCTAAGGTTATGAGCCACCAGGTGGGGCCTGGAGATCTCCCAAAGTTACAACTGATCACCAGACTACAGAGATCATTTCTCCTGGAGCAAATGGAAACTTCTGAGGGTGGACTCGATGGCATTTATACCCTCCTAAGGCCTCTCCCCTTCCCAAGCCCCACCCCCAAATCTCCAGGAATTTCCTAATCCAGAGTTGGGAATCCTATCTGTATCGTGTCCTTTGGTAGGAGAGCTACTTTAATTGAAGGAGAGGTCTTGAAGCTGGTAGTGTTGTTTGGCGGGTAGGAGGCTTCGGACTTGCTGACTGGGGTGGTATGGAATGTTCCCGCTAAGCTGCAGTCTTGTGAGCAGAAATGCTACTTTGTGAGCTCCTGGCATTAAAGTTGTGAGCTCCTGCATCAGTTAGTGTGCTCTGGGGTCATCCTTCCTGAGCTAAGACAAAATTGTGTGAGCTGGAGGATAAAAATCTGTGAGCTAGCTCACACTAACTCAGCTTAGAGGGAACAAGGTGGTATGATGCGAGCCTATATTTTACAGGTGTTTATAATGTTGTAGAGTTTTTCACTAGATATGTCGTGAGTCAAGGCAGAGAGATATTTGTTTTAATTATTTTTGTTTTCCGCATTGTAATTGCCATAAATGCACAGTTATGTATGTGGAGTTCCATTGGTTTCAGTGTGATCGATGCATGAGTAAATTTGTACAAATTTATTTAAGTGCTTGCTTTGGCAGTTAATGCACATGTCTACGTTCACATTTTGCTTCTGTATTTGTCACTTATCAGAATGTGTTCATTTATTTATTTTTTTCTAATTTGCTTTGCAGGACCCTTCAAACCAAAAATGTGGAAGAAAGAAGACCGTCTCCTTCAGCAGTATGCCATCAGAGAAGAAGATCAGTAGTGCAAGCGACTGCATCAGCTTCATGCAAGGTGGTTGTGAGCTCAAGAAAGTCCGACCGAGCTCCCGTATTTATAACAGATTTTTTACTTTGGACCCCGACTTGCAAGCACTTCGCTGGGAACCATCAAAGAAAGATGTCGAGAAGGCTAAACTCGATATTTCTGCCATAAAAGAGATCCGGTTAGGTAAAAACACAGAAACATTCAGGAACAATGGCCTTGCTGATCAGATTTCTGAAGACCGTGCCTTCTCCATAATTCATGGGGAGAATTATGACTCGCTAGACTTGGTTGCCAATTCGGCAGACGTGGCCAACATTTGGGTGTCAGGTTTGAGGTACCTGGTTTCTCGGAGCAAACAATCGCTGGATTTGATAGAAGGTAGTCAGAACACACCCAGGTTTGCATGGCTTAGATCTGTATTTGAAGAGGCGGATATTGACGGGAACGGGATCATGTTGGAAGATACAGCTGTGGAATTAATAAAACAACTGAACCCTGCCTTAAAGGAGTCTAAGATCAGGTTGAAATTTAAGGAAATCCAGAGGAGCAAAGAGAAGCTAACAACCCGTGTCACACAGGAGGAGTTTTGTGAAGCATACACTGAACTGTGCACTAGACCAGATGTGTATTTTTTGCTTGTGCAAATCTCTAAAAACAAAGAATACCTAGACGCAAATGACCTCATGCTTTTTTTAGAAGCCGAGCAAGGAGTTATGCACATAACTGAGGATATGTGTCTCGATATCATTCGCAGGTATGAATTTTCTGAGGAAGGGCAGTTGAAGGGTTTTCTGGCAATTGATGGATTCACACAATACTTGTTGTCCCCGGAATGTGACATCTTTGATCCTGAGCATCGAAAAGTTGTCCAAGACATGACTCAGCCTTTATCACATTACTACATCAATGCATCCCACAATACCTACCTAATAGAAGACCAGGTACGAGGGCCAGCAGATCTCAACGGCTATGTCAGAGCACTGAAAATGGGTTGTAGAAGCATTGAGCTGGATGTTTGCGATGGTCCTGATAACGAGCCCATAATTTGCAACCGTAATAGCATGACCTCACCTATTACCTTTCGCTGTGTCATTGAGGTAATCAGCAAACTAGCCTTTATTTCTTCAGAGTATCCTCTCATTCTCTGCTTGGGAAACCACTGTTCTATACAACAGCAGGAAGTCATGGTTCAGCAGATGAAGCAGGTATTTGGAAATAAGCTCTACATAGATACTCCATTATCATCAGAAGTGTACCTCCCATCTCCAGAGAAACTAAAAATGAAGATCATAATTAAAGGGAAGAAGTTGCCATACGGTCAAGATTTGTTGGAGGGCGAGGTTACGGATGAGGATGAAGAAGCTGAAATTTCTCGAAAGATGTCGGAAGAATCCTTGGGGGAACCAAAGACAACCTGGTTATGCAAGGGGCTCTCTGATATGGTATCTATATGCAAATCTGTCAAGTTCACTGGTTTTGAGACCTCCATGAAAACTCAGAACTATTGGGAAATCTGCTCCTTCAGCGAATCAGTGGCCAGTAAAATTTCAAATGAGTATCCAGAGGACTTTGTGAATTACAACAAGAAATTCCTGTCTAGAATATACCCCAGTGCCGTGAGAATAGATTCCAGTAACTTAAACCCGCAAGATTTTTGGAACTGTGGCTGCCAGATAGTAGCAATGAACTATCAGACACCAGGACTAATGATGGATTTGTATACTGGATGGTTCCTGCAAAATGGGGGATGTGGTTATGTCCTTAGACCTTCTGTCATGCGGGAAGAGGTTTCATACTTCAGTGCAAATACAAAAGGCATTCTTCCAGGGGTCTCTCCTCAAGTTTTACATCTCAAAATCATCAGTGGTCAGAACTTTCCAAAGCCCAAAGGAGCGTGTGCCAAGGGGGATGTAATAGATCCCTATGTGTGTATAGAAGTCCGTGGTATCCCTGCGGATTGTGTAGAGCAGAGGACGAAGACAGTTCAGCAAAACAGTGATAACCCTATTTTTGACGAGAGCTTTGAGTTCTACATAAATCTACCGGAACTGGCCATGATCCGCTTTGTCGTACTGGATGACGATTATATCGGCGACGAGTTCATTGGCCAATATACCATCCCACTGGAGTGCCTACAGCCGGGCTATCGGCACGTCCCTTTGCGCTCCTTTGTGGGAGAGATCATGGAGCACGTGACGCTTTTCGTACATATTGCAATAACGAACCGAAGCGGCGGAGGGAAGGCCCAAAAGCGCAGTCTAGGGGTTAGAATAGGGAAGAAAACAAGAGACTATAGCATGCTGCGGAACACTGGCCTTAAGACCATCGACGACATTTTCAAAGCTGCGGTCCAGCCATTGGAAGAGGCAACTGACATGAGAGACAACATGCAGGTAATGCACCTTATTTGTTTTATTGTTCTGTTGTTTCGATTTGCTAATTTTATTGTGCTGTTTTTAAATTTAAATGGTAGGTTTCTTATTGTTGTTCAGTTCAGGATGTGATCTGCCCTGAATCCGTTATGGGAAAGGGCGGAATATAAGCCTACTAAATAAATAAATATTTAAGAACTGGATTCGCATTTAGAATGATGCATTATTTTTTTGGTTGTGAAAATACAAAGCCCTGTGGCAAAGGGTGAAATACCCCCTTAAAGTAACTAATTTTTTAGGGTGATTTTGCTGTAGTGTTTCAAGACCACTCCCGATTCCTCCGGGCAGGGGGCGGGGAGTATCTCATTTGTTATGAGGGCTGGATCTGACATAAATAAAATCTTATTGGGCCAGGCCGTGTGCATCATAAAAAGTAATACCAGGTTGCGGAGATATAAACTTTATAAAGCACACAGACAAACAAAATTAAAGATTTTTTTTAAAAAAATAAAATTAAAATTAAACATGGTTAACATATTAGCACTTTGGTCTTAAAGGTGCCTTCTTTGTATTTCTCCTGTTCTATCCAGGCTCTCTCAGTTCCACAGCAGAGCTACTGAGCCAAGCCTCTCTTTCTTCTATTGGCTGAGGCTCCTTCCCCTCCTGGTCTCCTGGGGAAGAAAGGAAAGAGCCAGAGCTTCCTTTGAAGCAAGCTATTCCTCCCCCGCTTCCTCCCCAAGGGGGGATCCACAGGCAATGGAGAAAACAGAGGTTTTGCTCTGTAGCGCCTGTCCAAGCCTGGCAAAGTAAGCTGTGATGCAGAAGGAAGCAAGAGATAGGGAGAAGGAAGCAGATGACAGCCAGATGCTTGTGGGGGGGGGGGCTGATAGGAGCCCTCCGGGGGCCTGATTCAGCCCCTGGTCCATATGTTTGACACCCCTGATCTATAGGCGTGAGTATCCAGTATATTTGATGAACTGACAACCCCCATTGCAGATGAGCATCAATAACAAGGCTTTTACCCTATTTCAAACATTTCCCATAAAACATCCATTCATTTGTTGTAGAGAACTTGATGTTCCCTTGTCTGTCTCTGTCACGTCCTGCCCGCCCCACGAGTTGCCATCGCCCATCTACCTCCCGGGGCCCTACCCTGGGTGGCCGGGAGGTCTCAGAGTAGAGTGAAGGGCCGGGTTACAGCACCCTGTTGCCCCTCCGGTTGGGCCTTAGTTCTCCTCTTCTCTCTCTGGCTGTACGAGACTCTCTCAGGCACCAGCTCCACTCCTTTGGATCATCACTGACCCCTTACTGGCTGCCCTGCTCTCCTTTTATTCCCTTCCCATCTCCTGTGCCTCCTCCCCGGGGCTTAACTCCCCAGGCCCCGCCCCCTTAAGTAGCGACGCCCAGCAGCCTCCTCCCTCCCCTGGGGTTGGCCAGGCTGGCCCTGGCTGGCTGCGGTCAAGGGTGAGGCACCCTCGCTGGGTTCCTCTTGTTTTCTTAGGGGGTTCCGCCAACCAGTGGAGCCCAGGGGGGGGAGACAACACCGTTCTCTGGGCTGGGGCCGGGTCCACCCATCTGCAAGGCGGCTCCCGACCCCAGCATTTTTGCCAGGACCCGCTCTTCTCCGGGCTCCATCGCTTTTCCGGCGGCAGGCAGCGGCTTCCCAGCCTTCCGGGTAAGTGGGGGAGGCTGCGACCATTTCTGGCCCAGGGGGCCTGCTGGCGGGCTGGGGTTCCTGTGCCGGTTGGGGAGGGCCGGGTTGCCAGTGGCAGCAATCCTGGCAGGCTGCAGCCGGGACAGTCTCCCATTTCGGAGTTGGTTTTTTAAACAACTCCTAAACAAAACAGGAGATGAGGAGCCACTGGCAGAACTTCTTCCATAAGGAGTAAGTGCCCAGTTATAGTATGGCTCACACATCCATTGGAGGATAATAATAATAATAATAATAATACGACTGCAGATTTATACCCCGCCCTTCTTTCTGAATCAGAAAATCTGAGCAGCTTGCAGTCTCCTATATCTTCTCCCCCCCACAACAGATGCCCTGTGAGGTGGGGTGAGGGACTGAGAGAGCTCTGACAAAAGCTGCCCTTTCAAGGACAACTCCTGCAAGAGCTATGGCTGACCCAAGGCCATTCCAGCAGCTGCAAGTGGAGGAGTGGGGAATCAAACCCAGTTCTCCCAGATAAGAGTCCATGCGCTTAACCACTACACCAGACTGGCTCTTTCAAGGACAACTCCAGCAAGAGCTCTGGCTGACCCAAGGCCATTCCAGCAGATGCAAGTGGAGGAGTGGGGAATCAAACCCGGTTCTCCCAGATAAGAGTCCGGGCACTTAACCACTACACCAAACCAGCTCTCAGATTTCTGAGGAAATCTGGACGGTGTCATTTAAATATCTTTAAGGCTGATGGCCTTGGATTTTAGTTAGCACAACCCTGTACTGATGTTTGTTCAGGACTAGCTCATGACCTAAACGGAGAGACTTTAACTGTTTTATGATTTAATTTCTTTTTTATCGACATTTCATTTCTGTTCAGCTACTTTAAGGCTAGAGGAATACGTAGGGTCTCATACCATTGCATTTTTGCTATCTCTTTCCAGGGCTTTTTTTGTAGCAGGAACTCCTTTGCATATTAGGTCACACTCCCCTGGTGTAGCCAATCCTCCTGGAGCTTGCAGTCGGCCCTGGAAAAAGAGCCCTATAAGCTCTTGGAGGATTGGTTACATCAGGGGAGTGTGGCCTAATATGCAAAGGAGTTCCTGCTACAAAACAAGACTTGTCGCTGTGTTTGGTGCAGCATTGTAGCAGGGGATTGTGTTGTATGCAGGAGGGGAAGTGTGTTTCAGCTAGTTAGCCGGGCCGTTAAAACAAGAAATCCACTGATAGCGTTTAAATTGCACTGCACAGCCCAATAAATATTTCTATTTATTTCCCAGCGGGCAATTTTTACAAAGGTCAGATGGTGGTGGCGGGCAACCAGAGAGAGAGAGAGAGAGCGAGAAAGAGAAAGAGAGTGAAGCCTTAAAGAAAACATTGAATTGGTTTGGTGCATTTTAAAATCAGGGATGCACATTTCCCTCTAGTGCCATCGGTTATTGCAGTCCAGTAGTTACAGGCAGCTAGTCTGCACCAGATCTCATGGTAGAGTTGCCAGGTCTATGGTAACCATAGAATTTTTGCCAAAATGCTAGAGTGTCAACGTGCCTGGTGTGATGACTTCAATTCTGGGTGACATCATTGCACTGCTGTCGTCAACACAGGAGGGGGCTGTTTGGGGGCAGGACTTCCTCCGCCAGCCAGCTGGTGGATTGGAGCCCCCCAAAATCCGGGAAACCCCTACCCCGACTGGGAGACTGGCAACCCAATCTCATTGATAGCGTTTCTCTAGCAATCTGATGAAGGGAGCTTTGGCTCTCGAAAGCCTGTTACCTCCAATATTTTATTGCTCTCTAAAGGTGCTCCTGAGTTCAAAATCTAGCATCATTTCTTCCTTTTCGGAAATGGTTAGATAATACTGAGAGTGGCCAAACTTGCTTAACATAAGAGCCACATAGACTAAACGTCAGATGTTGAGAGCCGCAAGACATGAACATCAGATGTTTCAGAGAAGGAAGGAAGGAAGGAAGGAGGGAGGGAAGGAAGGAAGGAAGGAAGGAAGGAAGGAAGGAAGGAAGGAAGGAAGGAAGGAAGGAAGGAAGGAAGGAAGGAAGGAAGCATTGCAGATTTATACCCTGCCCTTCTCTCTGAATCAGAGACTCAGAGTGGCTTACAATCTCCTATATCTTCTGCCCCCACAGCAGATACCCTGTGAGGTAGGTGGGGCTGACAGGGCTCTCCCAGTAGCTGCCCTTTCAAGGACAACCTCTGCCAGAGCTCTGGCTGACCCAAGGCCATGCTAGCAGGTGCAAGTGGATGAGTGGGGAATCAAACCCGGTTCTCCCAGATAAGAGAGCTCTGGCTGACCCAAGGTTATTCCAGCAGGTGCAAGTGGAAGAGTGGGGAATCAAATCTGGTTCTCACAGATGAGAGTCCGCCCACTTAACCACTACACCAAACTGGAAGGAAGGAAGGAAGGAAGGAAGGAAGGAAGGAAGGAAGGAAGGAAGGAAGGAAGGAAGGAAGGAAGGAAGGAAGGATGGATATGGAGGAGGCAGGAGGGAGGGAGTGATGGAAAGGTAGCAACTTTAACTTTAAATGCATTATCCAATCTGCCAGCTGGGTTATCTTGGAGAAGTGATTTAAGGAGACAAATGCCTTCTTCTCCAAGCCATCCAACAGGGCGGTGGGGGCTTTGAGAGCCACACAATATGTGTGAAAGAGTCACATGTGGCTCCTGAGCCACAGTTTGGCCACCCCTGGATAATACACTTGGCGGGGGGGAGGGTCTGATCAGATCTGGGAATAAGTATTAATATTGCCGAAAGATGAAAGGCTTCCTCTCTCTTTTTTTAACTTCAGTAAGACTGTAATTACTTTCCTACACACAGATGTTCCATTCATTTGGTGTCCTTGCTGGATTATAATTGCACGCAGCAAAATGCAGGTTCACTTGCCAAATTGTGTCATTTTGGATTGATGCGATTCAGGTGGCCTTCAGGACTAATGCCCGGAATGAATATTATTGGATGTTTTCCAGAGCTAGTGCTGAACTCGTCGCAGTCAGCCACAAAATGCTGCACAGCAACTACAACAGGGTTTAGAAAGGTAGTTAATTCTGGTAATGAAAGTCTTTTGAAATGTGCTTCTATAAAACCTGTACTGTCATACAGAACAATATATCTAATCGTCCATGGTGGAATTCTAGCAGAAGCTCCTTTGCTTATTAGGCTGCACCTCCCCGGATGTAGCCAATCCTCCGAGAGCTTACAAGACTCTTTTTTTGTAAGCTCTTGGAGGATTGGCTACATCAGAGGGGTGTGGCCTGATATGCAAAGGAGCTCCTGCTAGAATTCCACCTCATATGTTATCTTGATTCTGTCCGTTGGGAACTCTTCAGTTCTCTTGTGTGCCTGGTTTTGGCCAGCTGATGGTAGCACACGGGCCAGGCATAGTGATCCACCCAAAGATTGCTGTCTTCGTGTCCCAGAGCAAAATGTTAGGCAGGTATATATGTTTGGTCGGCTTTCTTCTGCTTGATTGGGGGGCGGGGAGAGGTTTCACAAGTAGAATGTCAAATTAGCATCAGGGGACTTTGAGAGCCAGTATGGTGTAGTGCAGGGGTGTCAAACTCATTTGTTATGAGGGCCGGATCTGACATCAATAAGACTTTGTCAGACTGGGCCATGTGTGTCATAAAATGTAACGAAGAAGAAGACTGCAGATTTATACCCCGCCCTTCTCTCTGAATCAGAGACTCAAAGTGGCTTACAATCTCCTACATCTTCTCCCCCCACTACAGACACTCTGTGAGGTGGGTGGGGCTGAGAGGGATCTCACAGCAGCTGCCCTTTCAAGGACATCTCCTGCGAGAGCTATGGCTGACCCAAGGCCATTCCAGCAGATGCAAGTGGAGGAGTGGGGAATCAAACCTGGTTCTTCCAGATAAGAGTCCGCACACTTAACCACTACACCAAACTGGCTCTTTCAAGGACAACTCCTGCGAGAGCTATGGCTGACCCAAGGCCATTCCAGCAGATGCAAGTGGAGGAGTGGGGAATCAAACGTAGTTCTTCCAGATAAGAGTCCGCACACTTAACCACTACACCAAACTGGCTCTTTCAAGGACAACTCCTGCAAGAGCTATGGCTGACCCAAGGCCATTCCAGCAGCAGAGGAGCGGGGAATCAAACCTGGTTCTTCCAGATAAGAGTCCGCGCACTTAACCACTACACCAAACTGGCTCTTTCAAGGACAACTCCTGCGAGAGCTCTGGCTGACCCAAGGCCATTCCAGCAGCTGCAAGGGGAGGAGTGGGGAATCAAACCCAGTTCTCCCAGATAAGAGTCCGCCCACTTCACCACTACACCAAACTGGCTCTTTCAAGGACAACTCCTGCCAGAGCTATGGCTGACCCAAGGCCATCCCAGCAGGTGCAAGTGGAGAGTGGGGAATCAAACCCGGTTCTCCCAGATAAGAGTCCGCGCAGTTAACCACTACACCAAACTGGCTCTCAAATACCAGGTAACAGAGATATAAAGGACGCAAACGAAAACAATTAAAGATTTCTAAAAAACCCCACCCCGCCTAAAATAAAGCATGCTTAAAGTATTATTACTCTTGCAATATTGTGGTCAGTATCGATGCAAGCTCTTTCTCCTCCCGCTTCCTCCCCAGGAGAGGAGCCTCAGCCAAAGGAGAAAATAGAGGCTTTGCTCTGTAGCTCCTGTACAATTGAGGAATTTAGGCAAAACAAGCTGTGACACAGAAAAAAGCGAGAGAGGAGGGGGAAGGAAGCAGACTTGCTCACGGGTCTGATAGGAGCCCTCCTGGGGCCTGACCCGGCCCTCTGGCCACACATTTGACACCCCTGCTGTAGTCTGCTGTAGTGGTTAAGAGCGGTGGACTCTAATATGGAGAAACGGGTTTGATTTCCCCACTCCTCCTCCACATGCAGCCAGTTGGGTGACCTTGGGTCAGTCATGGTTCTCTCGGCACTCTCTCAGCCCCACCTCCCTCACAGGGTGTCTGCTGCTTGGAAAGGAAGGAGAGATCTTCCAGAAGGGGCCTTTGTCTGAGATCCCTCAACCATCTGAAGCAAGGCAGAAGATAACAAAAAGTAGAGGCCTTCAAGATGGAGGGGCCCCGGCTGTGGAATGGTCTCACCCCACCCCTGTTGCCCTGCCTCATCTTTCAAAGCGTTCAGGCTTCAGTGGGATACATTGCTCTCTTCTAGCCCTCACCTGGATAGCCCAGGCTGGCCCGATCTCGGAAGCTAAGCAGAGCCAGCATTGGCTAGTATACCAGGGTTGTGGCGTGGAGGCAGGTGACGGCAAGCAAACCACCTCTGAATGTCACTTGCCTTCAACCTCCACTAGAGTTCTCCAAAAGTCAACTTGTCTTGATAGCAAAAGAAGCTGGGGCCAAAAAGAAGCTCGACGCTCCACCACTAGAGCGAGAGCCTTTTCGGTGGCAGCCCCTGCTCTGTGGAACGCCCCCCACCCCGAAAACATCAGGGCCCTGTGAGACTTGCCACAGGTCCGCAGGGCCTGCAAGACAGAACTGTTTAAACTAGCATTTAATAACTAACGGGGAAAGGAAAGGAAAGGTCCCCTTTGCAAGCACCAGTCGTTTCCGACTCTGGGGTGACGTTGCTTTCATATTTTCACAGCAGGCTTTTTACTGGGTGGGTTGCCCTTGCCTTCCCCAGTCATCTACTCTTCCCCCCCCCCCCCCCAGGAAGCTGTGTCCTCATTTTACCAACCTCGGAAGGTTGGAAGGCTGAGTCAACTTCGAGCCGGCTACCTGAAAACCCAGCTTCCGCCTGGGATCGAACTCAGGTCGTGAGCAAAGCTTAGGACTACAGTACTGCATCTTTAACACTGCGCCATGGGGCTCTTAGCGGGGAGGCAACCACTGTTCCACCATCCCACAGCACTGACACCTGAACCTTGTTGTTATCCAGTCGCACAGTCGAGTCCGACTCTTTGCGACCCCATGGACAAAGTCACGCCAGGCCCTCCTGTCATCCACCATCCTCCGAAGTCTGCTCAAATTCACGTTTGTTACATCAGTAACACTGTCCAGCCATCTCATCTTTTGCCGTCCCCTTCTTTTGCCTTCTGTCTTTTCTAGCATCAGGATCTTCTCCAGGTAGTGCTCTCTTCTCATTTGGTGGCCAAAGTATTTGAGCTTCAGCATCTGACCTTCCGGGGAACAGTCTGGGTTGATTAACACCTACCCCAGTACAAATGCAGAGCACAAAATAACACCCTGTAGCATCATTATATGTAGCGCTCAATAAGAGTTAAAATCTGCCATCTTGGATCCTAGGGAGTGAACCTGAAACTGTACTATGTGTTTAAACTGTATGAACTGGTTTTTAAAAAAAAATTATAAGCAAACTTTATTGAATGTTTATCAGTACAGCAATGACACGTCCATACATTTTACAAAGGCGGGATCCGTCTAATGTTAATGACAACTACAAGGTCTAGCACTCAATATAGCAGAATAAACAAAATTAGTTCAAGATCAAAAATAAATCAGTTTCTTATAAAATAAATTCTGAGGTACAATATTATGTTCCATTAAATAAGATACAACACACTCTTCATAGTGTTCTAAAGATAATTCAAATGAGTTACATGCAATTTTGTTAATTACAAACAATTTTGTTAATTACATCATCTCTGAAACCAATTTTCTAAAGAAGGTGGAGAGGAGTTTGTATGAACTGTTGGAAATGTTTTAATGATTTTACTCTACCTTTATTTTAACATGTTGGCTTAACTGTTGTTAGCCGCTCTGAGGGTGGGTGGGGAGGGTGGGATATAAATGTCATAAAATAAATAAAAAATAAACAAAAGACAAAAATTGAAAATAAAAAGAAAGCATAACTGTTGCCTTGGGTTTTCCCAAGCTGATTGTCAAATCATCTCCGATTTTGTCTTTGTCCTGTACGGTACCACATGCTGTTTGATAGTTGACTATGCCGAGTTCTAAATCTTGAAAACCACAGAAAAAACCATGGAGCCTTAATGAAACAAACACACTACTTGTAGATATAACACCACGGTTTGCAACAAAGTTTATTTTCAGCACTGGCACTTTAAATCCACGCCTGGCTGTGAGTGGATCGTCTGTAAAGTCTTTGGAAGTCGGAGTGAGACGTATTTTGCACGTTGGAATGGATTTGTGACTATTATTAACTTTGGGAATGTAGATCTTACGTTATTGATCATTCGTGAATCTGATAATTGTAGCTGTTCCATTTGTAATGCTGATGAAAATTACGGGATGGTGTTATATTTACTAGTAGTGTGTTTCTTTCGTTAAGACTCCACGGTTGTTTTCTGTGGTATTCTGCTTCATTCCATAGTACTCCTGGGTTGTTGTGAGTTTTAATTCTAAGCTGGTATCTCTTCTTGGGCCTCCCCCCATCCTCTTTTCAAGATACACATACTGTGATGGCTTTAATGATTATCTTTCAAAAATTGTTTTGAAATAATCTTTATTTTTAACATACACCAAACAAATAGGTCAATACATTGATACAGTTTACGAAATGACAAATACAAAGGATGATAACCGAATACAGAGAACCAGATGCATTATGGATAAAATACAAATAAGGAATGCATTAGAAAAATAAGTCCTGATAGTAAGCCTTATTTAAAAAGTTAAAGGTAGTCCCCTGTGCAAGCAACAGTCATTTCCGACTCTGGGGTGACATTGCTTTCACAACATTTTCACGGCAGACTTTTTATGGGGTGGTTTGCCATTGCCTTCCCCAGTCCTCTACACTTTCCCCCCAGCAAGCTGGGTACTCATTCTACCGACCTTGGAAGGATGGAAGGCGGAGTCAACCTTCGGCCGGCTACCTGAACCCAGCTTCCGCCGGGATTGAACTCAGGTCGTGAGCAGAGAGTTCAGACTGCCTTTTAAAATGGATTTTAAAGAGTTTTATTAGTTTCAGAAAGAGTAAGTGCAGGGGATAGGGGGAATAGAAAGCACAATACATTTGGACCTTATTCTGCATAAAACTACTTTTAAAAGATACAAGCTTATGTCTACAATACCTTCTTTACATAAATTGTCGCATATTATTATGTCTATACTATACATCATCAACATTTTAAAATTTTATACTGTAAATCTTTTGTTTAAGTTATCTATTAATTTTGACAATTCCAGTAAAGGCAATTTTGTAATATAAAATACAGGGGGGAAAAAGGAGAAATAAGTTCACACCAGAGAATCTTAAGAGTCTTGGGTATCTAACCAGGCATAAAATTTCAGCCCGTGTTTTCTTGCTTCTTCTTTAGATCTCCCAGCCAACAGCTGGGAGTTCAGACTGCCTTATTAGCCTTATTAGGAACCACGTTTTGCTGACTCAAATAGGATACTACTGGAAACCAGACTGCTGTAAATTTTTCTTGATAATTTTGCAAATTTGGCATGAGTTAGTAGCTGGTAATTTTACAATGGACAAAACATTCCTACACCTTATTTTGCCTGGATAATAAAGAAGGTGAGCTTTTATCTCCCCATTTTGTAGCAATTACAATCCTAGCGATGGCTAACAAATTTATTTTATTTTATTTGTGCTCAAAATATTTTTTACTTTTGTTTCCAAAGCCCACTGGTAGGAAGGATAACGATAGGATTTCTGGCTTGTCAGGTGATGATTATTGTGAACTTCTTTAAGGTATAGAGAAAACCAGGAGAAAGAAACGTTTTCAAATAAGTATGATACAGTCCCCCCCCCCCCATTGCACTTGTACAGACATTTCAGTGTACAAGTGATAGGATTGCTAACCTCAAGGCGGAACCTGGAGATCCCCTAGAACTGTAGCTGATCTCCAGAGTTCAGTATCTCCTGAAGAAATGGCTAAATTGGAGAGTGGACTCTATGGCATTATACCCCACTGAGGTTCCTCCCTAGGCTACACCCCTGGATCTTCAGGAATTTCCCAACTCTACAGTTGGCAACCTTAAAAAGAGGCCAACAGACAGCAGTTAGCCTAAATCTACCCCAGATAAGCCACAGGCCAAGAACAGACTGGTGTCTCTGGTTTGCCTTGCGTTTCCCCAGTCTGTCCTCTTGAGGTGCCCATTTTTTGGTGGGCAAGCTGGGTAGGCCAGCTGAAGGTTCCACTTGAGCTTCCAGGTCACGAGCTCATACTCTAGAATCATAGAGCTGGAAGGGACCTCCAGAGTCATCTAGTCTAACCCCCTGCACAATGCAGGAAACTCACAAACACCTTCCCCTAAATTCACAGGGTCTTCATTGCTGTCAAATGGCCATCTAGCCTCTGTTTAAAAACCTCCATGGAAGGAGAGCCCACCACCTCCAGAGGAGGAAGCCTGTTCCACTGAGGAACCACTCTAAACTCACAAATCCCTCCCCCTAAATTCACAGGATCTTCATTGCTGTCAGGTGGCCATCTAGCCTGTTTTAAAACCTCCAAGGAAGGAGAGCCCACCACCTCCTGAGGAGGAAGCCTGTTCCACTGAGGAACCACTCTAAACTCACAAACCCCTCCCCCTAAATTCACAGGATCTTCATTGTTGTCAGGTGGCCATCTAGCCTGTTTTAAAACCTCCATGGAAGGAGAGCCTACCACCTCCTCAGGAAGCCTATTCCACTGAGGAACCACTCTAAACTCACAAACCCCTCCCCCTAAATTCACAGGATCCTCATTGCCGTCATATGGCCATCTAGCCTCTGATTAAAAACTCCATGGAAGGAGACTCCACCACCTCCTCAGGAAGCCTGTTCCACTGAGGAACCGCTCTGTTAGGAAGTTCTTCCGGATGTTGAGCCGGAAACTCTTTTGATTTAATTTCAATTGGGGAGGGACGGTGGCTCAGTGGTAGAGCATCTGCTTGGGAAGCAGAAGGTCCCAGGTTCAATCCCTGGCATCTCCAAAAAAAGGGTCCTGGCAAATAGGTGTGAAAAGTCTCAGCTTGAGACCCTGGAGAGCCGCTGCCAGTCTGAGAAGACAATACTGACTTTGATGGACCAAAGGTCTGATTCAGTATAAGGCAGCTTCATATGTTCAATCCGTTGGTTCTGGTCCTACCTTCTGGGGACACAGAAAATAATTCCACATCATCCTTTATATATGACAGCCCTTCAAGTACTTGAAGATGGTGATCCTATCACCTCTAAGCCACCTCCTCTCCAGGCTAAACATGCCCAGCTCCTTCAACCTTTCTTTAGGGTTTGGTCTTCAGACCCCTCACCATCTTCATCACCCTCCTCTGGACCCGTTCCAGCTTGTCTATATCCTTCTTAAACTGTGGTGCCCCAAACTGAACACAATACTCCAGGTGAGGTCTTACCAGAGCAGAGTAAAGCGAAGCAGAGTAAAGCGATGCCATCACTTCATGTGATCTGGACACTATACTTCTGTTGATATAGCCCAAAATTGCATTTGCCTTTTTAGCCACCGCATCACACTGTTGACTCATGTTCAGCATACGGTCTGCTAAGGCCCCTAGATCCTTTTTGCACATACTACTGCTAAGTCAAGTCTCCCCTATCCTATAACCATGCATTGGAGTTTCTGGCTCAACTTTTCCTAGCTCCATTGTAGCGATATAAAATACACTGTAGTGATATTCCACTGGAAGCATAAAACCGGTGCATTTCTTTTTCCTCAACAGAATGCGATTGTGTCCGTTAAAGAGCTCTGCGGACTCCCGCCGATTACCAGTCTGAAGCAGTGCATTGTGACCCTGTCCTCACGGCTGGTGAACAGCGACAACGTCCCCTCGGTGGCTCTCAACATGAAAGACAACTTCCCTTACCTGGAACCTTTGGGGACGCTAACGGATGTACAGAAGAAGGTTCTAGCTGCGTATGACCTGGTAGGAACTCCCTGTTTTTGAAAATTGGGTCAAAAAAGGACTGGGATCCCCAACTTGGTGTCTCTGGGCACTATGATGGTCACTGATGTCTTTCTGGGCACTCACCAAGCATTTTTAGGAAGTGGGTGGGAACCCCATGGACTCCTTTTGAGAGCCAGTTTGGTGTAGTTGTTAAGTGTGTGGACTTTTATCTGGGAGAACCAGGTTTGATTCCCGACTCCTCCACATACACCTGCTGATGTGGCTTTAGGTCAGCCACAAGTTCTCAAAAGAAGCTAAGGACAAAGCGAAATGTGGAGATAAGGAGAGCAGTGCCAAATTGAAACCGTATCCCTTGGTGAGCTGCCTGAAGAAGGATTCTCTGAAAGCGGGCAGAAGCGGCAGTCCAGTTAAAGCAGCCACACCAGTTTGGGAACCGCAATCACACCTGCATTGGTGAATTGGACTTCAGGAAGTCCCACAAACGAAGAAACATTGTACATTGTAAAATGGATTGCGAAATAATTTCAAATTAATGCGGAAAATATTGTGATTTAAAATATAGTTTTCAATATATATTAGTTAAAGCTTTCACGGAGTGTTCTCTTATATACCTTACTCATACCCATGAGCTCTCTGGTTTCATATACAAGTTCTCACAAGCTGTTCTGCTTAAGGGCAGTTCTGGGAGAGCTCTCTCAGCCTCACCTACCTCACAGGGTGTCTGTTGGGGGGAGGGGAAGGGAAAGAAGATTTGTAAACCACTCTGAGAATCCTTTGGGTAATGAAGGGCGGGGTATAAATCCAATCTCTTCCTCCTCCTCCTTAGCTAGCACGGTTTCTGATTGGCCATTGGAGATCTGACTGGCTGTGCAGATTAAAATAATTGTTTCCGTAACAGCTGCTGCTATAATGTTGGTTTTATTCTCCTTTTCTCCCTCTCCCCTCTTTCCCAGTGTTTTTTTTTTAAATTACCTCTCTTTCCCCCTCCGCTTGAGCTTCCTCTGTGTGTGGCTCCGCCTCCTGCAGCAGCGTTTGGCTCCGCCTCTTGTGGCAGACATTTTGGGGTGGAGCCCATCACTCCTGTGTCAGAAGTCTAAAGGTGTCTGTGGGCTCAAGAAAGATAAGGAGTGATGGCATAGGAGATAAAGGATATCGGTGTGTTTGGCAAAGATAGTGTGCATGCAGAAAAGTGGTCTCAGCAGAAGTGTGATAGTGTGGTATCAGCAAAAGCTTCAAGTCTGTCTTGAGACTTCCAGGCTGAATAACATATTCCTCTGCTGACAATGGTGTTTCCTCTTTATTTGTAAATGTAAGTAATCATGCTGGCTTGTGCGCCCCCCCCCTCCACCGAGTCTCTCAGGAATTCTGGCTTTATGGCATGCTTCCTCATATCAGGCCTTTTTCATAGCAGGAGTTCCATTGCCTATTAGGCCACTCTGAACTCACTGAAAATGTCAAGACAGTGTGCAATTGCAATAAAAAAGGCCAGCGCCATGCTGGGAATTATTAGGAAGGGAATTGAAAACAAATTAGCCAGTATCATAATGCCCCTAATAAATCGATGGTGCGGTCTCATTTGGAATACTGTGTACAATTCTGGTCACCTCACCTCAAAAAGGATATTATAGCATTGGAAAAAGTGCAGAAAAGGACAACTAGAATGATTAAAGGTTTGGAACACTTTATCTATGAAGAAAGGTTAAAACGCTTGGGGCTCTTTAGCTTGGAGAAACGTCGACTGCGGGGTGACATGATAGAGGTTTACAAGATTATGCATGGGATGGAGAAAGTAGAGAAAGAAGTACTTTTCTCCCTTTCTCACATGACAAGAACTTGTGGGCATTCGATGAAATTGCTGAGCAGACAGGTTAAAACGGATAAAAGGAAGTACTTCTTCACCCAAAGGGTGATTAACATGGAATTCACTGCCACAGGAGGTGGTAGCGGCTATAAGCATAGCCAACTTTAAGAGGGGATTGGATAAAAATATGGAGCAGAGGTCCATCAGTGGCTATTAGCCACTATTATATATGTGTGTGTGTGTATTCAGGGTACTTGGGTGGCAACAGTGGGAGGGCTTCTGGAGTTCTGACCCCAGCGGTGGCCCTCCTGATGGTCCAGAGTTTTGGACTCTGTGTGACACAGAGTGTTGGACTGGATGGACCATTGGCTTGATCTGACATAGTTTCGCTTATGTTCTTTTGTCCGGAGCAGTGCTGCTCTGTCTTCTTGGTGCTTGGGGGCAAGAATGGGAGGTGTTCTGGAGTTCTGGCTCCACTGGTGGACCTCCTGAGGGCCCTTGGGTTTTGGCCACAGAGTGCTGGACTGGATGGCTTCTTAATGCTTAACTGGAAACGGTTTTCTTTTTATCATACATAGAATCTGCCTTTAGTCCCAGTCAGAAAGGCAGAGGATAAAGAAATAATAATATCTTCTCTGTGGCTGGCTTGGCTTTCCTGTTGTCGTGTTAGGGCATACCACCTTGCCTTACCGTTAGACACGAAATAATGAGTTAAAAGTGCTTTGCATAATTTCATGCTTAAACATCACAGTATGGGACTGACATAATTAATTCTTTTTGATAATCTGGCATGAAATGGTGAGCAATTAGATGAAGTTTGTCCTTCTAGATGCAACGATTATGCTTACTGTAACCGTTTTCTGTCTGGGTCGTTGGGGTTTAATCTGTGCGGGGAGTCTTCGTGCGAATATCTGCTTTTAGAGAAATCGCTTTTCTTCCACTGTTTAATGGCGCGTGGAGCGGCTCTGATGTACCGGAGGCAGCTGTTCGGAGACCCCTCGAAATGGTCTTGAAAACAATTAACTGCCTGTTGTGTTGCTTCTGTCCTTTGTCCACAGATTGGCTCGACAAAGGCCATTTGTGCGGTGTTTGTTTTCATTTCTCTGGATGATTATATCTGCCGCTGCCGACTTCTGTGAGCGGGGAGTGGGGGGGGGGGCTTTACTTCTCAATCCGAAAGGTTTAAGTTACTGATAACAAGGCATTCTTCCACAAAACACATTACTGCTACATTATTAAAGAAGCATTGCTTGGTTCAAATGGGAAACAAAAATTCCAACCGGCTAGAATTTGCAGATATAGGAGTGGAAGCAGTGAATGCAGTCGAGCCTCATAAAAGCCCCATGCGGTGTCGTTCAGTTCAAGCAGAGACTGAGAGTTCTGTTGTTAAAAATCACTGACACTTGGGTTCCCAGCTCCCAGGTGGTAACTGGAAATCTTCTGAGATTACTGCTAGGGTTGCCTGAACGCCTCCCCTAATGGGGCCAGAGCCCCCCACTTCCAGACTTCACTGCCCAGCTGCCAATCACTACTGACAGCCCTACTTAAAAGTCCTTTGGTTTGACTTGATTTTTTGCCCCCATGGCCCTTGCTAACAGCCCCCCCGGATATGTAGGAAGAGGTAATACATGATAGAGGTTGACAAGATGATGTAAGGGATAGAGAAGGCAGAGAAAGAAGCCCTATTCTCCCTTCCTCACAATACAAGAACTTATGGGCATTCAATGAAATCGCTGAGCAGTCGGGTTAGAACGGATAAAAGGAAGCCCTTCTTCACCCAAAGGGTGATTAACACGTGGAATTCACTGCCGCAGGAGGTGGCGGCGGCTACAAGCATAGCCAGCTTCAAGAGGGGATTGGATAAAAATATGGCGCAGAGGTCCATCAGTGGATAGTAGCCACAGGGTATTGATGGAACCCTCTGTCTGGGGCAGGGATGAGTTTGGGGGGAGGGGAGGCACAGTGGGAGGGCTTCTAGTGTCCTGGCCCCATTGGTGGACCTCCTGATGGCACTTGGGGATTTTTGGCCACTGTGTGACACAGAGTGTTGGACTGGATGGGCCACTGGCCTCATCCAACATGGCTTCTCTTATGTTCTTATGTCTGGGGCAGTGATGCTCTGTATTCTTGGTGCTTGGGGAGGCAACAGTGGGAGGGTTTCTAGTGTCCTGACCCCACTGATGAACCTCCTGATGGCACCTGGTTTTTTGGCCACTGTGTGACACCAAGTGTTGGACTGGAGGGGCCATTGGCCTGGTCCAACATGGCTTCTCTTATGTTCTTCTTTCTGGGGCAGTGATGCTCTATATTCTTGGTGCTTGGGGGGTCAACAATGGAAGATCTTCTAGTGTCCTGGCCCACTCTTGGTGTTCTGGATCTCTTGGTGGCAACTGGTTTTTTGGCCACTATGTGACACCAAGTGTTGGACTGGATGGGCCATTGGCCTGGTCCAACATGGCTTCTCTTATGTTCTTATGACACAGAGTGTTGGACTGGATGGGCCATTGGCCTAGTCCAACATGGCTTCTCTTATGTTATGACACAGAGTGTTGGACTGGATAGGTCACTGGCCTGGTCCAACATGGCTTCTCTTATGTTCTTATGACACAGAGTGTTGGACTGGATGGGCCATTGGCCTGATCCAACATGGCTTCTCTTATGTTCTCATGTGACACAGAGTGTTGGACTGGATGGGCCACTGGCCTGATCCAACATGACTTCTCTTATGTTCTCATGTGACACAGAGTGTTAGACTGGATGGGCCATTGGCCTGATCCAACATGGCTTCTCTTATGTTCTCATGTGACACAGAGTGTTGGACTGGATGGGCCATTGGCCTGATCCAACATGGCTTCTCTTATGTTCTCATGTGACACAGAGTGTTTGACTGGATGGGCCATTGGCCTGATCCAACATGGCTTCTCTTATGTTCTCATGTGACACAGAGTGTTGGACTGGATGGGCCACTGGCCTGATCCAACATGGCTTTTCATGTTCTCATGTGACACAGAGTGTTAGACTGGATGGGCCATTGGCCTGATCCAACATGGCTTCTCTTATGTTCTTATGGTACATAGTGTTGGACTGGATGGGCCATTGGCCTGATCCAACATGGCTTCTCTTATGTTCTCATGTGACACAGAATGTTGGACTGGATGGGCCACTGGCCTGATCCAACATGGCTTCTCTTATGTTCTCATGTGACACAGAGTGTTAAACTGGATGGGCCATTGGCCTGATCCAACATGGCTTCTATTATGTTCTTATGACACAGAGTGTTGGACTGGATGGGCCATTGGCCTGATCCAACAGGGCTTCTCTTATGTTCATATGTGACACAGAGTGTTGGACTGGATGGGCCATTGGCCTGATCCAACATGGCTTCTCTTATGTTCTTATGTGACACAGAGTGCTGGACTGGGTGGGCCATTGGCCTGATCCAACATGGCTTCTCTTATGTTCTTATGACACAGAGTGTTGGACTGGATGGGCCATTGGCCTGATCCAACAAGGCTTCTCTTATGTTCTTATGTGACACAGAGTGTTGGACTGGATGGGCCACTGGCCTGGTCCAACAAGGCTTCTCTTATGTTCTTCTGTAATGGGCTTATGCTGTTCCTGATATTGTTTCCCAGACCTATGGCTGGTCTAAAGGCAGTGGGTCATCTCCAGTGAATGTTAATAGTCCATCACAGTTCTCCTTTGTTATCTGATACACGTTGCTTTGACTCCCTAAAGCTCCTTCCCTGACAATTTTGTCGGTGTCTGAGGTTTTCCCAGAGTCAATCTCGTTGTTGTCTGTTGCCTCTCGGGCCCGTGTCAATTAATACATCTCTGTCACAATTAAAGTAGTAAAAAATGGGAATTATGCTCCCGGAGGAGATAGATAACATGAATATATGACCTTGCAGCTGTTTTGTTCATGAGAAAGAAAGTAATTAAGACTGTGAGCCCCAATTATGTGGAAGAGCTAGGGAACGTTGAACGTGACTTTAATATGAGATAATCTCTTGAAAAGGCAGAAATAGGACAGTTTGGGAATAAGCAAATCAACTGCCTCAGAATCGAAGTTCCTTTCGCCTGCGTGCCTGCCAGGGAAAGCTGAATTATGGGGTTCGTCGATGCTGACTTACTTTATAAATTGACCCTATAGAACTAAATGGTGATACTTTATATTCTTCTAGGGTTGGTTTAAGGTGCTGTCTACCAATGGGAATGAACATTTCCTTACTATGCAGTGCCCCCAAGCAGAATCTTAGACCATGGAGTACCTTTTGGCAGGAGATGATTAATAATCAGGCCTTGGGCTGCTATGGGTTGAAATTAAATCCGAAGAGTTTCCGGCTCAACATTAGGAAGAACTTCCTGAACGTTAGAGCGATTCCTCAGTGGAACAGGCTTCCTCCTCGGGAGGTGGTGGGCTCTCCTTCCTTGGAGGTTTTTAAACAGAGGCTAGATGGCCACCTGACAGCAATGAAGATCCTGTGAATTTAGGGGAGGTGTTTGTGAGTTTAGAGTGGTTCCTCAGTGGATCAGGCTTCCTTGGGAGGTGGTGGGCTCTCCTTCCTTGGATGTTTTTCAACAGAGGCTAGATGGCCACCTGACAGCAATGAAGATCCTGTGAATTTAGGGGGATGTTTTTGTGAGTTTAGAGTGGTTCCTCAGTGGATCAGGCTTCCTTGGGAGGTGGTGGGCTCTCCTTCCTTGGAGGTTTTTCAATAGAGGCTAGATGGCCACCTGATCCTGTGAATTTAGGGGGAGGTGTTTGTGAGTTGAGAGCGGTTCCTCAGTGGATCAGGCTTCCTTGGGAGGTGGTGGGCTCTCCTTCCTTGGATGTTTTTCAACAGAGGCTAGATGGCCACCTGACAGCAATGAAGATCCTGTGAATTTAGGGGGAGGTGTTTGTGAGTTTAGAGTGATTCCTCAGTGGAAGAGGCTTCCTCCTTGTGAGGTGGTGGGCTCTCCTTCCTTTGAGGTTTTTAAACAGAGGCTAGATGGCCACCTGACAGCAATGAAGATCCCTGTGAATTTAGGGGGAGGTGTTTGTGAGTTTAGAGCGGTTTCTCAGTGGAACAGGCTTCCTCCTTGGATAATGGTGGGCTCTCCTTCCTTGGAGGTTTTTAAGCAGAGGCTGGATGGCCATCTGACAGCAATGAAGATCCTGTGAATTTAGGGGGAGGTGTTTGTGAGTTTAGAGTGGTTCCTCAGTGGAACAGGCTTCCTCGGGCAGTGGTGGGCTCTCCTTCCTTGGAGGTTTTTAAACAGAGGCTAGATGGCCACCTGACAGCAATGAAGATCCTGTGAATTTAGGGGGAGGTGTTTGTGAGTTTAGAGCGGTTTCTCAGTGGAACAGGCTTCCTCCTTGGGAAATGGTGGGCTCTCCTTCCTTGGAGGTTTTTAAGCAGAGGCTAGATGGCCACCTGACAGCAATGAAGATCCTGTGAATTTAGGGGGAGGGGTTTGTGAGTTTAGAGCGGTTTCTCAGTGGAACAGGCTTCCTCCTTGGGAAATGGTGGGCTCTCCTTCCTTGGAGGTTTTTAAGCAGAGGCTGGATGGCCATCTGACAGCAGTGAAGATCCTGTGAATTTAGGGGGAGGTATTTGTGAGTTTCCTGCAGGCCCTGTAAGCTTCCAGTAGGCCCTGTAAGAATAGTCTTGTAAGCTCTTGGAGGATTGGCTACATCAGGAGTGTGTCGCCTAATAGGCAAAGGAGTTCCTGCTATCAAAAAAAGCCCTGGGCCACACCCCTGTGATATAGCCTATCCTCCTGGAGCTTACAGTAGGCCCTGTAAGAACAACCCTGTAAGCTCTTGGAGGATTGACTACATCAGGAGTGTGTGGCCTAATATGAAAAGGAGTTCTGGCTACAAACAAGAGCCCTGTCTTCATGTATTTCTGAGCCCAGAATTGGCCACCCTTCATGTACATCATGAACGGCCCCGTTGCGCAGAGTGGTAAAGCAGCAGTACTGCAGTACTGTGATCTCAACTCTTGCATTCTAGCTGGTTCAGGTAGCGGGCCCAAGGTTGACTTCCATCCTTCCGAGGTCGGTAAATGGAGTCCCCAGCTTGCTTGGGAGAAAGGGTAGATGACTGGGGAAGGCAATGGCAAACCACCCCGTAAAAAGTCTGCCGTGAAAACGTTGTGAAAGCAACGTCACCCCAGAGTCGGAAACGACTGGTACTTGTGCAGGGGACCTTTCCTTTTTCCATGTTCAGCATGCATAAGATGGCAGCTCAATATGGTTACTTGTACATAAAGTTAGGCCCACGATATTGAGGGTGTTACGCTCCTGCCTGTTTCCCTCTGACCCTGCATCTCGTGTTCCTTCGCTCAGCTGTCAAAATTATATTTGATGCAAAGCAAATGTTTATTGAGTTTACTTGATAATGTCTCATTTACTGTGTTTTAGGAAGGGGAACTCAATTTCTGGGAGGCGTGAACGGGGTCTTTTCAGTGTGTATGGTGTATTCTGAGATACCCTACGGATTCCTGCCCGAGAGATGCAGGAGTGAGAAATGGTCAGCGTTTAAATGTTTTCTTTTCCTTGACAGATGATCCAGGAGAGCAAGGTTCTTACAGAAACAGCAGACGCCGTTTATGACAAGATTGTTCAGTGCCAGAAAACAGGTAACCTCTTTTCTTTTTAAAGATGTCTAAGATACTTCAGATACACCCCATCCTCTATATGACAGCCCTTCAAGTACTGAGAGGTGATAGGATCGCCATCTTCAAGTACTTGAAGGGCTGTCATCTAGAGGATGGTGTGGAATTGTTTTCTGTGGCCCCAGAAGGTAGGACCAGAACCAGTGGGTTGAAATTAAATCCAAAGAGTTTCCGGCTCAACACTAGGAAGAGCTTTCTGACCGTTAGAGCGATTCCTCAGTGGAACAGGCTTCCTCCTCGGGAGGTGGTGGGCTCTCCTTCCTTGGAGGTTTTTCAAAAGAGGCTAGATGGCCATCTGACAGCAATGAAGATCCTGTGAATTTAGGGGGAGGCGTTTGTGAGCTTAGAGTGGTTCCTCAGTGGAACAGGCTTCCTTGGAAGGTGGTGGGCTCTCCTTCCTTGGAGGTTTTTCAACAGAGGCTAGATGGCCATCTGACAGCAATGAAGATACTGTGAATTTAGCGGGAGGTGTTTGTGAGTTTCCTGCATTGTGCAGGCGGTTAGACTAGATGACCCCGGAGGTCCCTTCCAACTCTAGGATTCTATGGGATAATCTTCTATTCTATGAGAGAGAAGAGGGCTTTATTGGGAGGGGGAGGGGAGGCAGCAAATTGATTGTAGGACTCCACAGGACCCTACATTAGCACTTGCTGGTCTTAAAGGTGCTTTCTTTGCATCTTTCCCATGGCATCCAGGGAACTGGGCAAAGGAAACTGGCTCTTTCCTTCCTTCCCCAGGGGACCAGGAGGAGGAGGAGCCTCAGCCAATAGAAGAGAGGCACTTGGCTCAGTAGCTCTGCTGTGCGATTGAAAGAGCCTGGCAAAGCAATCTCCCCCTCTCCACCATTCCTCTCCAAGGGAAGAGCCTCAGCCAATAGTTGTTTTCTTTGTGTCTCACCTCCAGTCGTCAATAAGAACGGGACCTTTCTTTTGCATAAAATAATACAATAGAATACACGGATCTCGTAGTTGTATGTGTCACAATGTCTCTTCGTGGGCCTTTCGACGGCCAGCACGTAAACCCAACGCTTCGTCTCTTCTTAGGAATGGAATTCCGCGAAGAGTTGCACAACCTGGGAATGAAGGAAGGTCTAAAAGGGAGGAAGCTCAGCAAGGCTGTTGAAAGTTTTGCATGGGATATCACTGTGCTTAAGGTAAGCAAGAGGATTTCCTGTGGGAATTCGTAATTTTTTTTTAAAGATTCGTTTGGTTGGCAGATTTTTACACCACCTCTCCGTGAAGCTGCCCAAGGAGGCTTACAAAAGAAAAAATAAAATATTAACACATGGAGTTCACTGCCGCAGGAAGTGTTGGTGGTTACAATCATAGATGGCTTCAAGAGGGAACTGAATAAACATGGACCAGAGAACCATAATGAGTGGCTATTAGCCACAGTCTAATCAGGGGTGCCGAAGTCATTTGTTATGAGGGCCAGATCTGACATAAATGAGACCTTGTCAGACGGGGCCATATCAGGCCAGGAAATTTGTGGAGCTATTTAAGTTTAGGTAGCAGAGAGATAAACTTCATAAAGGACACAAACAAATAAATTTTTTTTTTTAAAATAAAAAACTTAAAATAAAACATGCTTAAAACATTAGCACTAATTGGTCTTAAAGGTGCTTTCTTTGTATTTCTCCAATGGGATCCAGGGAACTGGGCAAAGGAAACTGGTTCTTTCCTTCCTTCCTTCCCCAGGAGACCAGGAGGGGGAAGAGCCTCAGCCAATAGAAGAGAGGCACTTGGCTCAGTAGCTCTGCTGTGCAATTGAAAGAGCCTGGCAAAGCAATCTCTCCCTCTCCACCATTCCTCTCCAAGGGAAGAGCCTCAGCCAATTGAGAAAATAGAAGTTTTGCTCTGTGGCTCTGCTGTGTGATTGAGCAAACCTTGCAAAAGAAGCTGTGCTGCAGAAGAAAGCAAGAGAGGGGGAGAAGGAAGCAGATGACTGCCAGTTGCTCAGGAGACTGATAGGAGTCCTCTGGGGGCCTGATTCAGCCCTCGGGCCGCATGTTTGACACCCCTGGTCTAGATGGAACACTCTTTCTGGGGCAGTGAGGCTCTGTATTCTTGGTGCTTCAGGGGCAACAGTGGGAGGGCTTCTGGAATTCTGGCCGCATTGGTGGACATCCTGATGACTTCCGGATTATGGCCCCTATGTGACACAGGGTGTTGGACTGGATGGGTCACTGACCTGATCCAGCATGGCTTTTTGTATGTTCTTGTGTTCTTATTCAAAGATATTAAGGTCTTATGAATCTCAAGCTTGGTCGAACGCATGTTTTGCAGAAGAAATTGGCTAGGAATTTTCATTTGAAAGAAATGGCAGTTGAGAAACTCTTGCCAGAGGCCTTGGAAAACTGCTGGGTCTGATTCTGTTTCTGCAAGGGAGTTTTTTGTGGTGATATCATTAAACTCTTTGGAGCGTAGTAAAATAATTGAATCATGATTTTGCTGGGGGGGGGTTTCCCTCCCCCTCCCCTCTCTTTAAGCATCAAAGTAGCAATTCTGTTTCTGGAAATGTGCAATGTGGTGATAGGTTTGGAAGTGGGAACCCGAAGCGTGTGGGCAGTCTTGTGAAAACGTGGGCTGAGGGTGTTCACTTTCGACAGAAAATGCATGTGAGACATTCGCTTGGATGCAGTTTCGGCAAATAAAAATACCGAACGTTCAGTCTGCCGTCTGTGTTGCTGGACATGTCAAATTGTTGGCAGTTGCCGTTCTTTTTCTTTTCTTCTTTCTGATGAAAACCAGAAATCGGTAACTCTGGGAATGACAAACTGATTCGCTTATTGCGGCGTGGTTTTTTTCTGGGCAGTCTTGACTCATACGTTGGTGAATTGTTTCAAAGGCCTCTATTGAAATGACTCCCTCATCCTTATCCTCTCTTATCCTTATGAGCCGACCTCCAAGACTGCACTCCTGAGTATTGAAGATAAAAAAAACCCGGACTATTTTCCTCCTCCCAGTTGCCCCCATTTTGGAATCCTCACTTTTCACGAGACAAACAAACTGCGGTTTGTTGAGAAACCTTCATTTGGATATCATGACGAATCGGTGTTTGTTGTCAAGGAGGAAACCATGTTTGTGGATTTCCAGTTTAGCCTGAAGTCTTGATGCAGCCCGGTTGAGCGACAGCAGACACCTTATGGAGACAGCCACGGGTTGTTTTGTTTCCTTCTTCCTAAAGAAATTGAGGACTGTCAGACAGTCACATCCTCCTTCTGTCTGAAGTCAGACTATATTTAGCCTGCGTCTGAAGTGCGGGTTTCCTCTTAGGGAATAAAAAAGGCCATATCTCTCCGTGAATAATTCATAACCCAGCAAATCCTAACAAAGAACTTTTCCCTCTGGGGGAGGAGGACTTCCGCTGGTCCCCATACTTTGATACAATCTATTTGCCGTCCTGACCTGTAAATATTTATGCCATTCTGAAACCAGGGGATCCTGGTTTTGCTGTCAACAAAGCCAACCTATGATCTTGCTCTGCCGAGTGGCCTCTTACTCATAGAATCATAGAATTGGAGAGTTGGAAGGGGCCTCCAGGGTCATCTAGTCCAACCCCCTGCACAATGCAGGAAACTCACAAACACCTCCCCCTAAATTTACAGGATCTTCATTGCGGTCAGATGGCCATCTAGCCTCCAAGGAAGGAGAGCCCACCACCGCCCAAGGAGGAAGCCTGTTCCACTGAGGAACCGCTCTAACGGTCAGGAAGTCCTTCCTAATGTTGAGCCAGAAACTCTTTTGATTTAATTTCAAGCCGTTGATTCTGGTCCTACCTTCTGGGACCACAGAAAACAATTCCACACCATCCTCTATATGACAGCCCTTCAAGTACTTGAAGATGGTGATCCTATCACCTCTCAGCCGCCTCCACTCCAGGCTAAACATCCCCAGCTCCTTCAACCGTTCCTCATAGGACTCGGTCTCCAGACCCCTCACCATCTTTGTCGCCCTCCTCTGGACCCATTCCAGCTTGTCTATATCCTTCTTCAAATGTGGTGCCCAAAACTGAACACAAGACTCCAGGTGAGGTCTTACCAGAGCAGAGCAAAGCGATACCATCACATCACATGATCTGGACACTATACTTCTGTTGATATAGCCCAAAATTGCATTTGCCTTCATAGCCACCCCATCACACTGTTGACTCATGTTCAGCGTATGATCCACTAAGACCCCTAGATCCTTTTTGCACATATACTGCTAAGACAAGTCCCCCCCATCCTATAACCATGCCTTGGATTTCTCCTACCTAAATGCAGAACTTTACATATAATAATAATAATAATAATAATAATAATAATAATAATAATAATAATAATAATAATAATAATAATAATAAATCCCTGTTAAAATTCATTTTTATTGGTTTTAGCCCAGTTTTCCAGCCTGTCAAGGTCATCCTGTATCCTGTTTCTGTCTTTATGTGGGTGTAATATCATCATAGCTTAGTTATGGTGTCCTAAGGTGTAATGGGACACTGTGTGATGGACACTCACAATGTTATTCATCTTAACCTGAGTGGTAAACCCTGCAGGACAACTGTTTTTTTGTTTGCCATCAAGTCACAACTTACACCAATCCTGTTGAGTTTTCAAGGCAAGAGACCTTCAGAGATGTTCATGGGCTACCTTCACAAGAAGAAGAAAAGAGATTGGATTTATATCCTGCCCTTCGCTAGCCAAAGGAGTCTCAGAGCAGCTTACAAATCTCCTTTCCCTTGCCCTCCCCACAACAGACACCCTACCCTGTGAGGTGGGTGGGGCTGAGAGAGCTCTCCCAGAACTGCTCTTGAGCAGAACGGCCTTGAGAGAACTTGTGGCTGACCCAAGGTCACATCAGCAGGGGCATGTGGAGGAGTGGGAAATCAAACCTGGTTCTCCCAGATAAGAGTCCACACACTTCACCACTACACCAGACTGGCTCTCCAGAAGGAAGGAAGGAAGGAAGGAAGGAAGGAAGGAAGGAAGGAAGGAAGGAAGGAAGGAAGGAAGGAAGGAAGGAAGGAAGGAAGGAGAAGATATTGGATTTATATCCCACCCTCCACTCTGAATCTCAGAGTCTCAGAGCGGCTCACAATCTCCTTTACCTTTGTCCCCCACGACAGACACCCTGTGAGGTGGGTGGGGCTAAGAGAGCTATTACAACAGCTGCCCTTTCAAGGACAACTCTTGTGAGAGCTATGGCTGACCTAAGGCCATTCCAGCAGCTGCAAGTGGAAGAGTGGGGAATCAAACCTGGTTCTCCCAGGTAAGAGTCCGCACACTTCACCACGACACCAAACTGGCTCTCTTAATGGTTGTGTCATTCAGATTCATCTCAAAATTGATTAAAACAGGCCATGGGTATGCAACTAGCAAAAAGGACTTTTCCATTTGTTTGAAACATGTTGCATGGATAACTGAAATCCGTAGGACCCTACATTGGGAATAATGATAGATGGGTGCACCTTCTTTTGAGACTTGTAGAACTGGAGCACATGGTCCAATCTTTTTGAAGCTTGCGGGGGAGGGGGGAGTTGAGGAGAGGCACCAGATGATAGGTGGGGCTGAGAGAGTTTTTACAGCAGCTGCTCTTTCAAGGACAACCTCTGCCAGAGCTATGGCTGACCCAAGGCCATTCCAGCAGCTGCAAGTGGAGGAAGAAGAAGAAGACTGTAGATTTATACCCCACCCTTCACTCTGAATCAGAGTCTCAGAGCAGCTCACAATCTCCTTCATCTTCCTCCCCGCAACAGACACCCTGTGATGTGGGTGGGGCTGAGAGGACTCGCCCAGCAGCTGCCCTTTCAAGGACAACCTCTGCCAGAGCTATGGCTGACCCAAGGCCATTCCAGCAGGTGCAAGTGGAGGAGCGGGGAACCAAACCCGGTTCTTCCAGATAAGAGAGCTATGGCTGACCCAAGGCCATTCCAGCAGCTGCAAGTGGAGGAGCGGGGAACCAAACCCGGTTCTCCCAGATAAGAGAGCTATGGCTGACCCAAGGCCATTCCAGCAGCTGCAAGTGGAGGAGCGGGGAACCAAACCCGGTTCTCCCAGATAAAAGAGCTATGGCTGACCAAGGCCATTCCAGCAGCTGCAAGTGGAGGAGTGAGGAATCAAACCTGGTTCTCCCAGATAAGAGTCCGCACACTTAACCACTACACCAAACTGGTTCTCATGAGTTTTGGGGTGCGAGCTTCCTTTTAACTTTTTGACATCCCTGGGGCTTGCATTATCTGTATGCGGTTATAAAGAAGCACATTTGCGCATAATCTATCAAGGCAGTGGCCTCAGTTGGCTGTGCATCGGTTGTTAGCTAGCAATGGAAAATTACCAGCAAGCTCTGACAACAATTTTTGCGTAGTATTGTCCAATCTCCCCAAGGTGTTCATTAATCAATCCGCGTCCCTCTTGAGTGTTGACGACCAGCTATTGTATTGGAAAGCAACACCACCGCCCCCTCCCCCCAAGATTGCTGGTAACGCCTCAAGCAACTAGGAGGTCTGTTTAGTTTTAAATAACCAGAGATCCGTGAGTCACCGGTTCCTTTATGCAGCGGTTTGTTTCTTGCAAAGGGAAGTCTTCCGGCTGTTCCGACAATGGACGCCATCCCCTTCCCGGTTGTTCAGTCCCGTCCTTTCATTAGTCAGGTTTTGTTTTTTTAAATGCAGAATCTTAACTCTGGTTTGCAAGGTATTGTTGGTCTTAAAGGTGCTTTCTTTGTATTTCTCCTGTGAGATCTGGGGAGCTGGGCCAAGGAAGCTCTGGCTCTTTCCCTTCCTCCCCAGAGGACCAGGAGGGGGAGGAGCCTCAGCCAATGGAGAAAACTGAGGTTTTGCTCTGTCGCTGCTGTGCAATTAATTGAGCAAGCCTAGCATTGGAGAAAGTTCAGAAAAGGGCAACTAGAATGATTAAAGGGCTGGAACACCTTCCCTATGAAGAAAGGTTGAAACGCTTAGGGCTCTTTAGCTTGGAGAAACGTCGACTGAGGGGTGACATGATAGAGGTTTACAAGATAATGCATGGGATGGAGAAAGTAGAGAAAGAAGTACTTTTCTCCCTTTCTCACAATACGAGAACTCGTGGGCATTCGATGAAATTGCTGAGCAGACAGGTTAAAACGGATAAAGGGAAGTACTTCTTCACCCAAAGGGTGATTAACATGTGGAATTCACTGCCACAGGAGGTGGTGGCGGCCACAAGCATGGCCACCTTCAAGAGGGGGTTAGATAAAAATATGGAGCAGAGGTCCATCAGTGGCTATTAGCCACAGTGTGTATGTGTGTGTGTGTGTGTGTGTGTGTGTGTGTGTATATATATATATATATATATATATATATATATATATATATATATATATATATATATATATATATATATATATATATATATATTTGGCCGCTGTGTGACACAGAATGTTGGACTGGATGGGCCATTGGCCTGATCTAACATGGCTTCTCTTATGTTCTTATGCAAAGCAAGTTGTTATTATTATCATTTATTTGATTTATATCTTGCCCTCCCACCAAGGCTGGCTCAGGGCAGCTCACAACCTATAAAATCACATAACAATATCGCCAACAATTACATTTAAACAGGTTTAGGTCAGCCATTAATTAAAACAATCTAAAACAGGGGTGGCCAGCGGTAGCTCTCCAGATGTTTTTTGCCTACAACTCCCATCAACCCCAGCCAGCATGGCCAAGGACTGGGACTGATGGGAATTGTAGGCAAAAAAACATCTGGAGCGCCACCCTTGGCCACCCCTGATCTAAAACACTTGCAACAATATGGTGCTTATATCAGAATATCCTTTCAGTTCAGTTGGATAACGGATGTTCTTCCTGCTGCTATATTGGCATGTCGGGATCAATTGAAGTCGACCTGGAAAAGTATAGTCTTGCAGGCCCTGCAGAACTGCGCAAGTTGAGATGCAGAAGGAAGCAAGACAGGGAGAAGGAAGCAGACAAGAGCACAGACGCTCGGGGGCCTGATAGGAGCTCTCTGGGAGCCTGATTTGTCCCCCAGGCCGCATGTTTGACACCCCTGTGATAGAGGTTTACCAGATTATGCATGGGATAGAGAAGTCACTTGTAGGAATGCCAGCCTCCAGCTGGTACCTGGGGATTCTCCAGAATTACAGCTCATCTCCGGATTGCAGAGGTCAGTTCTCCTGGAGAGAACTTTGGAGGGTGGGCCCTGTGGCCTTGCACCCCACTGAGGTCTCTGAGAGCCAGTTTGGTGTAGTGGTTAAGTGCGCGGACTCTAATCTGGGAGAACCAGGTTTGATCCCCCACTCCCCCACTTGCACCTCCTGGAATGGCCTTGGGTCAGCCATAGCTCTGGCAGAGGTTGTCCTTGAAAGGGCAGCTGCTGTGAGAGTTCTCCCAGCCCCACCCACCTTGCAGGATGTCTGATGTGGGGGAGGAAAGATAAGGAGATTGTGAGCCGCTCTGAGACTCTTCGGAGTGGAGGGCGGGATATCAATCCAATATCTTCATCTACCTCACAGGGTGTCTGTTGTGGGGGAGGAAGTTAAAGGAGATTGTGAGCCGCTCTGAGACCCTTCGGAGTGGAGGGCGGGATATAAATCCAATATCTTCATCTACCTCACAGGGTGTCTGTTGTGGGGGAGGAAGGTAAAGGAGATTGTGAGCCGCTCTGAGACTCTTCGGAGTGGAGGGCGGGATATAAATCCAATATCTTCTTCTTCTTCTCTGTCCTCCCCAGACTCCATCCCCAAATCTCCAGGAGTTTCCCAAACTGGATCTGGTAACCCTCTCCCCCGCATTCCCCATTGGTGGCCAACGGAAACATGATAAGCCTACTTAACATGGTTCATTTTTCAACAGGAATATTTAAAAGTCAAGTATTTATATTAGCCGCTAATACGAGCAGTTATGATTTTACATAACAAAGCAGGAGCGGGGGGGGGGGGAGCTCTCGAGTTTATAGAGATCAGCGTTTATGTAGAAAGCTCTTAGAAGGCCATTTACAAATTCAACATTTAACGTCTTAGAAGAAAAAAAACGAGACAACGGCTACTGTTCCTCTGGCAGAAAAGAGACACTTCGGAGTGAAAGTGGAGCTGTCGTTCTTCTCCTTCACTCTCTCTCCGGGTGTCTCATCTGCATGAAGCTCTTTTTAAATGGTGACATTTCCAGGAGGACACACACATCAAAGCGTTCCCTTCTCCTGCAGGGCTGTTAATTAAAGGAAGTCGGGAAAGGTGACTGTTGTTCACTTGCGTCCTTTTCAAGGGGGCGAGAGGAGAGGAGAAACTCCAAGCCGCTGAATTTGTGTTCTGATTTCATTTGGAAGGATCTTTTAAAAAAAACCCACACACCCTTGTTAATCTTGTTAAAATTAGTTTTCAGAATGAAAAAGGGTCATAGTCAGGGTGAGCTTCCATTTAATTGCTTAAATGCTAATTGGATAATTCTTCTTCTTTTTCTTCTTGAAATTTGGGTGGACTTTTGAGGAGAGGCACCAGCATCCATGCTGAAAATTTGATGTCTGTATCTCAAAAAACAGATCGTCAGACCCCCGGATCAGTTCCCCATTATAGACTATGGGGATTATAAGCTTTAAGTGAGCCGAAGGGCTTTTAAGTTGTGGCCCCTTAAAATGCAATTGTGACTCTGCGACTTTACCTGGAATTATGTTTGAAGGGACTGCAGTTTCTTTAAACACTGTTTAACTGTGGCTAACCTGCTTCCCAGATAATCCCAATTTTTTGGCGGATGGACTATAGTGGATAGCCAAAAATACACTCAATTTATTTCAGTTGAAAGAATATTACCGTAGCTGTTCTTCCAGCTTGGATATAGCCAAATGCACACCCCTACTATAAATGGAACACTATATCTGGGGCAGTGCTGCTCTGTCTTCTTGGTGCTTGAGGGGCAACAGTGGGAGGGCTTGTGGAGCTCTGGCCCCACTGGTGGACCTCCTGAAGGCACCTGGGTTTTGGCAACTGTATGACACAGAGTGTTGGACTGGATGGGTCATTGGCCTGATCCAACATGGCTTCTCTTATGCTCTTATGACCTCCTGAAGGCACCTGGGTTTTGGCCACTGTGTGACACAGAGTGTTGGACTGGATGGGCCACTGACTGGGGAAGGCAATGGCAAACCACCCTGTAAAAAGTCTGCTGTGAAAACGTTGTGAAATCAGTCACCCCAGAGTTGGAAACAACTGGTGCTTGCACCGGGGACCTTTCCTTTCCTTTCATTGAACAAGGGAGATAACTGGTGTTTTCTGGTTGCTTATTCTTTCTCAAAGAGCCCCATGGCGCAGAGTGGTAAAGGTGCAGTCCTAAGCTCTGCTCACGACCCGAGTTCGATCCCCGGCGGAAGCTGGGTTTTCAGGTAGCCGGCTCGAGGATGACTCTTTCTGAGGTCGGTCAAATGAGTCCCCAGCTTGCTGGGGGGAAAGTGTAGAGGACTGGGGAAGGCAATGGCAAACCACCCCATAAAAAAGTCTGCCGTGAAAACATTGTGAGAGCAACGTCACCCCAGAGTTGGAAACGACTGGTGCTTGTGCAGTGGGCCTTTTCTTTCCATATGTGTTTATGGGTTGCTCAGGCAACTGTCAGAAGAACCTGTTGGTTTTTACAGATAAATGGTAAGTCTTGTACCATTGCCTGACGTTCCAGCCTCTTGGGGCAGCCCGACACCTTTTCTCCCCCCCCCCCCATTGGCAGCATTTATGAGCTCTCCAGATAGTTGGCGTCAAAAGAGGATTTGGGCAACAACCACCGGAGTCAGTAAACCGTTCAGAGGCTTGTAGTCCAACGTAAAGGAGGCTTTGCAGTAAAAACCATGGCAGAAAGCAAGTGTCATCTGTGTTTATACCCTTGATTATTTTACAGCTCTTTTTAAAAAAACAAGTCAAGCCGAACCAACGGATGTGGAAAAGAGCAATAAAATTTCAGATTCTTCCATTTCCTAACAGTCGTAAATATACTGTGAGGAAGGAGAAAAGCCATTTGCTCCAATGTCACAGAAAGGCCACCCCTGGTGGTTTCAGCTTTATTTTTAGACCCCAGTTGGGGGCGGGGGGAGAGGCATGACTTTCCCTAGATGTGTTGTACAAGGATCCTTTGCATGCCCAACCAGAAGCCACCGATCCCCAGAGGGCCGAATCGAGAGCTGCAGGTGAGCTTAAGAGCACACAAAAGCTTACATTCTAAATAAAAATTGGTTGGCCTTAAAGGTGCAACTTGACTCCTGCTTTGTTCATCTTTTATTGGAGAGAGAAGGTGCCCCCCAGCCTCCCAACTGCTTTACCGGCGAGACACGACGTTGGGAGTGTACAAGCAAAATAACATGAGTCGACAGTGTGATGTGGTGGCTAAAAAGGCCAATGCAATTTTGGGCTGTGTCAACAGAAGTATAGTGTCCAGATCACGTGAAGTGATGGTATCACTTTACTCTACTGTGGAGTCTTGTGTTCAGTTATGGGCACCACATTTTCAGAAGGATATAAACAAGCTTGGAACGTGTCCAGAGGAGGGCAACGAAGATAGTGAGGGGTCTGGAGACCAAGCCCTATGAGGAAAGGATCTAGGGGTCTTCGTGGACCATATGCTGAACATGAGTCAGCAGTGTGAGGCAAATGCAATTTTGGGCTGTATCAACAGAAGTACAGTGTCCAGACAGCATGATATGATGGTATCGCTTTACTCTGCTCTGGTAAGACCTCACCAGGAGACTTGTGTTCAGTTTTGGGCACCGCATTTTAAGAAGGATCTAGACAAGCTGGAACGGGTTCCAGCCTGCGTCTGCATAGTGTCCAGGACTATCTTGGTGGTCTTCCATCCAAGTTCTAACCAGGGCTGACCCTGCGTAGCTTATGAGTTCAGGCTAGTCTGGGACATCTGGGTTTGGTCAGAGATGAACAGAGGTGGTTTGCCATTGCCTACCTCTGTTGAACCACCCTGATCTTCCATGGTGGTCTCTCCTAACCAGGAATTGGCTCCTAACCAGTTTCCAAGATCAGACAAGGTCAGGCTAAGCCTTGCCCACTCATTTTCCAGCTCTCCCCACATGTTCCCCAGAGATTACTTATATCGGGATCACAAAATCTATTAGTAAGCCCCAGGCCGAAGGAGGCCTGATGGAAATCAACTAGAAACAGGGCCTTCTCAATTGTAGCCCCCTGCTGGTGGAACCAACCGCCAGATGAAGTGAGGGCCTAGCGGAACTTTGTGCAGTTCCGCAAGGCCTGCAGGACCGTTCTCTTCCAGCTGGCATTCAATTGACTCGGCACCGGTATTTAAGAGAAGCGGAAGAAGGCCGTCCCTGCCAGAATAGCCCCAACTCAGTATTCTGTGTTTCTGTTTTAGCTGCTTTAACTGTTTTAATCATTGTATATCTATTTTATTACCGAATGTGTAATTTTAATACTTATTAATTTGTTTGTGGGTTTTTATCCTGTGAGCTGCTTCGGCGGGGAGGGCGGGATATAAATCAAATCAATAAATAAATACTAAGGACACTGGTGAAGCGAATGCTCTGTGTAATTGCTGGATACTCCTGTGGTCCTATTTGTAAGAAACTTGGTTGAGATACTAACAGGGCTGGTGCCAGGGTTTTTGGTGCACTAGGCGAGCTGCCCACTAGCGCCCCCCCTCCCCGAAATTTAAAAAAAACAGAATTGTAGGGGAAATAAAGAAACTTGAAACTATTTACATTTTTAATTTACAGGGTTTTTTATTTTAATTTTTTTTTTAAATTGTGAGATTAAGTAATAAAAATTGTGAGAATACTACTTGATCCTTCTCTCCTCTTTGGATGCTTGCCTCTTGTTCAAGAGAAGTCCCATTGGCTAGTGGAAGAAAGGAGGAAAGGACTCTTTTTATGGGACTATATTTGTAGAATGCCTGTTTTGGGACTTAAAAGGTTTTTCACTATTCGTGGATCGTAACTTCATCCAATTTGTTCGATTATTCTGCACGGTAACATACTTATACATGCGTCTGTTGAAAATTGCCATGGTCTTTTCCTTTTTTTTTGTCTAGCTTGGAGACCGTTTTGTTAGCTACTATATTATGCAGTTTTTTCATACAGTAAGGGAATTTTTCCACCTCTGTTTATGTGCCTATCAATATGAACAGAATATCAAAACCATGGGATCCAGTTCAATTGAAGAAGAAGATATTGGATTTATATCCCGCCCTTCTCTCTGAATCAGAGACTCAGAGTGATTTACAATCTCCTTTACCTTCTTCCCCCCACAACAGACACCCTGTGAGGTGGGTAGGGCTGAGAGAGCTCTCACAGAAGCTGCCCTTTCAAGGACAGCTCTGCCAGAGCTATGGCTGACCCAAGGCCATTCCAGCAGGTGCAAGTGGAGGGGTGGGGAATCAAACCTGGTTCTCCCAGATAAGAGTCTGCACGTTTAACTACTACACCAAACTGTCTACACCAGAGTACTACACCGAACCACTATCTTTACAGGAGCGAAGGATCAAGTAGTATTCTCACAATTTTTATTACTTAATCTCACTATTAAAAAAAAATTAAAATAAAAAACCCTGTAAACTAAAAACTGGCTACACCAGACTACTACACCAGACTGGACCATTGCATCCAATTCTATGGGCCCCTAAGAAGGTGCCCCCAAGGCAGAAAAACAAAGACCAATGTCAAACCAGAGAGTCTCTGTGGTAGTAACCGGAGGTGCAACGGCACTGGCTTTTGTGGGGAATCAAACCCAGCTCTCCCAGATAAGAGTCCACACACTTAACCACTACACCAGACTGGCTCTTGAGCTGGACTCTATGCCCTGGAGCAGGGTATGTGCTTTGCATTTGACTTCAATGCTCCATGTATAGGTAAAATAGCAGAAAAGCTATTGTGGGGTGGGGGGAGCAGGGGAGGGATATTGTATCTGCTGTAAGTGTCCTATATGGAATGGAACAGAGTTGGAATGCTTGGAGTAGGTGCCTTTTGTTGTGTTTGTGTCACAGAGTATGTGTGTAAAGAGCTGTCAAATTGCAGTCAACTTACGGTAATCTCATAGGGTTTTCAAGGCATGAGAGGTGGTCGGGCCTGTAGCTACAGTGGGGCCTGTGCAGGCCATGCCCCCTGACTTCCTGTGGGGTGCCCCTGACCTTCCCTCCCTCCTACCCCTGCCGCCACAGTGGGGGTGAAAGCTAAGAGGCTGTGGGCTGCCCCCCTCCCCCTATGATTTAAATTGCATGGGAGGGGAACCCAAGAGCAGCCACTGCCCCTCCCATTCCCATTGGCTGCCCCTGGGTACCAAAGCCATGCAGTTTAAATCACAGGGGAGGAAGGGGGCAGCCCACAGCCTCTCAGCTTTCACTCCGGTGGCCCCTCAAGCATTGGTGGCGGCAGCAGCAGGGGTGGGTGGGAGGGAAGGTCAGGCATCCTGAGTCACGGTGGAGGCAGCCAGGGGAGGGGAACCACTAAGTGCATACCTTAGGGGACTGCCTTTCCCTGTATATGCCCCAGCGAGCGCTTCGGTCCGGGTCTCGAAACCTGTTGACAGTTCCCAGCGTCAGGGAAGTTAGGCTGCCATCAACTAGAGCCAGGGCCTTTTCCATTGCTGCCCCTAGCTGGTGGAATGAGTTGCCGGAGGAGGTTAGGGCCCTGCGAGAGCTTCCACAGTTCCGCAGGGCCTGTAAAATGGCACTCTTCCACCCTGCTTTTCCATAACGGCAACTTCTACAGCGACGGATTAGGCCCATAAACCAGAAACTTCAACATCACTCTGGACACTATGGCGATCTGGGGTCCCTTTGGAACACCGAACACTGACCAGCCAGTTATACTGCTTCCATCGAAATTCCAGCTGTTGTATGAAGTATTGCACTAGCACCTATTGATAGCAATGTCTTAATCATTTTTATGTTTGTTTTTATGTTTGATGTTTTATCGATGTTTTTCTCTTTTTCGGTCATTGTTTGACCCCAACCTGTGAGCCGCCCTGAGCCCGTCTTCGATGGGAAGGGCGGGATAGAAAAGAAATAAATAAATAAGTGCCCCCTTACTTATTCACATGTCCCCCCGCCCCAGCTTTTAAAATCCCGGCTACAAGCCTGGAAGTGGTTGGCCATTGCCTACCTCTGTGCAACAACCCGGGACTTCGTGGACAGTCTGCCATCCAAGTACTCACCGGGACTGATCCTGCTCCGCTTCTGAGATCTGACGAGCAGGGCTGCAATTCTAGCAGGAGCTCCTTTGCATATCGTTTGTTTGTTTATTCGACTTAGATTCCGTCCTCCCCGTCGAAGCAGGCTCAGGGGTGGCTGACATTGAAAGATCATAAAAAAACCAGTATTTATAAGCTACAAATACAAGTTGATGGGGTGTGAACTGGCAGAGACTGACCAAGAGAGCGATCTTGGGGTCGTGGTAGATAACTCACTGAAAATGTCAAGACAGTGTGCGTTTGCAATAAAAAATGCCAACACCATGCTGGTAATTATTAAGAAGGGAATTGAAAACAAATCAGCCAGTATCATAATGCCCCTGTATAAATCGATGGTGCGGTCTCATTTGGAGTACTGTGTGCAGTTCTGGTCGCCGCACCTCAAAAAGGATATTATAACATTGGAGAAAGTCCAGAAAAGGGCAACTAGAATGATTAAAGGGCTGGAACACTTTCCCTATGAAGAAAAGTTGAAACGCTTGGGACTCTTTAGCTTGGAGAAACGTCGATTGTGGGGTGACATGATAGAGGTTTACAAGATAATGCATGGGATAGAGAAAGTAGAGAAAGAAGTCTTTTTCTCCCTTTCTCACAATACAAGAACTTGTGGGCATTCGATGAAATTGCTGAGCAATCAGGTTAAAACGGATAAAAGGAAGTCCTTCACCCAAAGGGTGATTAACATGTGGATTTCATTGCCACAGGAGGTGGTGGCAACTACAAGCATAGCCAGCTTTAAGAGGGGATTGGATAAAAATATGTAGCAGAGGTCCATCAGTGGCTATTAGCCACAGTGTGTGTGTGTGTATGTATGTGTGTGTGTGTGTAGGTCACTGTGTGATACAGAGTGTTGGACTGGATGGGCCATTGGCCTGATCCAACATGGCTTCTCTTATGTTCTTGCATGGCCCTATCCTTTTCTGGAAGCTCGTTCCACCAGGCAGGAGCCACAACAGAAAAGGCCCTGACTCTGGTCGTTTTGATCCTGGCCTCTTTAGTGCTAGAAATGGAGAGTAGATTTTGTAACCCTGACCAAAGTGCTCTCTGGGGTACATGCGAGGAAAGGTGGTCCCTAAAGTATGCAAGTTCCTGGCCATAGAGGGCTTTAAAGGTGATAACCAGCACCTTGAAGCGAATCCGGTAAACCGCACACCTCTGATGTAGGCAGTTTTCCAAGAGCTTTTTGTAAGCTCCAGGAGGATTGGAAGAAGAAGAAGAAGATATTGGATTTATATCCCGCCCTGCACTCCAAAGAGTCTCAGAGCGGCTCACAATCTCCTTTACCTTCCTCCCCCACAACAGACACCCTGTGAGGTGGGTGGGGCTGGAGAGGGGTCTCACAGCAGCTGCCCTTTCAAGGACAACCTCTGCCAGAGCTATGGCTGACCCAAGGCCATTCCAGCAGGTGCAAGTGGAGGAGTGGGGAATCACTACTTAACCACTACACCAAACTGGCTGTCCAGGGGCTACATCAGGGGTGTGTGAAGAAGAAGAAGAAGAAGAAGATATTGGATTTATATCCCGCCCTCCACTCCAAAGAGTCTCAGAGCGGCTCACAATCTCCTTTATCTTCCTCCCCCACAACAGACACCCTGTGAGGTGCGTGGGGCTGGAGAGGGCTCTCACAGCAGCTGCCTTTTCAAGGACAACCTCTGCCAGAGCTATGGCTGACCCAAGGCCATTCCAGCAGCTGCAAGTGGAGGAGTGGGGAATCAAACCCAGTTCTCCTAGATAGGAGCCCGTGCACTTAACCACTACACCAAACTGGCTCTCCTGTGGCTTAATACGCAAAGGAGCTCTTGCTTGAATTCCACCCCTGCTGATGAGATCAGGCTAAGTGGGGCCATCGGGGTCAGGAGGCGTGTCCCACGGTGAACCTCAGATGCCCTTCAGCATCTCTGGAGAAACCGACCTGGCTGTGCGCTAGTCCCAAAGGAACTGATGGTAATCCCTGATTACATTTGACAGGCTGGTACGTGTTAATTTCACTCCCTTACCCAGATGAGAGAGCTAATCATGTTGCTTGGTGGTTAAGCCAGTTGCAAAAAGCTCGCTTGAGACGGCAGGTGGAGAATCTTCAATCTTGGAAAAACTCCCCGGAGATTTCAAAGCAGACCTTTGTTTCACGAACAATGGAGCGTGATGTTTTAATTGGCTTTTATCGCCGCGGTTCAGGCACCGCGGTGGCCTGCAGAGCTGCCTTCTGTCATCCACGAGACGCAGGAAGCTCGTCTTGGGCTTTTTAAAGATCGTGGTTGCTAAACATTAGCTAGAAGCTAATTAGGTAGAAGGCAAATGGCTAATTATGCACTTTAAGGGATTCCTTTTCGAAGATAACAGCGCTAGCTGGCGTTGTAGTGGTCTGGGCCAGATAGCACCCTAACAGCACAATTCCAAACAGAATTTGGGGTGTGTGTGTGGTTTTTTTGCTTGTGTGCAGGGCTTTTTCTGTAGAAGGAATGCCTTTGCATATTAGGCCACTCACCCCTGATTTAGCCAGGCCTTGGATTCAGCAGGAGCTCACAGGAGCACAGCTCCTGAACCTTTCTGAGAGTGCCACCTCCTCCTTCCCACCTTGTCCATTGAATAGAAGGTGCAGCTGCATAACAATACCTGGATGAGCTCCACTACCTATTTTTCTACAAAACGACCCCTGAAATCCTCCAAGAGCCTACAGTAGATCTTGTAGTAAGAGCCCTGTAAGCTCTTGGCAGATTGGCTACATCAGGTGGGTGTGGCCAATTATGCAAAGGAGTTTCTGCTACAGAAGAAGAAGAATTGAAGATTTATACCCTGCCCTTCTCTCTGAATCAGAGACTCAGAGCGGCTTACAATCGCCCTGTGAGGTGGGTGGGGCTGAGAGGGCTCTCACAGCAGCTGCCCTTTCAAGGACAACTCCTGTGAGAGCTATGGCTGACCCAAGGCTATGCTAGCAAGTGCAAGTAGAGGAGTGGGGAATCAAACCCGGTTCTCCCAGATAAGAGTCTGCGCATTTAACCACTACACCTCTGTCCACCTCTTCCCTTGAAAACGCTCCAGGGTTGCGTTCAGTCCGCTGCAACTTAGATATAGCCCTTTGCGCCAGCATTGTTAAAGTCAGTCAATTTACAAAGGTGTAACTTTACTTTGGCACAGAGCGGTAAAGCTGGAGGACCATAGTCCAAGCTCTGCTCACGACCTGAGTTCGATCCCGGAGGAATCCGGGTTCAGGTTGCCGGCTCAAGGTTGACTCAGCCTTCCATCCTTCCGAGATCAGTAAAATGAGTCCCCAGCTTGCTGGTTGGAAAGTGTAGATGACTGGGGAAGGCAATGGCAAACCACCCCGCAAAAAGTCTGCCGTGAAAACATCATGATGCGACATCACCCCAGAGTTGGAAACGACTGGTGCTTGCATAGGGGACTACTTTTTTAAAAAAAAACTCTACTTAACCCAGTGCGCTGCAAGGATGTGTTCACGCTACACTAAGTAATGCATTTTGCAGCTGTATTGTTGCTATTCTTACACAGTGAAAATCCAGTCGCAAAACGCATTGGCTGCAATCACACACACACGGAATAATGCACTTTCAATCCACTTTCAATGCACTTCCCAAGTGGATTTTGCTGTTCACACGGTAAAACCTAGTTGGAAAGTGCATTGAAAGTGGATTATTTTGTGTGTGGGATCGTAGCCATCATTTAGCATAGTGCGGTTGCACCCCCAAGTGTTGGTAGATGATTCCTACGTGTTTGTTTGAGGGACAGCGTGGTGTAACAGCGAAGAGTGGTGGTAGGCGGGGCTGTGGCTCAGTTGTAGAGCATCTGCTTTGCAAGCAGAAAGTCCTAGGTTCGATTCCCCACATCTCCAGCCAAAAGGATCAGGTAGGAGGGGATGTGAAAGACCTCTGTCTTGGAAAGCTGCTGCCAGCTGAGTAGATGGCGCTGGATTTGATGGACCAGATTTGGTATAAAGCAGCTTCATGTGTTCAATCTGATCTGGGGAACCGGCTTTGATTCCCCACTCCTCCTCCACGTGGAGTCCGCTGGCGACCTTGGGCCAGTCACAGTTCTCTCAGAACTCTCTCAGCCCCATCTACTTCACAAGGTGTGGAGAGGAAGGGAAGGCGACTGTAAGTCTGTCTATCCAGGGCTTTTTTTGTAGCAGGAACTCCTTTGCATATTAGGCCACACCTCCCTGATGCAGCCAGTCCTCCTGGAACTTGCAGTAGGCCCTGGAAGAAGAGCCCTGGGAGGATTGGCTACATCAGGGGGTGTGGCCTAATATGCAAAGGAATTCCTGCTACCAAAAAAAGCCCTGCGCATATTGATGTGTAATATTTAGTGTCGTTTGTACCTGACTCAGTGATCAGAAACCGCTTCTGCTGCTCAATCTTTGTTGCCCCCTTTCCTCAACTCAGGGCTTTTTTGGTAGCAGAAACTCCTTTGCATATCAGGCCACACACCGCCGATGCAGCCGATCTCTAAGGCAGGGGTGTCAAACTCATTTGTTTTGAGGGCCGGATCTGATATAAATGAGACCTTGTTGGGCCGGGCCATGTGTGTGCTTATTTAAGATCCCCTGCAGGGATATCAACATCAAAACAACTAAGATCATTGCATTCGGCCCCATCGAACCTTGGCAAATAGAAGGGGAAGACATGGAAGTCGTGACAGACTTCACATTTCTGGGATCCAAGATCACTGCAGATGGTGACTGCAGCCATGAAATTAAATGACGTTTGCTCCTTGGGAGGGCAGCTATGGTGAACTTGGGCAGTATAATAAAAAGTAGAGACATCACCCTGCCAACAAAAGTCCGTATAATAGTCAAAGAGATGGTATTCCCAGTAGTAATGTATGGCTGTGAGAACTGGACCATAAGGAAGGCCGAGTGCAGAAGAATAGATGCTTTCGAGCTGTGGTGCTGGAGAAGAATCTTGAGAGTCCCTTGGACTGCAAGAAGATCCAATCAGTCAGTCCTAAGGGAAGTCAACCCAGACTGTTCCCTGGAAGGTCAGAGGCTGAAGCTGAAGCTCAAATACTTTGGCCACCCAATGAGAAGGGAGCACTCCCTGGAGAAGACCCTGATGCTGGGAAAGTCAGAAGGCAAAAGAAGAAGGGGACGGCAAAAGAGGAAATGGCTGGACAGCATTACTGATGTAACAAACACGAATTTGAGCAGACTTCGAAGGATGGTAGAAGACAGGAGGGCCTGGTGTGACTTTGTTCAGGGGGTCACAAAGAGTCGGATTCGACTGTGCGACTGAACAACAAAAGCAGGGATATTAATTTTATAAAGAACACAGACAAACACAAATATATATCTAAAAAAACTTAAAACATTGTTTTTAAAGATGATTTCTTTGCATTTGGGCAAAGGAAGCTCTGGCTCTTTCCTTCCTTCCCCAGGGGAGCAGATTTGGTAGGCGTTTCAGCCAATAGAAAGAAGAGGGGCTTGGCTCAGTAGCTCTGCTGTGCAACTGAGAGAGCCTGGCTATTCCTCCCCCCTTCCTCTCCAAGGGAGGAGCCTCAGCCAATGGAGAAAATAGAGGTTTTGCTCTGTAGCTCCTGTGCAATTGAGCAAGCCTGGCAAAGCAAGCTGTGATGCAGAAAGAAGCAAGAGAGAGGGAGAAGGAAGCAGAGTACAGCCAGTTGCTCAGGGGCCTGATTCGGCTCCCGAATGGCATGTTTGACACCCCAGCTCTTAAGAGCTTACAGGACTCTTCGTACAGGACCCTCCTGTAAGTGCTTGTGGGATTGGCTACATCAGGGCTGTGTGGCCTCATATGCAAAGGAGTCCCTTCTACAAACAAAAGCCTTGAGTCTACCCTAGCTCCTGGCAGAGGATGGGGCTGGGAGGGGGGGATAGGGTTGCCAGTTCCAGATTGGGAGATTCCAGGAGACTTGGGGGTGGAGCCTGGGAAGGACTGGGGCCTCCGTGCGGTACGATGCCATAGATGCGGTACGATGCCATCCTCTGTTTTATCCAGGGGAACACAGTTCTGCAGTCAGGAGATTTGCCAGAATTCCAGGGGATCCCCAGGTCCCACCTGGAGGCTGGCATCCCAAAGGGAAGGGAGGAAGAAAACACAGGCAGGGTGGGCTGGGAAGGAAAGCATGATCGAAGGTCCTGGTGGTGGTCGGTGGAAGGGGGGGGCCCTCAGGAACGGTGTGCCCAGCCCCCCCCCCCCAAGAAAAACTGGAACCAGCCTTACAGGGGAGACTGTGCCTAAACCTTGCTGCCCCCACTGAAGTGAAACTCTGTGATTGGAAGAATAAGGCGTTTTTACCTGTTGCGTAAGACTGCTTATGAAGAGCTGGATAAAGCTAGAGCGAAACAAGGGCATCCGTACGACCTTGTGGCTGTATCGAACCGCTGGCTGCTTTTCGAAGATTTTGCAGTATTGATCTGCTGGCTGGCTTTCCTTGAAGACTCTTGGATACAACTTACGCTTTCACCAGGATCGTCCCTTGAAAGACCGACACATCGTGTGATAGAAACAGTGGGACTGGTATCCGATGATTACGTCTTTTGCACAATTTAAAAGGGCCGAGTGACTGCGCTATTTATTTATTGGTATAGACTGTTCCCTGGAAGGTCAGATGCTGAAGCTGAAGCTCCAATCCTTTGGCCACCCAATGAGAAGGGAGCACTCCCTGGAGAAGACTCTTGAGAGTCCCTTGGACTGCAAGAAGATCCAGTCAGTCAGTACTAAGGGAAATCAACCCAGACTGTTCCCTGGAAGGTCAGAGGCTGAAGCTCCAATACTTTGGCCACCTAATAAGAAGGGAGCACTCCCTGGAGAGGATCCTGATGCTGGGAAAGACAGAAGGCAAAAGATGAAGGGGACGGCAAAAGAGGAGATGGCTGGACAGTGTTACTGATGTAACAAACACAAATTTGAGCAGACTTCGGAGGATGGTGGAAGACAGGAGGGCCTGGCGTGACTTGGTCCAGGGGGCCAACAACAAATAGATATTCTCTTGAAATAGAAAGTGATATTTTATTTTCTTGATTATTGTTTGGAGGCTGGTAATCACAGTTGCGTATGCTTTGTTTGTTTCCCCTGCCCACAGTAAGACAGCTGGCATTCCTGTACACACCATTTCTCCTTCTCTCACCCCCCCCCCCCATCTCATATTACTGCCTGGGGCTTGGAAACAACCAGTTGATAGCGCAACGAATTTTCTCCAGACTATTTCAGCGTTCGCCACGCTAATCTCGCTTTCATTAATAGGACCGTTTCATCATAATCCTCCGTCCAGACCTTTCAAAATTACAAGTGGAAAGCCTTGTAATTGACTCGTTTAGACTTCCTTTGTGGCAACGCGTTTGATTTGCTCTTTTAATAATGCGAAAGGAGCTGTTTGCCAGCACGGTGGTGTGAAGCCTCGTCGTTTGTGCGCTGAGAGTCTTGTTCGTGAACACGATGTGAATGAAGTATTGCAGGGGTGGCCAACGGTGGCTCTCCAGATGTTTTTTGCCTACAACTCCCATCAACCCCAGCCACTGGCCATGCTGGCTGGGGCTGGTGGGAGTTGTAGGCAAAAAACATCTGGAGAGCTACTGTTGGCCACCCCTGAAGTATTGGAACAAAGCAGTAGACAAGTTCACCTTTGAGACCAACTAAGTTTTATAGTGTTTTTTCAGCCCTGCTTTGTCCTAACACTAACAAACACTATTTGTGATTCTTTTAATCCGCTAAAAACATTCCCATGATTCCACACTGCCCACTTATATTAAGAATTGCTGCTTGCCATTCCCATTTTGTCTGATGAAGTCTGCTTAAGAGGACACGAAAGCTTACATTCTGAATAAAACTTAGTTGGTCTTAAAGGTGCACTTGTCTACTGATTTGTTCTATTGCTTCAGACCAGCACGCCGGCCTGCTTCAATTAAGTATGTTAAGGATAAAGGAAAAGAAGCGGTGTGGATTAAACAAATAACGCTGAGTCCGACAATTGGGTTGCAACCCAATTGGAGGGACGGTGGCTCAGTGGTAGAGCATCTGCTTGGGAAGCAGAAGGTCCCAGGTTCAATCCCTGACATCTCCAAAAAGGGTCCAGGCAAATAGGCGTGATAAACCTCAGCTTGAGACCCTGGAGAGCCGCTGCCAGTCTGTGAAGACAATACTGACTTTGATGGACCCAGGGTCTGATTCAGTATAAGGCAGCTTCATATGTTCATATATATGTTCAACCCGTCTCCTGGCTTTGGATGTGGTTGCAGATTTCTTCCGGCAAGTAAAGCAGAGGAAACCATCTCTGACAAGTAATCAAGAAGCACGTAGAAGATGGATTCCCATACAGTTTCATCTGTTAACCCGCTTGGAGAGGGTTGCCGGACCCGTCACTGTCAGGCTGGTGAGGGAGCAGAACTTATCACCCAAAACAGTAGTCAAGTTGCACCTTTAAGACCAACCGAGTTTTATTCAGAACGTAAGCTTCCGTGTGCTCTCTAAGCACGCTTCATCAGACGAGGGGATCAGGGATTGCGGCTGGAATACATGCAATCTGTTGATTAAGAGGGCAAACTAACTGATCACATGAACATGAGAGAAGCCATGTTGGATCAGGCCAGTGGCCCATCCAGTCCAACACTCTGTGTCACATAAGAACATAAGAGAAGCCCTGTTGGATCAGGCCAATGGCCCATCCAGTCCAACACTCTGTGTCACATAAGAACATAAGAGAAGCCCTGTTGGATCAGGCCAATGGCCCATCCAGTCCAACACTCTGTGTCACATAAGAACATAAGAGAAGCCATGTTGGATCAGGCCAGTGGCCCATCCAGTCCAACACTCTGTGTCACATAAGAACATAAGAGAAGCCCTGTTGGATCAGGCCAATGGCCCATCCAGTCCAACACTCTGTGTCACATAAGAACATAAGAGAAGCCATGCTGTATCAGGCCAGTGGCCCCTCCAGTCCAACACTCTGTGTCACATAAGAACATAAGAGAAGCCCTGTTGGATCAGGCCAGTGGCCCCTCCAGTCCAACACTCTGTGTCACATAAGAACATAAGAGAAGCCCTGTTGGATCAGGCCAATGGCCCACCCAGTCCAACACTCTGTGTCACATAAGAACATAAGAGAAGCCCTGTTGGATCAGGCCAGTGGCCCCTCCAGTCCAACACTCTGTGTCACATAAGAACATAAGAGAAGCCATGTTGGATCAGGCCAGTGGCCCCTCCAGTCCAACACTCTGTGTCACATAAGAACATAAGAGAAGCCATGTTGGATCAGGCCAGTGGCCCCTCCAGTCCAACACTCTGTGTCACATAAGAACATAAGAGAAGCCATGTTGGATCAGGCCAGTGGCCCATCCAGTCCAACACTCTGTGTCACACAGTGGCCAAAAAAATTATATATATAATTATGGTTATGCAGAATTATGAAGCTAGATTTGCAGAAACACCATTTGGCAGGGAATTTCATTACCTTTTGTGGCTATCCAGACCAAATGGCCAAGCCACACTGGTTTGGCTGGGAATTTTATTTGCCCTCCTAATCAACAAACTGCTTGTATTTCAGCCCACAATCCCTGATCCCCTCGTCTGATGAAGTGGGCTTAGAGAGCACATGAAAGCTTACGTTCTGAATAAAACTTGGTTGGACTTAAAAGGTGCCACTTGATTCCTGCTTTGTTCAACTGCTTCAGACCAACACGGCTGCCCACCTGGATTTGTCTTACCACCCCAAAGAGGGGGATCCATCCGACATCCAGCGACATGTCTACATCACTGCCCATGGGACCTGAAAGCAATGTTCCCTCTAAGCTGCATAGTCTTGTGAGCAAAAATTCTACCTTGTGAGCTACTAGTATTCAATTTGTGAGCTCCTGGCATTAAAGTGGTGAGCTACTGCATAAATTATTGTACTCTGGGGCTATTTACCCTGAGCTAAGACAAAAATGTGTGAGGTAGAGGCTAAAAATCTGTGAGCTGGCTCCCGCTAACTCAGCTTGGAGGGAGCACTGCCTGGAAGTGATATCATGACGTCTGTGTGTGTCAGATATTTAGGGAAAAAACACTATTGTAGAAGCCAAATTTACCACAGAAATTTTGCCAGACCTGTAGCCAGAAAATTTTAAATGAAGGAGGGGAGCCAGGGGATAAAATTTTGGGGGCTCTCACACCAGCTGCCCTTTTAAGGACAGCTCTGCCAGAGCTTGGGCTGACCCAAGGCCATTCCAGCAGGTGCAAGTGGAGGGGTGGGGAATCAAACCCGGAGGTGTCAGGAGAGCGGGGGAGGCCGCAGGAGAGCATGGGAGATCTCAGGAGAGTGGGGAAGGCAGCAGAAGGGGAGGTATCAGGAGAGTGGAGGATGCAGCAGGAGAGCAGGGGAGGTGTCAGGAGAGTGGGGAAGGCAGCAGAAGAGCAGGGGAGGTGCCAGGAGAGTGGGGGGTGAGGCAGAAGAGCAGGGGAGGTGGCAGGAGAGCGGGGGAGGTGGCAGGAGAGCATGGGAGGTGGCAGGAGAGTGAGGAAGGCAGCAGAAGAGCAGGGGAGGTGTCAGGAGAGCGGGGATGCAGCAGGAAAGCAGGAGGTGTCAGGAGAGTGGGGGTGCGACAGGACAGCGGGGGAGGCAGCAGGAGAGCAGAGGAGGCTGCAGGAGGACAGGGAAGGCTGCAGGAGAGCGGGGGAGGCGGCAGGAAAGCGGGGGAGGCAGCAGAAGAGCAGGGGAAGTGTCAGGAGAGTGGGGGAGGCTGCAGGAGAGCAGAGGAGGTTTCAGGAGAGTGGAGGATGCAGCAGGAGGGCAGGGGAGGTGTCTGGAGAGCAGGGAGGAGTCCGGAGAGCAGGGGAGGTGTCAGGAAAGTGGGGGATGTGGCAGGAGAGCGGGGGAGGCAGCAGGAGAGCAGGGGAGGTGTCCGGAGAGCAGGGGAGGTGTCAGGAGAGTGGGGATGCGGCAGGAGAGCGGAGGAGGCGGCAGGAGAGCGGGGAAGGCAGCAGGAAAGCGGGGGAGGCTGCAGGAGAGCATGGAAGGTGTCAGTAGAGTGGGAAAGGCAGCAGAAGAGCAGGAGATGCGGCAGGAGAGCGGGGGAGGCGGCAGGAGAGCAGGGGTGGTGTCCGGAGAGTGGGGGAGGTGTCAGGAGAGTGGGGGAGGCGGCAGGAGAGCGGGGGAGGCGGCAGGAGAGCAGGGAGGCGGCAGGAGAGCAGGGGAGGCGACAGGAGAGCGGGGGAGGCGGCAGGAGAGCGGGGGAGGCGGCAGGAGAGCGGGGAGGCGGCAGGAGAGCGGGGGAGGCGACAGGAGAGCGGGGGAGGCGACAGGAGAGCGGGGAGGCGGCAGGAGAGCGGGGGAGGCGGCAGGAGAGCGGGGGAGGCGGCAGGAGAGCGGGGGAGGCGACAGGAGAGCGGGGGAGGCGACAGGAGAGCAGGGGAGGCGACAGGAGAGCGGGGGAGGCGGCAGGAGAGCGGGGGAGGCGGCAGGAGAGCAGGGGAGGCGACAGGAGAGCGGGGGAGGTGGCAGGAGAGCGGGGAAGGTGGCAGCAGAGTGATAGCAGCAAGTGACAGTGGAGAGGCCAGAAAGGTAAAACAAGGGGGGGTGATTTGTGGGGCCTGGTTCCCCTGCAATCCCCCCCCCCTTCATAGCTACAGGTCTAGTTTTGTCCCAAATACCAGAGGGTCATCCTGATGTCTCGGATGTGATGTCATTTCTGGGTCATGTGGTCAGCGATGTAGACATGTTGCTACGCATCAGATAGGCCTTCTCTCTGTTGGACTTTTCTGCCATGACCGTGGGTCTTGTAAGCACTTGAAGGATTGGCTACATCAGAGGCGTGTGGCCTCATACGCAAAGGAGCTTTTGCTAGAATTCCACCCTGATGAGGTGGTTTGAGCACCTTCCCTAGGGGGAGAGGCAAGAGAATTTTGGGAATCTTTAGTGGAGAAGAGAGATGACTGTGTGGGGGGAAGATGAGAGAGGTTTACAACATTATGCATGAATTGAGAGAGTTGAAGAAAAAGAATTTTCTCTCCCAAAATACTAGAAAACCAATGAAGTTGATGAGCAGTAGGACATAACCAATGAAGTG